>NW_022437018.1:4151878-4376004 GCF_009761245.1 Sapajus apella
GTGTGTGTGTGTGTGTGTGTGTGTGTGTGTGTGTGTGTGTGTGTATTGGCCAGGGAATGGGATGGGGTTAAAGGAGAGATGTGGTAATTCACCTGGAAAGAAAAGAGATGAGTTGGCCTGTCATCAGGTGTTTGGTCCATGTGTAGACACCATGAGCTCTGATCTTCAGGGAGAAGGGGTTGGCTATGTCAGTATGAAAATACATGTTCTGCTGGGGACCAGAAAGGAGGGACAGCAGGGTATAGTGAAAGAGTGCTAAGCTTACAGGCAAATAGCCCAGGTTTAAATCAGGGCTCAACCATCTGATTCTCTATGCCTCTGGGCAAGTGACATAAGGTCCCTCACTTGCCCCATCTGTAAAATCGAGTAATAACAGCCAACTTGCCGGACACAGAATAAGTCTGTATTCACTTGATTTTAAAAAATCCTCTTGATGAATGAAGATTCTATTAGTCCATGTCTTGGACAACTCATATTCGTCCAAACTGATCTTGGTTTTCAATCGTGAAGGAACCCAATTCCCTAAGGCTCCTGGGGTCTTACCGTAATAGAACTTTAATGGAAAAGAAGAGCTTTCTACTTTTTACGGTATGTTTTTAAAGAAGCTTTTCTATTTCTGTACTGAACTTTCTGGCCCTGTTTTTCCTGTGGAGTGAAATAATGACATTATGGACAAAAGAAGAAAATGAAAAGGGGGAGAGCAGAAGAGATGAAGGGACAAAACCTTGAATTTTTTATGAAAGGAAAATCAGGATGTATAAAATTAATTTGAAACATAAAGGATGAGCTGGGCTCTGCCTCTTCCTTTCTAAACATCACATGTTTTTCTGGAAATGAAAGGAAAGGCAGTTGTTTTGTTAAGGATCATGGGAATTTGTAAGTGAGTAAACATTTTTTTCCTTGCCAAAGTAGGTTTCATGGTCACAGTGGATTTCGATGATCAAATGGCTTTGTTCTTGGCCCCTGTCCACATTCATACTTTTGCTGCCTGCCTGAGGTACCCACCGATCTCCCAAATGATAAGAAGGCACAACATTTTTCTTTCATTGATGCTAAGTGGAAAAGGAGTTGTGCTTCTCGGTTATTGCTCTTTATGCAGAAGGCCTTAACCTTCAGAGATCTCACTTGGAGGACTGTTTTGTTTTGAAAATTTTCTAGAGGTTTTTCTTATTGTTAAAGAATGGTCTAACCAGGCCAGGGACGGTGTCTCGCACTTGTAATCCTAGCACTTTGGGAGACTGAGGTAGGTGGATCACCTGAGTTCAAAAGTTCAAGACCAGCCTAGCCAACATGATGAAACCTCGTCTCTACTAAAAATACAAAAATTGGCTAGGTGCAGTGGCTCACACCTGTAATCCCAGCACTTTGGGAGGCCGAGGTGGGTGGATCACAAAGTGAGGAGTTCGAGACCAGCCTGGCCAAGACGGTGAAACCCAATCTCTACTAAAAATACAAAAATTAGCTGGGTGTGATGGCGGGTGCCTGTAATCCCAGCTACTTAGGAGGGTGAGGCAGAGAATTGCTTGAACCAGGGAGGTGGAGGTTGCAGTGAGCCAAAATCACACCACTGCACTCTAGCCTGGGTGACAGAGTGAGACTCTGTCTCAAAAAAATTCAAAAATTAGCAAATTAGCTGGGTGAGGTGGTGGGTGCCTGTAATCCCATCTCCTCTGGGGGCTAAAGCAGGAGGCTTCAACCCACGAGGCAGAGGTTGCAGTGAGCCAAGATCGAGCCATTGCACTCCAGCCTGGGCAACAGAGCAAAAACTCCGTTTCAAACAAACAAACAGCAACAACAAAAGAATGGTCTAACCAAGTCACTCTTGGTGTTTTCTCCTTGTTGGATGTGCTACCAAAGTGAAAACAAAGAGAACATTAACATCATCGTACAGCATAGTAACCCAAACCCAACTCAGTGCTATAGAGTTGTAATGGATGTGCTCTGCGATACATGTAATGATTAATAGATTTCTTAGCTTCCAAGACAGTAAGACAAAAGTAGAGCGAGAGAGAAGACCTCCTTGGGCAGAGGCCTCAGAAGCTAGAATACCATTTCCCTTGGGTAAAGAATTTGTATGTTGCTACTGTAAATTAATTTACAGAGTCATAATATGTGGAATGGCTAAGATTAGTGGATTTCTTTTCTATTTTTGGAGCTTGAAAGGAGATTTAAAAATAACTCTGGATACCTTTTGTAGCTGAGTGGGCTCAATGGGTTATTAAAAACTATTTGGACTCATGGGTACAATAAACTTTTGCTCACCCCGTAAGAAACAATTTGTGTCTATGTTGACTAATATTTCACCTAGCATTTCATCCAGAAAAGCGAGAAAGTTATATCCCATTACATTAGCAACATCAACATATTTCTCTCTAGGGTGAAATAGACATTTTTATCAATTAAACACACATACATACTACAGGAAAGAACCAGGTCATTGAAAAATCGCAAGCAAAAGTGCAGGTCTGGGGTTACGGTGGTGGAGAGAGATTCAGAATAAGTCTATGCTCCCTTGACTTAAGCAACCCTTTTGATAAGTGAAGATTCTTTGTAATACCCTTTATCCTTTCCTGCCAGGGGACCAGATTGATCTAAGTTCCTTGGACTGTAGTTAAGGCCGTCCGGAGATGATTAGAGCCTATTACGGTGCCCGACATGATATGCCCTCATTCATTCATTCATTTAACCAGTGTATATTACATGCCTGTTACGTGCGAGGTGCTGTTCTGCCCTATGAGCACAACAGTTGTGAACAAGACAGAAAATTTCCCACTTTTATAGCGTATGGAAAGGGAAGTGACAAAATATGAGATAACTCTGAAGGATTTTTGTGAAGATTAAATGAGCTAATGAGTAAAAGCGCTTAGATGGTCCATGTCAGTACTGCTAAAGTACTCATTGTTAACCGACTCTTCTTGTACCTCTTACAGCACCCAACACAACCACCTCAACCACATATTGAATCTGTAGTGGTTCCTCAGAAAACACCCACAAAATTATTTCTTATCAATACAGACTGCTGGAGAAAATGGAGTCTCATTTGCTATTAAAATTCATTCAACATGGCTTATTCCAGACATGCTTGTTTGTTTGTTCCTGTGCATGGAAGGCATATCCCCAGATATCACAGATCTGGCTCCTTCCCATCATTTGGGTCTTGGTTCAAACGTCTCCTCCCCAGAGAAGTCTTCTCGGACCATCCCTCTTCCACAAGCCCGGCTCTATCCCATCACCCAGTGTGTCATTATCTTTCTGTAACTCATCATTATCTGAAATTAACTCCTATATTTGTTTCTTTACATGTTTACAGTCTGTCCCACCCTGCCCCCCCAACACACACACACACACACACACACACACACACACACACACACACTGCCACATAAGCTTTTTATAAATGTATATAAGGATTTTGTTTCTTGTTCACGGCCATGTGTGCGGGGGGCAGAACAGTGCTCAGCACATAGTAAATGTGTAATACATGTTGGTTACATGAATGGAGGGATATGTTTATATAGCGTGTCAGTATCATTGCTGTCTCCTGTTTCACAGATAAGGACACCGAAGCACAGCAATATTTCATGGCTAGCAATTGGCAAAATCAGCATCTGTGCTCAGTGTCTATCTCTTTTCACCTTTACACTAGGCTGCCTCTCAGCCCAGACTCTGCTCAGAAAGAGCTCTCAGGCTTCCTGAGATCAGGTGGGTGGAAAACAGATAACTGATCGCTAGCTTTCTAGATGATGAATGAACAGTAGATTTTGTAGGATTTAAACAGAGAGATTGGTGTGTTGGGGAGTGATTAGGAGAGGAATAATCACAAGAATTCAAAAATCTGAAACCCATTGGCTTGGAATCAAGAAACCCTGGTGCCAGCCACCAATACCCTTCATCTCTGCTGTGCCAGCCTCCTTGCCTCAGCCCTTGCTGTCCTTATGACACTCCAGCCAGAGCAGTCATTTCTCTGTTCAGACCTCCAGTGGCTTCCCATCTCATCAAAGAAACAGAAATAAGGATAGGGCTCTTTAAGAGCCCAAGCTATTTAGAAGTTGAAGGGGGCAGATAGTGACCTGCTGTGTGTTCTCATGGACTCTGTAAGACATGGGGTTTCCATGCTGACAGGACTTTCATTATACACCTCTCCGTAATTTTCTGCTTAGAATGCATTGGCTTTCCCAATTTGGCATTCTTCTTTAATGAAAAAATTATAGGTCTAATTTCAAAAAATGAAATGTATGCAAGCTTTCCTGCTTCTGTCACTTTTTTATTTCTGTAGCACATAAATCATTTCCCTTTTTAAAATTAAATTTTGCTTGCCATGATTTGGTAATGGGTTTTCAAAGGAGGCAGAGTAGCCAAGCTCTTCGCACAAGAGCCAGCTGTACTGCCTGCTCAGGAAATCTTCTCATTGCTGGCTGGCGTGGGCCTTGATTCCATCATCTGGGCTTTATGCTCCCTTAGGAAGTTGCCTAGAAATTCTTTCGCTAAGAAGCTCTTCTTAGAGTGGCTGTTTTGGCTCTCTAGTTGCCATCTTGGAGGACAAAGGAACACACTGGGTTTGGGCAGAAGATTGGTGCATCCTAATGCTCCTTGGGTGCTTATCCATTCATTCATTGAGCACCAACTATGTTCAAGGCAGAACTCCAGGCATTGTTAGGATGCTAGTGTCTGCTCTCTAGACAACTGAAAAATCAAGTTGTCTGAGATAAGACTTGGAGCAATAGGCCGTTACAAATGTTCTTTGTAATCCTCTTAACAATCTTGCATTTTACCCATGTCTGACCTCAGAGAGGTTAAACAGCTTCTGAAGGGTCGCAGACCTGGCATGTTGCTGAAGTAGGGGTTAGCAAAGCAAACCCCCACATGCCCCCAGGTCTACTGACCCCAAGGGGCACGCTTTTCTGCTACAAATGCAAGAAGCCTGGAGCTAAGAGTCAGGAGTTATTTTGAAGTTTAAAGGAGAGGATATCTGCCAAAGCTTTGTCCACGGCAAAGTTTGCCATATAACAGACACCGCAAGGCAGTTGGCTAAGGGCTAAGTGAGGAGGTCAAACCGTAGGTGCCACTGGAGTTAAAAGTTGCATAAAAGGGGGCCCTAATGTCAGAGGAAGCCTCTTAGAGGAAATGGATCTTCAACTGGACCCTGAAGGACTCAGAAAGGAGGAAGTTATTTCAGGTGAGGAGGTGGAAAATACTCTGGACTTTGAAACTCAAAAGAAAGTGATTGTTTCCGCTGCCATTTTTAGCTTTCTGCGCAGACAAAAAGCAGCCTCCACAAGCAAAAACTCTTCTTCTTTTCCTAGAAGATGTTACATTTCCCCGAGGGAGCAAGTACTGTGAGTCCTCTCATAGACCCCTATCATGGTTAGAACCCAGGGGAAGTCTCTTGGAAGAAAAATCAACGTGTCTCTTATTAAATTGGATCTTTCCCTTGGGCCTATGAGAAGGAAAAGGTGGGAGGCACCAATTTTGCAGCAGAGGTAAAGGAGTGAGGGCCCTGATTGGCTTCCTGGCCGCTTAATGGGCTGCTTCTAGGCTGAAAGAGTCGCTTCAGAATAATCATCTTTAGCATTTTGCGTCTTGTCCCTTATGTGTTATTCAGTACTTTTCCAAAGATGTTTTCCCCCCTCTGTCTGTTATTAAAGTTAATGGCTTCAGTTGAATTTCTCTTGACTGGACTCTAAGCTCCTTGCGGGGGTAAGAATCAGCATGTTTGTTGAAATGATATAAAAACACTGCTAGATCCCAGAGGGCTTCAAATCTCCATCATCTTACTCTTTTGCTAGATAAGTATTTCGTGGCCTCGGTCTTTCCGCTTTAACTCCTTGCCAATTGATTTCATTCTCAAGGCAGTGTCAAACTCCAAGGAACTGGGTTTTTCCTCAATATTTTTTTATCTTTTCAAACCAAAGAGACAAGTTCATAATTTGGCCAGTGTCTTTGGCTAGAGATTGTTCATTTGCTATGATGCTTAAAAGACCTTTGTAGTCTGCACAATCTAGAAGGGTGCTCTTTCTAAGAACGACCAGGAGCATACTTAAGTCAGGACAAATGGTAGCCTGTATCCAGAGGTCACCAACAACCTTCCCAACTTCTTTTTTTTGTGGTGGGAGACGGAGTTTTACTCTGTCACCCAGGCTAGAGTGCAATGGCGCTATCTCAGCTCACTGCGACTTCCACCTCCCGGGTTCAAATGATTCTCCTGCCTCAGCCTCCTGAGTAGCTGGAATAGCTGGGACTACAGGTATGTGCCACCATGCCCGGCGAAGTTTTTGTATTTTTTAGTAGAGATGGGGTTTCACCGTGTTGCCCAGGCTGGTCACGAACTCCTGTGCTCAGGCAAGCCGCCCACCTCGGCCTCCCAAAGCACTAGGATTACAGGCGTGAGCCACCGCACCCAGGCACTTGCCAACTTCTAACACAGATACCAGAAGTCACTGTGGCCAATCAAGAAACAGTGGCTGGTTGCTTGATAGCATACAGGGTGTTGTCAGGTTTCTAATTAAATGTGGCTCTATGGGTCAGGAACATAATATAGGCCACAGTTCAGGCCAGAATCATGTCAGAAAGTGTTAAGTAAAAAAGGCTTGACCGGGCACAGTGGCTCATGCCTGTAATCCAAGCACTTTGGGAAGCCAAGGCGGGCAGATCACAAGGTCAGGAGATTGAGACCATCCTGGCTAACATGGTGAAACCCCATCTCTACTAAAAATACAAAAAAAATAGCTGGGCGTGGTAGCACACGCCTGTAGTCCCAGCTACTTGGAAGGCTGAGGCAAGAGAATCACTTGAACCTGGGAGGCAGAGGTTGCAGTGAGCTGAGATTGCACCACTGCACTCCAGCCTGGGTGACAGAGCAAGACTCTGTCTCAAAAAAAAAAAAAAGGCTTAGCCAGTGTAACATTCTTATATGGAAGACTACTTGGATGGTACTGATACCCCAAGGATCCTTTGTGGATCATGGCTTACTGTATAGGATTTCTAGTTGAGGCATTCTCTTGGGAGAATTGCACGGAAGATCCTAGATAGGCAGGCTCACAACACACAGGGCTCAGCAGGACACTTCCCTCCTCTTAGTCCCAGGCATGAATATTACATCTTTGAAGTAGGAGATCATATCTTTTAATGAGGGTATCACACACAGCACCAGAAACATTACTTTCCAAGGAGCTGAGTCCCGCTTCATTTCCAGGACATACCCCTTCAGAAAGACAATGGATATTGATACTAGTTAGTTCTTTTGAGTTTTGTCTTTACTGTGGCACAGATGCAGGCACCATGCTATACAGAATGCGTTTTATCCGTAGCTGTTGAAAGAGGAAATTGGAATGTGTCTGGACTGAAGCCAAGCCAGGGAGTGTTATGGAGGCCCCAGGAAGTTGCCTTGCAGACCCTTGGTGCCAGCGTCACCTACGTGAGCTGAGGAGATGCCCTCAGAGACATGGAGAGTTTGGGCCTGCCACCCCCAACCCTGGTAACTGCTCATCCCACCCTCAGTCTTGTCATAGGAGGAATGTCTTGTACATGCAAGAAGACACCTCATACTTTTCAGGGCACCTCCACCTAGCCTGGCCTCTGCCAACTCTGTCGAACTGGGAGAACTAGTGTCATTGACCCCACTGGGCAGTTGAAGAAACTGGTCAGGTGAGTCAGTGGCTACACATTAGCACAGTAGTGAATGAAGCTAAGTGGAAGCCACAGCTAGACTCGGGCGCCAGCTACTCAGCCTGTGCTCTTAATGCCATCCCCCCAAATGTGGCCAGGAGCTGAAGGGCATGGCATCACAGCAAACCATAATCAACCGGAATCTTCTGTTAACCGGATGCTCCCCCTCTTCATCCCTTAGTAGCATAATTCAAGAAGGAAAAAAAAAAGTAAATAGTAGAAACAGCTTATATGTTTTTCAAAATATTTTTCTCATTATGAAGTTATTTCCATTATGAAAAGTACAAGTAGAATAATAATAATAATTGCCACTCTTCTGTGAGCATGGACCATATGTCAGGCCTTATGCTAAGCCCTTTTACATACATTATCTTGCTTCATCATTACAGCATTCCTATAAGGAAGCCCGTGTTAACCATCACTTCACAGGGGAGGAAACAGCAGCTAAGAGAAGTTAATTTCAGCACTTTGAGAGGCCAAAATGGGCAAATCACTTGATCTCAGGAGTTTGAGACCAGCCTGGGCAGCATCCCTTTTCTACAAAACAAAATAAAAATTAGCCAAGTGTGGTGGCATGTGTCTGTAGTCCCAGCTACTCAGGAGGCTGAGGTGGGAGGATCATTTGAGCCTGGGATGCCCCGGTTGCCAAGATCACGCCACTGCACTCCAGCCTCCGAAGTAGCTGGGTGGCAGAGTAAGACCCTGTCTCTATTAAAAAACAAAGAAAATTTAATAAGGCAAAGTTACAGAGCTCGTAAGTGGTCAAGCTGGATTCCAGTTCAGATCTGTCTGGCTTCAGAGTCGGTATGCTTATCTACTCTGCGGCCTCCCTAAACATCATCCACCATCTCATCAATGTTATCGATTTCCCTCCAGTCTTTTTCCAAAGCACTTTCATTTACTTGGGAACATTTTGTTTGTGCAATTTTATATATTCAATTTCTAGTTATTATAAAGCAAACATTACCCATATTCTTATAAACATTTTATGAACTCCATTTTAATGATTGCTTAATATTACATAAAATGAATTTTATCACAGCTAACATAATCCCTTTTTATTAGAACTTTAGATTGTTTCCTGCACAGTTTTGTTTTGTTGCTGTTATGTATAATATATAATTATAACAAACATCTTTATACGTTAAAGCATCAGCACTTGATAGATTCTAGGAATCCGTTATTGCTCAGATTGAGAAGGAAAACAGATCATCAGAGCCTGCTGTGAACCTAGGTATTTTCTGAGAGCCAGTGCTCAGAATGAAGATCCAGGGCTCCAAAGCACTGCAGGGAAAAACTTTCTTCAGTAAATACTGGGCACAAGCAAGAAAGTGAGCTCAGACGGTGATTTTCACATCTGCATCAATTTCCTGAAGCACTTACAAAAAATTGGATTCTTGGGGTCTGCCTCAGACCTTCAGAATTTCAATGGGTAGTATCATATAACCAATGTTTTTTTAATAGACAAAAATTGTACATGTCTATCATGTACAATGTGTTGTTTTGAAATATGTATACATTGTGGAAGGGCTAAATTGACCTAATTAGCACATGGATTACCTCACATACTTGACATTTTTTTTTGTAAGGAGAATACTTAAAATCTGTTTTCTTAGCAATTTTTAAGAATACATCATTAACTGTAGTCACCATGTTGTATGAGAGATCTCTTACTTCTCTTACGTAACTGAAATTACACATCCTTTGACCAATATCTCCTCAATTCCCCCAACTCCTGGTAACCAGCATTATATTCTCTACAAGTTCAACTTTTTAAAATGCTATGTGTAAGTGAGATCTTGAGGTATTTGTCTTTCTGTGACTAGCTTACTTCACTCCACATAATGCCCCCCAGTTTCTTTTGTGTTCTTGCAAATGGTGGCAGAATTTTCTTAATGCTAGAAAGTATTCCATTGGGTATATCTACCACATTTTATTTTTATTTATTTATATTTTTGAGACAGAGTCTCTCTCTGTCGCCTAAACTGGAGTGCAGTGGCACAATCTCAGCTCACTGCAACCTCTGCCTCCCGGGTTCAAGCGATTCTCTAGCCTCAGCCTCCCAAGTAGCTGGGATTACAGGTGCACACCACCACAACTGGCTAATTTTTTATATTTTTAATAGAGACGGGGTTTCACCATGTTAGCCAGAATTGTCGTGATCTCCTGACCTCGTGCCACATTTTGTTTTATAATTTTTACAGATATCTAATAATACATATTTATGGCGTACATGTGATACTTTAATATTTACATGTTGTAATGATACTTTGATCCTTAGATATTAATGATCAAATAGGGTAACTGGGGTATCTATTATGTCAAGCATTTACCATTTCTTGATAAACCTTATTTTAAAATCTCTTCATCCTTTGATGAAAACTTAGGTTGACTCACAGCCTTGGCTATTGTGAATAGCGCAGCAGTGAACATGGGAGTGCAGATATCTCTTCGACATATTGATTTCCTTTCCTTTGGCTATATACCCAAAGTGGGATTGCTGGATCATATGGTAATTCTATTTTTAATTTTTTGAGGAACCTCCATGCTGTTTCCCATAATGGCTGTACTAATTTACATTCCCTAGTTACCAATATTTTAATCACACTTTATGCACTCTTAAGATTGAGGCTCAATACTGAAGGAATGCCTAAAGCTGAAGCTGGTAGCAATGGTAATGGAGAATGGAAGCTGACAAAGTAGTTGTTACCACCAGCTCCTCCTTCCATGATTGCTTCTGTTCAAATATGATGGAGGAACTGTTGAGCTGGCGCTGACAGGAGACAGGGTGTGGTGAGCAGTAGTGGCCGGAGGTGGGGGGTAGGTTCCTTGGGCAGTTACAGACCCAAATAAAAGGCTTTGCTAGGTAAAAGTGCAAAGCCCTGACTTCGGAGGTATATATACCCGGTATGCTATTAACTACCAATTAATTAAGAAAAGCACAGTGTACTCGAAAGGGCATTTGGGAGTCAGGAGAACTATGCTCTGAATATGACCCTCATCCCAAATAGGGAGCTCCGGGACACCATGTCTTATATGTGAAATGGAATGTCGGACCGGTTTTTGCACTTTTTTGGATCTCACGTCCCTTTGAGAATCTGATGAAAGCTTCTCATAAAAAGTGCATGCAAACATAATAAAAATAATAATGGCTTTGAACGATGTTATTAGCAAAAATTGACAGGTCAGGCAAATACAGAACATTCTGCATATATTTTCCAGGATTCGTAGAGTATATGAAACCTCAAATTAAGAGCTCCCGAACTGGGTGATCTCTAAGAACCCTTTCTGTTCTCACAGTTGCATTCCATCCATGAAACAAAAAAGGTGTTTCCAATGATTCTCTGTAAACTTTACACTTCATTAATTAGGACAACTCCTTTCCTTAGAATTTTAGTTAATGAAAATATAATAATGACAGTCGATCATACCTTTTATTGAGAGCATACCATGTATCAGGCACTGTTATGTACCTATAGTCTGTCTGCCTAAGAGATAACCACTTACTGAAGCATTAATAGGATAAATACTTCAGTGAAAAGTTCATTGAAGCCAACGTTTTCTAGAATTTATTGAGCACCTACTATATACATTATCTCTTTGATTTTCACAATGATACTTTGAGGTAGGGATTGTGACCTTCTCTGGTTTTGCAGATGAGAAAACTGAAGCTCAGAGCTTTTCAAGGAAGTCATCCAACACAGCTGCTTAAGTGGAGCTGGCATTCAAACCATGCTCTGTGAGCTTCAAAGCAGTGCTCTTATAGGTTGTCTTGTGCTTCCTTTTAGTAGCCTATCAACTGTTCTAATTCATTTAAATGATGAGATTATGAGAACCTGACTTGTGCTCACTGGGGCTTTTGTCAAATACATACAGCAATGCTCCTATGGGGGAAACAGGGTACACTCTTCAAATTCATTTGCATAGTCTTTGCTTTTCCACCCCTAAATGGTGTGAGTTTTTTGTTTGTTTGTTTGTTTGTTTTTAATGAGACAAGAGTCTCGCACTGCTACCCAGGTTGGAGCGCAGTGGCGATATCTCAGCTTACTGCGACCTCTGCCTCCCAGGTTCAAGCAATTCTCCCATCTCAGCCTCCCGAGTAGCTAGGACTGCAGATGCCCACCACCACCCCAGCTAATTTTTGTATTTTCAGTAGAGAGGGGGTTTTGCCATGGTGGCCAGGCTAGTCTCGAACTCCTGACCTCAGGTGATCCACCCACCTTGGCCTCCCAAAGTGCTGGGATTATAGGTGTGAACACCCATATTACCAGTGTGAATTTAAACATGACTATTCATCTCAGCCTTTTCTGGCATATGTGGAACGCTTGCCAGAGGTGAATTGTTCCTCTGGGAAGACTCAGAGGATGACAGAATTTCTGCCTTTAGGAGATTCAGCACTGGGGCTAAGTTTCCATCCTTGTGCGTAGCTGGCTCTATTCTCATAGGTCAGTGTGCTGTTTGCAACCTATTGTCCACAGGACAAACACAATCCGCTAGCCACATCCAGCCCTCAGCCTGTTACAGAGTTTTATTGGCACACTGCCACACTCATGTGCTTACGTCTTATCTATGCGTGCTTTTGTGCCACGACCGCCGACTTGACTATGGCTCACAAAGCTGAAAATACTGACATTCTGACCATGTACAGAAAAATGTTTTGACCTCTCATATGGACCAACGAGGTTCATCAAATTTAAGACATCATTTCTGGGCAGGCACAGTGGCTCACACCTGTACTTTGGAAGGCTGAGGCAGGCGGATCACAAGGTCAGGAGATCGAGACCATCTTGACTGACGCGGTGGAACCCTGACTCTACTAAAATTACAAAAAATTAGCTAGGCGTGATGGCATGCGCCTATAGTCCCAGCTATTCCGGAGGCTGAGGCAGGTGAATCACTTGAACCCGGGAGGCAGAGGTTGTAGTGAGCCGAGATTGCCCCACTGCATTCCAGCCTGAGCAACAGAGTAAGACTACATCTCAAAAAGAAAAAAAAAAATAAGACATCATTTCTAAGACACATCGTTTTTAAATGTGCCATACTGCCTATACAATAAAAAGCATTTGCTGATTAACAATTGTAAAATGCCATCAATTGAGATGCCACCAATTCTGAAGATATTGAAATGTGAAAAAAGGGTGCATCTTACAATCCAAATTCAATACTTTTCAAAGTGATGTTTGAGGGGCATTAAAATAAAATCCTGAAAATATGAATTGTCTTAAAGACAATTTTACCCTGCCCATAAGTCAACCAGTCTGTAATTCCCCACGAAACCTATAATAACAGATCATGTGATAGGACCCAGTGAATTAGAAAAGCGCTGGCTTCTTGGCATCTGTCTTCCCAAAGACTGTTGCTAATAATGAGTGGAAGAAATATTTTGGCATTGTCCTCTGATACTATTTTCAACTCCTGTTAGTATAAATATTTGGGGTGTTTCAATACAGTGGGTTGTGTGGCAGTAAAATTGTTAGTTCTTGTATCTTAGGGCTGGAATATTTGAACATTTTAAGAACAGCCTGCTCTTAAAATGTGTTATGAGGCTGTGTACAAAAGGCTTTGTAGTAGTTTGGAATGGGAAGCTTCTCAGATGTTGCTTATGGTCAGATTCTTACTAGTCTGAAAAATATGCTAATTATATACAAGCCTCTGAGCAGAGAGAGTGAACTCAATATTACAGTTTTAAACTTCCTCAAAACAAAATCAGGACACTACGTAAGGGGAAGTAGTGATTAATGCATAAACAGTATGTGCCTCGTATGTGTACACAAATTGTCCATTATGTCCACATGCGTTTGTATGCTCACATAAACCGCCCAGACAGCAAACATATTTGAAAAAATAAGTCACGATTTTGGGAGGCCAAGGTAGGTGGATCACCTGAAATCAGGAGTTCAAGACCAGCCTGGCCAACATGGTGAAACCCCCTCTCTACTCAAAATGCAAAAATCAGCCAGGCGTGGTGGTGCACCCCTGTAATCCCAGCTACTCAGAAGGCTGAGGTGGGAGAATTGCTTGAACCTGGGAGGCAGAGGCTGCAGTGAGCCGAGATCACACCACCGTGCTACAGCCTGGGCAACAGAGCGAGACCCCATCTCAGTAAAAAAACAAATCATGGTATTTTGTTTTGTTCTGTTTTTTTTTTTTTTCTTCTTCAAAAATAGAAATTTAGGAATTGTGAGTCAGGCCACATATTATTTGACTAATTCAGCTGCAGAGTAAGTTATTAATCACCCCCAGACGTTGTTTATAGTGACTGGAAATTTTTGGTTGTGAAATAATATTTTCTTTTTGTGTGTGTGCAAGTGATATTTCTTAATATGCTCTACAGCATCTGAATAAAAGTTTGATGGCAGAACAGTTTGTATGTCCAATGTAATTGCTTCTAAGTGAGCTCTTCATTCTTCACATTTTTAGCTCTAATTGCTTTTTTTCCCATATGTCTAAAAATAAATATTTGCAAGTTTTGTGTTCTGCTACTCATTGTAATACATAAAATATTTGTACACTGAGCGAAATTCACTGATAATGTTCACAGTGGGCTATTTAGAGAAAGTAAGGTTTGTGTGGTAAGCGGAGATAAAATACATTTTTATTATTTAATCGTATAAATGCCAGAGAAAGCCATTTATCTTATTTTGAAAGAATATTTTTAAAGGAGTGGTCAGATATTTGACCTCTGAGATGATTTAAATAGATTCAGTTGGAAGAAAAGATCCAGTGTCAAAAATAAGCGGGTTTGCTACATAATGGATATTTTAAATGATCTTTGGAAGGTGGCAATTAATTTTTGATTATCAGGGACAGAGGCCCCACTATGTAGATTATCCAAGTCCCTGACTTCCTGGGCAGACCTCCTCTCCCTTCATTTGAGTTTATTCCAGCTCATTAGCACCTCCACCCGAAGGTTGGCAGAGAAAAGGAAAGGAAGAAAAAATGAAATCACTTCTGCTGCTCTTAATGGCCCTCGGAAAGAATGGATCATGAATGAAATAGAAACCAGTGGGAAAAATAAGCCATTGGATTTTCTGTGTTTTCTTTTATCCTTGCCTTCCCTCGTCGGCACAGATAATCAATAGTTGGCTTAAACACTTTTAAATGAACTCTAGATCCGAAGGCTTTGCAGTTGTAATAGCAATATCGTTATTCTCTTTACATTTCCACTGACTGGGTACATGCCAAGAGGTAAATATTGCCCGGTCTCCATGTTGGCATGAGATGTATTCCTGACCTTTGTTGTTTTTTTTTTTTTTCAAACCTGCCCTCAGTCGGCTTTTACGCACAAAAGGTAATTTTTGTGAGTGTTCAGAGACAACCATCTGCTTGTCCACCCTGTCTTGTGATCATGTCTTATGATCCTGACCTGGTGATATTTTGCATTAATGGAAGTTGGCTGGTTTGGTCTTCCCCATCGTATTTACGTCTCAACGTGTTGCTATATTTACAGTTCACGCAGAACAGTCTGTGACAGAAATTTGCTTTTATCAGGACAGCTGCCGGATTCATACCGCATCTCCAGGTTCTGTTAGACGTGACAGTAAAGTCATTCTTCACTGCTGGCTTTACTTCAGCCATCTTTCTAGTGTGTATTCTTGAAAGTATCCTGGCTATATGAGTCTCAAATTTCAGTCCCTCTTTTAGACCACCATGCAGCCCAGAGCTTTGGAGCTTTGCCTTGGAAGCTCCTTCCATCAATCAGAATAGCAAATTTACATTGTTAGGTTCCCTGGAGGTGTGGGAGCTCTGGATTCAGCAATTATTGTGAATAAGAACCTTGCAGCTAGGGTGAGTGCCAACATTCCAAGTGCTAGCACAATGGAAAAGAGAAGTGGTTTATGTTAGAATATGGTCACATTCTTCTGATTAAACCCACTCAAAAAAGACAACATTGTAATATTTTCCAATGACTGTTTATCATGAATTACGTCAGCCTTCGTTTAAATTGCTATTATTTCTCCTTAATGCTTCTTGGTGCCTGCATAATTTACAGCACTGGCAGCCTCAGAACTATGAAATAACCTTTCACAACCACCGTACAATAGTAAAGAACATGGCGTTTTTGTTGTTAATTATTATAGGACTCCTTTAACTTTTACAAAGTGACATAAAATATTGTTGAGGTATTTATGATTCAAGCTACTTTTACATGGATCTATTTTGCTTCTGGCTAGTTCTTAACTAAAGCAATCATTTGTGGTTATTAGGCCGCCAGAGATGTTATGTCAGAACTGGTTTAAGAGTATTATTATGTATCGCATGTCATACACTACATGTCAGCACTTGAGGCTGTCTTTCAGTAAAAACAAATGTAATTTTAGTTTGTGTTCTTTTAGGGATTGGCTATTTATAAGCTAACCTGAGTTCATTCGAAGGTGTCCCAACCATTTAGGAGCTTGTCTCAGCCTTCCATCATACACTCTTAGTCTCTTTCCTGTGGATTTAAGACCTTTCCAAAACAAACTTTGGCAAAGGTTTAATTCAGAGTGAAGATTTGCTCCTAGGGAGCAACAGAATTAGCAAGCACTGGTTAATTGCCCGGGACTGAGCTGGTTCTGATTCCCACAATTTGTGGTTATTCTTATAGATTTCCTAGGCAGTGAGTCTTCTAACTGTGACCCTCTGAAGGGAAGGAAGCGAGTCCCGGCCCATAGAAGACCCTGCCTTACATTCCAAGAGGCTACCCTAACTTTCTGGAGAGGAGCCTTGAGTAGAGGGGAGGTAGAAACAAAAAGGATGGGAACATGTTTGAGTTTCCACAAAGCTACACTTCCAAGCAAACTTTGAATTAATATGTCACTCCCCTGGGTTCCAAATATTATGCATATTTTCCAGTCCTTGCTTATTTAAAGCAAGAAAGGAAGGGCGTGCCAGAAAGTTTTACAAAGAATGAAAACACATTAATGACTCATGTGAACAATTACTGATTTTCTTAACATATAATTTCTTAATTACTGTCAACCAAAATAATTTGCATGATCATATTTTTCCCTCCCCTCCCCCATCTGTGTTTAAAAGCCATAAAGTAATGATCAAAGAGTCTGTTTGATCAATAGTTGGGAAATTTAACTCCTTAATTCTTGGTGGATTGATGGGACTTCAACATCGGACATTCTTCAGAATAGTCACCTCCAACACAATGGGCAAAATGAGCTCTCCAGTAAAACAAACAGCTTTGAAAAGAGCTCAGGGGCATTTTCTTTAGCTTGAATTCAAGGAGGAAATTGTGACTTTTATGAAACTTGCATAAATTTACATGTATCCTGTCAGAGTTTTAAAATTAGACAACATGCCTGAATGCCCTGGAAATGAGTCTGCCATCCAGATTTAGAGTGCTTTTAGCTTTTTTAATTAAAGACATTTCACAAGCCAACGCCAGAGAAGAGAATTAAGCATTACATAAGAACATAGCAAAGTTTGAGATTTAATGGGTGAATATTACGAACTTATAAAGGAGATAAAAGGTGTGAAAGGAGCGATTATTGGGAGTTTTCTGCATTTTGTTAAGTGTAAAAAATGGAAAAAATGAAAAGGCCAAGCTGCCATTTGCTGTAGCCCTTGTTCTGGAACTGGTTCAAAGCTCACAGAACTGACTGTGGGATTGTGATGCTTGTTAATGAGCATTTGTGGCAGTGAACTGGGATCATGGGTTTGTCACATGAATATATATATATATATATATATATATATATATATATATAAAACACAAAATAGAAAACAAAGTTGTTGCTGCAGTGTGGTTGTGAGAAACACATAACAATCATCCTGAAGACTGCATTTACATGGAGCTCAGTGCCAAGCCCCACAAACACTCACTCTGGATTCTTTAATAACTGCTGATACATAGTTATTGAAAATTGTTTTTAGCTGCACATGTTATACCATTTTAAAAACTTAGACTAAATACTGTCAACTCTTGTTTGCTTTCCTAGCGTGTTATTCATTTATTGAGAAATTTGGAATGTAAAACATCTGGGAATAACTTGGTGTGTGCTAAGGCATCTTTAAAATGTGTATATTTCGGAACTTCTTTGGTGTATTTATTTAGAAATATGGGAAAATTCTGTAAACATGTTCTGGAATATATGTAGCATTTGAATATGAAAGAGGAAGTTGGCACCATTGAAAACCCAAATTCATCTTCTATAAATATTACTCTGTCAGAGGAATGGGTTTCTGAAATTAGAGAATCCAGAATATGGTCAGCAGTATTTACTGAGAAGCATCTCCCTTTGCCCTGGACTGAATGTGTGAACCAGAAACATTCATTCCGGCCCTTTCTGGGGTACAATGTGGTCATGTAACAAGAACCCAGTTTTTTCTATGACAATGTTTATGTCCAAATAAAGGAGTTATTTCAATTTATTTCAGCATTTCGAGGCATGAGTTGGAGCTGTGCAAACCCAATTGCTTAGAGTACAACCACTGTGGTGTTAATAACTCCCTGGTTTGGTTCAAGAGTTAGTTCTTGTATTTTATAGCCAGGTCTTTAAGGAAACACTGCCATCACCACAGTCAAAGCAACTGAGAGATGACACAACATGTTAGAGGAGTCAGAGAAGAGAATTTATTATGATTCATACATTTTCTTCTTTTGAGAAAAGAAAAATAATACCTAATATCACATAACTCTTTTTACTTCTTCCGAATTTCACATTTTGTAACTGTTTTAGTAGCTTTAAGTCCTGGCGCTGTATCCCTGTCCCATGCTCTCTAACCCTGTTCTTCTCCTGAACTACAATTCATTCCTTGAAATGTAAGTGGAGCTCATACAGTGAAGTTTGCCAGCGTAGTCCAGTGGGCTGGACTGGATAGACTCTAACATCCTCCAAATGCCACTTTCTGGTGATTCCAAAACCCATGCTACTAATGAGGTTCTCTAGATGGTGTATGGATTTCCAAGTAAGGGACGCTCTTAATTTACTTTAACCCACTAGGGGAAATGGAGTCCTTCGGAAAACCTTACCCATTTAGCTGTGTCTCACAGCTGCCCTCCTTTTTGATCCTGACAGAAGCAGGAGGAAGATGAGGGGGAAGGTCCCTGGAGAATCTCCCAATGACCTGTGCACTGGGAGGATGGGGCGGAGCCATGGGAAATTCACACCTATCGCAGGAGAGAGGAGCCGGACCTCTCCTGTTCCTAGGTGGTAAGGTGGGATTCAGTCGGTGAGGCAGACAGCCTGTTAGCAGGACTCCATTTCACTCTGCTGAGTTGCTTTTCCTTTTTTCTTTTTAGCCAGTAAACTCTACTCCTCACTCTTCTGGGTCATCTCAAGCCTAGTCTTTACTGGTCATGTGACAAGAACCCAGTTTTTTCTACAACAATCCCCCATTTGTGACTCTGGCTGTGCATTTCCTATTATTAGAGGGCGATCATCAAAGGAATATTAAAATTAATATACTTTCCTTGAGCTATTCCCTGGGTCTTGTCTTGTAAAAAACTGAAATGACAGAAAAGAACTGGAAGCAAAGTGTAAATCGAAAACAAACCAAAAAATCTCCTCATGGTGAACAATTCACAAAGCTCTCCTTAACCGGAGTACAAAGTTAAATTTGCTCATTGATCAGGGCAGCAGAACCCGTGGTGCCTGTGTTATGAACTTCCCATCTGTTTCCTTAAGAGTTTTGATAAGGTCTTCAGTCAACACTGGAAAGAAGTCAAAGAGACATGTCTCTGTGTTTGTCTCTTTGCACTGCTCGGACTTTCCACACACTAGGGCAAGTCTCCAGCCCCTTTCCCAATCACCTAGTAGATGTGGCAGATGATCAGTCCTTCAGAGAAGACTTTCACCCTCCTTACTGTGAAAATTCTTACCTGTTGGTTAAAGTAACACTTCTCTGTGGACGTGCTTGGTTATCAGATAGCTGGATGTTTGAAAGTAACAAAATGCTTACTAGAATGTTCATCGACTCAGACTTTTTGTGGGTTTACTCCCTAGATTTAGGGCAGGGAACTCTTCCCCATATTGCCTCCTTTGGCCATCATTCATAGCATCTAACTGAGTGGCCCTGAAGTACTGTTATCTTGAGAGTCCCATGTGTTTGCATATATGACACAGAATTTTTTTTAGTCTCCTCACACCAACTGGACCAAATGCCATATGTACACACATGTGAGCAGGCCACTGCCACATGTTGAGTCATATTCGTGTACCAGAAGAATAAAGTATTGCAGAGCTGAAGGGGCTGGTCAGTGTAAGGTTGATCTGGAAAACGGAAGAGGCTAGGGATTTAAAGCAGATTGTCAAGTCAGAAACAACAGGCTCTTGGTCAGATCAGGAAAGGGAAAAAGAAGGAAGCAGGAGAAGAGATCGCTGCAACCTTGATTTAAAAGACAAGTAATGATGTGATATTAATCACGTGAAAGGAAGCCTTACTTATAAAATTAATAAGAATGGCGCTTTTTAAGAGAGCTATTTCTGATCTCCAAATCAAGCCACAAAGATTTGTAGAATAGTGACTGTTCTACCGTGAACTGTGCCCTAGGCACATTGAAGGACATAGACTGTTTGGGAGACTAAGTAAAGTAGTTGTTCTGATCAGGGTCACACAGTGTATATAAAGTGGTGTCCCCTTGGTCTTGGATACAGTTAGTCTTTTCTATCCACACAAAGGGTATGGAAAACTCTGATTTAAGTGACTGCCACCTCTGCAACTTCACTTTCAAGCCTCAATTTCCCTAATTTTAAAATGGGGATGATAATCTCCTCAGCAGAGTGCCTTATTCGTCCATCCGTCTGTACTCCTTTGTGTCAAGGCCATCATTCATCAATTCAACAAATATTTAGGGAGAACTTATAATGTACCAGTACTCCATGAGGTCCTGATTGAACCTTATTGAATTAAACAGACATAAGTCATCTACCCTAATTCTAGAACCTAGGATGTGAATAGTAAGCAAGTAAATATACACATTTATATTTGTTCACATACACACAGAGAAATCTAGAACTGTAGAGACTCGTAATTTTGGCTAACGGAACACCTGTTGTCTTTGTAGCAGCCAGTGACTACTACACATGCTCAGTTCTTGAGTTTAATGGTAACATGACCACTCCTTTTTCTTTGAGGCTTATTTCAGAAAGGAGAGTGGAAGGGAGCCTTTCTGTTGAGTTTATAATAGCAATTACAAGTTGATAAGGGCAAACCATTCATCAAAGGATCATACCTTGGGACTTTATCTCTTTGGGTCAAATGTTTCCTGATTGATATTGACTACCATATCTTAAGCCGCTTTGAACAGATAAGAAGCTAGGAAAGAAATTCCTTTGAAGGAGATTTGACAAAATTATGTTTTCTGATTTTTTTTCTTTCAGGAGGCAGATTAACTTCTCATTGTTCTTACTAAGGAGTACAAAGCTACCAAACGATTGAATTGAAGAAAATCTAGAAAAGTTTTAATGGGTAGATATTGATTGAGTTTCCACTAGAGACAAATGATCATCTGTATTATTATTCTTTTCTGGTTCTGAAATGGCTTGGAAAGAACTTTTAAAATATTGAGAATGGCTCTGTATCAAAGACACTTAGGGATAGACAATTATATAAAGAAAAAATAGCTATTTGATTACTAGATATAAGTGTCCTACGGGAAGCAGTGCTATAAGTAAAAGTCTTGCAGGTTAAGTATAATTCGTTTTCATAGAACATTATTTGTAGAAGCAATGTTTTAGAAGGTGGGGAGGATAGGTTTCTCACCATGGACTTGATAGCCAGTTTTTAATTGAAATGGTCATAAACATCGCAATTAATCAACTATGTACTCAATTATAAAGTATATAATTGCATTCTGAACAGTAAAAGCTTCCTAAAGTGTATATAAATCAACTAAACAGGGCAATACAGTAACTGATCACATAAAATTATATTTAATGAGATGTGTCGTCTATCATAGTGTTTTCCACACAGTTCTTATCTTACATCTTTGTGATTCATTCGTGCCTTATTTTTATTGCAACAAATCTCACAGTAAAGGAACCTCTTTATCTTGGCCATAGAATTCAGTGACATTACTTCGGGCAGATTTATAATCTTTAAAGAGAGTTTTGGAGAGGGAGAGTTGTGGGGTCACTTCTAACTGGCGTTTTGGAAAGGTGATCTGGATGTGTCTGTGTGCCTTGACTTATTATAAATTTCCCCATCACAAGCTTGGGCATTTCTACTTGTGGCCATGCTACTATACCCACAGTTGGCATCTGCTGCCTGGAAATCAGCTAGGTGACCTATGTTCGTGTGCTTCCTGCAATAGCTGCTAGATGTTACAAAAGAGTTGTAATTAGAAAAACATGCTACATACAAATCGCTCTTGATCAAGTCATTGCATGCTGAGAAGTATCGGTATAACTTGTAACCATATCATAGCTCCTTTATTTATATATGTTCTTCACGTTTTTTATGTGTATAATCAAGGATGCCTGGTGACCAGGGCCAGAGGTGGAGTTGAAGCAAGAAAAAAAAAGAAAAAAAAAAAAAAAAGGTTATTTGCATTTTTAACTCTGGCAAATTGGAAAAACTTCCGATGGCAAATTGGAAAAACTTCCAAAATATTTTGATAAATATATTCCAAAATGGCTTTCACTGAGTGGAACCTCAAAAGGTGTTCATATCTGGTGAATATATACCAAAGACCTGGCAAAGTCTGACACATTCCTTGGGATGGATAATAAAGAAATAGCTGAGTAACTGCTACAGCAGTTAGCTGGCTTTCTAATAAGGTGGTGATACTGCTCATTTACCACCCTCTTTCACTCCTTCAGTCGGGTTCAGATTCCAAGTGGCTTTCCCATTAGTGGAGTTAGGTGCATGCTGAGTACTTATACCCAAGCCTTGTTGCAAGAAACAGAACCATTTGGAACAACGGACCAGGGCAGAACTGCCAAATGGAGTGAGCTGAAAAGCTTCTTCACCATCTCATTGAGAGCTCATGGGGTTATTTTGATCCTCCAGTTTCCTGTATTACCTACTAGCAGATCTGTGTGGTGTGGGCAGTGAGTGTGCTCATTTATTTATGTATCCAACTGACATTTATTGATTACCAACTGTGTAACTGTGTGAGGCCCATGTGAGGATCTAGGAATAGTACAATGAAGAACACAATGCAGTGCTGACCTTTGAGGCACTCACATTCTAGTGGTGGGGGGGACCCTTAAATTAAGCAATTACAACAGTATTTAAGTACTCCAGTAGAGCTAAGTGAATCCTTCTTGTCAGATTCTGTAGATAAAGGAATACTTTTAAAAAATTTTATTATTCTCTTGAATATTTTACTGGAACTAATATAACTGACAGACTGGCAAGTTGTACAAGTGACTAATATATTAATCCCACTCTTCCCTTCTGCCTTGTGGGATCGTCAAGTTGAGTCAGGGCTTAAAAATGGAGCTTGATGAGATTTGCTCTAAATATGTTGACTAATACCACTTAAATCCCTAAACATCACATGCAGATTGATTATGTCATTTTCACTCCTTTTAAAGACCCAAAGATGCACCTAGTTAATAATCTCCATGTCCTTCATAAAGAGCAGGCTAATTAAAAATTGTTTGCTGGTTGAAAATGAATAAATGAAGAGCCATATATTAAAATAGGCAAGTTCAGCCAGCTGAAGGAGCCAAACAAAGGCTAATGGGGAATGACATGAGTAATTTGAGCCCTTTTCACCAAGGATGACACATACGCACGACAAGTTGTGTCACAGTGAAAAGGTCCTGGGGTAAGAAGGCTCCTGACAGGATGGGCAGCCAGGGTTAGTTTCCCCACTTCCATGATGCAAAAGGGAACAATCTGGTTTCCTCTCTTGCTTCCTCCATCTCTCCTAGTCCTTCCTCCCTGCCAAGCCCTATCTGGCCACAGCCCTGCATCAGCCTCCTTGAATCTGTCCCCTCCTGGAGGCCTGCAACATGAAAGGTCTTCACTGCAGTGATGCATTCACCTCACAGTATCTAAGAGGAAAATGCTGCTTTCCTTGTGCCCTGTACAGCCAGGTAATGCGTACCTTTTTTAACTTCTTGAACTCGTTTCTTTCTCCCTTGAATAGAAAACCCTGTGTATGTCCTTCCTGAAAAAGAAACCCCCTTATTATGGCCTCACCCCTCAGCCAGGCCAATTTCTCCTTCTGTCCTGCGGATCTCACCTTAAACATCACTTCCTCAGTAAGGTCTTCCCTGATGTTCCACTGAGTTCAGGACCCTTGTGATGTTTCTTACTCTTACCTTTTTATAACACTGGCCCAGCTCACCTTTTCCAGGCCAAAACCACAGCTTTATGAGAGGAAGGAGAAAGAGCATCCTGGAAACGCCATGTCCCTGGTGTACAGCTGCTTATCCTAGGTAGCCAGTGAATGTTGAAGGGGTGGGTGAGTTAACTCTTAAGTCACAGAAAACACACTTGACTATGTCCCTGGAAAACAAGAATCCTATCTCATATTTCTTTGGTTTTGGTCGCAATGCTAATTGGTGCTCAAAAAATATTTATTGAAAATAATTCTTGAATCTGCTGTGATGTTTACCTTAGGAGTGAGAAGAGTTTCCTTTAATGATGTGGGGGATGGGGAGAAGAATGAATGAGTTTGGGCTTGCTTGCTTTCTTAGTTTGTAGGAGTTCCATAAGTGCAAAAATACTAGTTGTAGTATTGAGTGAGCAGTCCTGTGTTAAGTGTGGGCCTATTGTCACTGCGTTCTGCTTTGTAGCCTCTCTCCTTCCAGGTCACTTTGCGTCAGGGAACAAAGTCTGTTCCCCTGTAGGGTACTGAGGCCAACTGCATTGTAGAGGCAGGGAGCGCAGCAAGAAGATGAACTCTGGATCTCAGTCGGCGCTCACTGTCACTCACCACCTGTGTGCTCCTGGGCAATGGCTCACCCTCTCTCAGCCTCAGTTTCCCCATTTCTAAATTGGCAATCACGATACTACTCACTTCATATAATATATGAGGATTAAGTGAAGGGCTGCACATAAAGCTCTTAGAAGGGGTTGGGTGTGCTGACTCTTGCCTATAATCCCAGCACTTTGGGAGGCCAAGACGGGGGGATCACTTAAGGTCAGGAGTTTGAGACCAGCCTGGCCATCATGGTGAAACCCCATCTCTACTAAAAATACAAAAATTAGCCGGGCGTGGTGGCACACACTTGTAATCCCACCTACTCGGGAGGTTGAGGCAGGAGAATGGCTTGAACCCAAGAGTTGGAGATTGCAGTGACCTGAAATCACGCCACTGCACTCCAGCCTATGCAACAGAGCAAGACTCTTGTCTCCAAAAAAAAAAAAAAAAGCTCTTAGGAATATAGTACCTGGCATAAAATACTTGCAAGAGATTTACGATACCTACCACAGCTAACCTAAATCAAGGGAGATCTGCTCGCCTCCATCTGCTCTCCAAAACTGTTTGTGGAACACTCTGAGGTGGCAGTGAGTGCACAGAGAGGCCTAGACTTTAGAATACCCAGAATGTTGCAGAGCCACACTCTCCTCGCCTCCGTTTTCTATGCTCTGCCTCCTCCCCTGCAGCCCTGACCCTTACCCACGTCACACAGACCACTCCAATTCCGGGTATGCCATGCCCTCTCTTTATCTCTACTGCTCTCCAAGTCAGTGTGGAAATTGAGAATTATATCTATTTGTGTGATATATTTTGTTCTTTGATAATAACCTTTTTTTTTCCCCTGGCAGGTCAATTATGCTCAGTATTTTTCCAAGTTAATTTCATAGAGAAGGCATTATCTTTGATTGGAATTAGCGAAAACGAGAATATATAGCTAAGAAACAGTAGGAAGACAATATTGGATCTAAGTCCAAGAATTCATAATAGTTGTGGCTAGTGCTTCTATACTATTTACTATATGCTGGGCACTAATCTGAGCTCTGAAAGTTCCTCCAATTTACAGATGAGGAAACTGGTTGCCTGTAGGAACTACAGAGTGGAAAGAGAATGTAATCAGCCCGGTTTGGCTTGTAGGACTCCATCCTCATGGATGTTTGTATTGCTTCACTTAATATCCAGCAAAAGAGGGAGATCACCTTCTGTCAAATTCTGCCCTTGTTTAGTTTAGATGTTTGACTCAATGTATCGAAGTCTTGTAGGTTAATCATGACACTGGAATATTAAAAAAAAGAGTGAGGAAAACACAGTAAAATGAAATCTATATTTACTGGTAAGACGTACACAGAGCATTTGGCATCAGTGGAAAGCTTAGTCTTTGATGTGGAAAATAGAAAAGTTCTTGTTGTTTCCATTTGGGTCAGAGAAAGAGATGATCACCCTATGATAAGTTTCGTGGATACTAAACCTAGATGTAGTAATTGACGAGCCGCAAGCTGTCCTGCCCTGAGGATATGCAAGTATGGAATCTGCATGTCAGGAAAAATGCGGGTCTCTTTTTTCTTTATCTTTTTTTTTTTTTTTTTTTTTTTTTTGAGACAGGGTTTTGCTCCTTGTTGCCCAGGCTCGAGTGCAGTGACACGATCTCGGCTCACTGCAACTTCCGCCTCCTGGGTTCAAGCAGTTTTCCTGTCTCGGCCTCCCAAGTAGCTGGGATTACAAGCACCTACCACCACGCCTGGATAATTTTTGTGTTTTTAGTAGAGACAGGATTTCACCATGCTGGCAGGCTGGTCTTGAACTCCGACTTCAGTTGATCCACCTGCCTCAGCCTCCCAAAGTGTTGGGATCACAGGCATGAGCCACCTCACCTGGCCAATGTGAGTATTTTAAGTAAGGAACCACACAACAGGAAAAGCAGAAAATATTTAATAAGACAAGTCCCAGTTAGCCTAAGAGTAAGGATTTGTCATAAGATGGGGCTACTTGCATGGGTGAGTAGGGGGCTGAAGATGGAAGATCTAAGACAAAGGAATGTAAATAAATAATTTTTGGTGGATCATCTTACCCCTTGACAGAAGCCAGACCTGTAGTGGCCTTCTTCTGGATAGCTGCTTAAGAAGGGAAATGTTTTATTTTAGGTGTGGCAATGTCCTCAGTTTTAAACAAATTTTCCCTATTTTTGAAAATACTCACACAATTAATACCTCTTGCATGTATTCAACAATTGTTGCCTAGCAACCATCAAGAAGTGTTTTTGTAGCGCAAAGGACCTAAAAATGAATGAAGAACAAATACAGTATAACTAGCAGCTGAAAAATGACCGATTTTCTGATATCAGTTTCAAAGCACATCCCCCAGGAATCAGGCAAGGGGTCTCCATCTTTTAGAGTAAAGAGGTCTGGGCTAGGCGCGGTGGCTGTAATCCCAACACTTTGTGGGGCTGAGGTGGGCAGATCACGAGGTCAGGAGATCAAGACGATCTTGGCCAATATGGTGAAACCCTGTCTCTAATAAAAATACAAAAATTAGCCAGGTGTGGTGGTGGGTGCCTGTAATTCTAGCTACTTGGGAGGCTGAGGCAGGAGAATTGCTTGAACCCAGGTGGCAGAGGTTGCAGTGAGCCAAGATCTGGCCACTGTACTCCAGCCCCTGGCAACAGAGCAAGATTCTGTCTCCAAAAAAAATAAAAATAAAAAATAAAAGGAGGTCTGAGCTCTGGTCTGGCAGCCTTAGAGACCCACTGAAGTGTCCTGTTTGTCTTGGACACAGACAAAGAGGAAAAGTGTAAACTACAAGAAGGATCTCTAAGTGTAGTTGGGTTCACTTTTCTGCCTTTCAGCGGGACTGCTTTCCAGCTAATCCCAAACGGTGGTGTAACTAACGGAGCTTTGAAAAACTCTGAAGAAGGGGGATTATAACACCTCCTTTGGTAACTCCCTTTGGGATTTTGCAGCTTTTAGACTGCGATCACTTGGTAAAGACCATGGGTTAATCAAGGAACTAACCTCTTCACTGCAGGTAACTAACTTGGCTCTCACAGTCATAGCTTATTTGAAATGAAAAGACCTGAGAGATCTTTCAGATGAGAGGTCACAAGCTTGGGTGCCCAGAGTTGTCAGCAGGGACCCTAGCAGAAGAAAGGCAGTTGAAACCTGTAAGAAATCAGGAAGCAAGAAACATCCGTGTGCCGTCTAAAGGAGCAGCTGCTTTTCAGCTCCAGTCTTCCGCTGTGTTGTAGGAATATGAGCCCAGAGTTGCCAGATCTCTCAATTCCTTAAGAAAAGCAAGATATACCTATTTTTATGTGAAAATCTCATGATTTTTCAATTGATGATGATAAGAAAAAATCATGTGAGCTAAATACGCTGTATCACTAGACAGATTTGGTCTATGGACTGCCGGTTCATGACCTCCTCTCTTGTCTAATGAGCCCCTAATTTTACAGAAGAGGGAACTGAGTCCTGGTAATAAGGATACTTATTCAAAATCAATGAAAATATAGCCAGGTGCAGTGGTATATGCCTGTAATCCCAGCTAGTCAGGAGGTGGAGGTGGTAAGATTGCTGGTAGCCAGCCAGGGCAACAAAGTAAAACTCCATCTCTAAAATTATAAAAATAAAAAATTAGTTAGGTGTGGTGGCACGTACCTGTAGTCCCAGCTACCTGGAAGGCTGACGTGGGAGGACTGCTTGAGCCCAGGAGTTTGAAGTTGCACTAAGTTATCATCATATCACTGCACACTCCAGCCTGAGCAACAGAGTGAGACCCTGCCTCTAAAATATAAACAAACAAATAAATGAAAATGTGAACTATTTAACGTGAGGAACTCTGTTGTCTTCCCCGTGCTACCCCAACTGGACTAGCACAGTGTCAATCATCTGATGGCAGTTTAATAAATATTTAGGCCGGGCACGGTGGCTCACGCCTATAATCCCAGCACTTTGGGAGGCCAAGGCAGGCAGATCACGTCAAAAGTTCGAGACCAGCCTGGCCAACATGGTGAAACCCTGTCTCTACTAAGATTACAAAAATTAGGCATGGTAGCATGTGCCTGTAACCCCAGCTACTCAGGAGGCTGAGGCAGGAGAATCGCTTGAACCCGGGAGGCGGAGGTTGCGCTGAGCCAAGATCGCACCACTGCACTCCAGCCTGGGTGACAGAGCAAGGCTCCGTCTTGAAAAAAAATAAAAATAAATATTTATTGAATCAATGAATATTGGATATTAGAAGCAAAACCAGGACTTGGTTTGACCAGGGGAAATCAGAACCTAAATGTTTCATTTTAAATGATTCCTTTCCTTTTTTTTTTTTTTTTTTTTGAGACAGAGTTTCACTCTTGTTACCCAGGCTGGAGTGCAATGGCGTGATCTCGGCTCACCGCAACCTCCGCCTCCTGGGTTTAGGCAATTCTCCTGCCTCAACCTCCTGAGTAGCTGGGATTACAGGCACGCGCCACCATGCCCAGCTAATGTTTTGTATTTTTAGCAGAGACGGGGTTTCACCATGTTGACCAGGATGGTCTCGATCTCTTGACCTCGTGATCCACCCGCCTCGGCCTCCCAAAGTGCTGGGATTACAGGCTTGAGCCACCGCACCCGGCCAAATGATTCCTTTGTTTCCTTTTCTCCTAAGTGACCTACCCTAAGGTAGAATTTGCTCTTCCATTTTGCCACCTAGGGGCTTGTTTAAAGTAAGATTTGATTAACAGGAATGTTCTACTGGAAACTTGAGAGGAAAAGCCTAGAACCCTCTATGGGGCCCAACCTTCCTGAAAGATGTTTGACTATAGTGGGAATCCTACAACCAACAGGTTGCCTTTTCTTCTTGGCCTACCAGATGAAACTCTGTTCAATTTCTTTTCTATGTATTGAGCTTCTACGTTGCGCTGAGGCCTCTGTATGGTCATTCCTAGATACAGGGGATTCCAGTAATTCTAGTGAGCCTGGGGACTTCAGCATTGAATGGGGATTCTCCAAGTACATTTCAGACACATTCAATGATTAATTTAGAGAATAAGGACACTTGGCATAGTCTCTCTCTCTCTCTCTCTCTCTCTCTCTCTCTCTCTCTCTCTCTCTATCTCGCACGTGCTCTCTCTCATCCTGCTAAGCACACTTTACTTTGTGTTAATTTCCTTTCTTCATTTTTTGCCTTAACATTTAAAGTTGCCTAAAACACAGAATCAGTTACCACCAAGATGAGTTCCTCCTTTTGACAAACCAGTTATTGCCTGTATATTGGAAGACTTGTCAGCATAGACTACAGTTCAGGCTCCAAGGAGGTATGCCAGATGCCTTTTGACAAATGAGTAGCTTTCCTGCATTTATCTTTCTTCCTGGGTTCTACAAGGTGATTACCTCTGTGCTGAGGGCTCAGGTGTTTCCAAAATGTCAATAACTCTCTAACCAGCAAACTGCTGGTCTCTTGAAATGCTTGAGGTGATGTATTAATATTACTTCCATGTACCTGTGTATATAATGGTGATAACAATGGTATTCACCACTTATTAGTGTCTTCAGAGTGCCAAATATGCCAAGCATGTTGTCTAATGTTACCTCATTCATATTCTTTCCTCACCATAATCTTTCAAGATGGGGATATAATTCTCTTGATGAATGGTTAAATTCAGCCCAGAGAGATATAATGACTTGACCAATGTCATAGAGTTGCCTTATATGTAAAGTGAATACAGAGCTGCCTGCTCTCAAAGCCCGTGCCCTCTATTTTCTGATGAAACTTGGGTCTCCAACAGCAATTTTGCCAACTTCACTAGTGCTGTGGTAATGGAAGGCAAGGTGACGTATCTTTTTTTCAGAAGCAAACTCAAGGGGTCATTTTAAATGGAGCAGATGGTTTTGCATGAGGCTATGTTTAATTTCAGGATGATGTCCTTTTCTGGTGAAGATAATCAGACATAATGTCATCCGAAACCTCTCTGTGTGCATGATTTCATAAAACTGGTATAGCAGTTTATTATTATAAAATTAGTATAGCATAGAACAAACCTGGGATGCAAGCCAGATGAAATAGACAATGAATAGTTATATAAGGTTTTGGAAGCACATGTAGTAGAACACAAGCTCACTGTATTTTCTTCTCAATTGTCTGCTGTTTGTTAATGTTTCCTTTTCAACATGATTGCATCTCAGTTTAATAGCACTTGCCATCTCAGGCTTTATGGTGCCAGGCCTGACATAGTTACATCCCCTCTGTGCTAAAAATATCGCATGTATATATTCAACCGCAGCTGACATGTTTAGCTAATGGGTTACTCAGGAGCTGTGCGCTTATATAATTAAGTGATATATGTAATTTTGTGTTAACACATTTGCAATATGTGTTTCCCTGGTGATTGCAATGCTTTATTCTGTGTAAAGTGTGACATTTTAATTCCCACTGAACAATTTCCTACCTTGATTTGCCTTGTTTTTGTGGCAGGGGATTATTTTGCAATCAAGATAAAAGCATTATTTATGAAATTTCTAGGCTATCCCATTACTGGGAAGTTTTAACTGCAGATCAATCTCCTATTTTATTGATCTTTGTTTAAAAACCTCTATTGGAATTTAAATGTAATCTCTACATTATAGGTTTGCTCAGACTTTCATCTGTAGGCACATTTTTTTAGGCAGCTCTGCAGAGATGGGGTTCCTTAAAAAAGGAATCCTCACCAGGCAGTCTGCCATCTTCTCCAGGGAAATTTTTTCTCTTAGGTGTTACTGATTTTTTCTTGTTGTAGGGGCTCTCTAGGAGAGCCAGTGGGCCTGTGGGCTTGAGAGTCTTGGCAAAACAGGTGACTTCTGTGTGTTCACAGACAAGGCGGGTTTCTCTTAAGTGTCTAGCTGTTGGACAATAGCTGGGTCTCAGAGTTACATAGTGGGAATTACAGTCTGGGTGTCTATGTCTTCCCCTTATTAATGGCGATCATGACCTAGGGAAGGTGACATAGACAGGAAGGGGAGCCATCAAGGACAGCCTAGCCACCTGGCCCTCTTTGAGGTCTTTCTGTTCTCTAGTGGGATGAGCAGTCACTACAGTTTAACAAACATTTACCAGACTCTAGTAAGTACCAGACACTGATTTCAAAACATGACACAGAGGGAGACATTTGTTTGGTAAACGTTTATTGAACACCTACTATAATGATGCTATAGTGATCAAAACCAACATAATCTCTTCAGACTGTGGTAAGGGAGAGAGCTACACTAACCAGATGATTTCAGTACAGGGTGACAGGTGCCAGGATTGAAGCATACTTGTTTTTTGGGTTTCTTTCAAATTTTTTATTATTTATTTTAAGATGGAGTCTCACTCATTGCCCAGGCTGGAGTACAGTGGCGCAATCTCAGCTCACTTCAACCTCCACCTCCTGAGTTTAAGCGATTCTCCTGTCTCAGCCTCCTGAGAAGCTGGGATCACAGGCGCCCACCACCATGCCCAGCTAATTTTTGTATTTTTTAGTAGAGACTGGGTTTCATCATGTTGGCCAAGCTGGTCTTGAACTCCTGACCTTAGGTGATCCACACACTTCAGACTCCCAAAGTGCTAGGATTACAGGTGTGAACCACCGCGGCCGATCCAAAGCATATTTTGTACAGATGCTGCAGACAAGGGTGTTTTTCACCCAGCTGGAGATAAGGGAGAATAAAGGAGCCTTTTTTTCTTTTTGGGGGGTACAGAGTCTCTCTCGCTTTTGTTGCCCAGGCTGGAGGGCAGTGGCACAATCTCGGCTCACTTCAAGATCCACCTCCCGGGTTCAAGCGGGTCCCCTGCCTCAGCCTCCCAAGTAGCTGGGATTACAGTTGCCCGCCACCACAACCAGCTAATTTTTGCATTTTTAGTGGAGACAGGGTTTCACCATGTTGGCCAGGCTGGTCTTGAACTCCTGACCTCAGGTGATCTGCCCACCTTGGCCTCCCAAAGTGCTGGGATTACAGATGTGAGCCACTGCACTGGCCAAGGAAACTTTTTAAGCAGGAGTTGGGGCCAGCAGGAGAAAAGCTAAAAAAGGAAAGGTATTGCTGTCAGAGGAAGCCCAGGAACAAAGGCACACAGGTATAAAGCTTCGTAATGTGCTTGGGAGACCTCTGAGGCTTGTGTTACTACTAGAAGGGTGAGATGGATGCTCCCTAGCAAGGTGGGCTGTGATCCATTTCTTCTTGATCCCAGAGGTCCCGAGTTTCCAAATCCCTTCCTTGCCCCAAGGAGGGCTCCTTTGTTTTCTTCAGCCCAGCCTAACAAAAGCAAGCAGGTGACAGTTGTTGACGCCCAATGCCAGAGTTCTTTCCTGATGGCTCTGCAAGTGTTTCGCTGCTAGTCCCTCACATTTGGGTCTGGGCAAACAGCTGGGAGTGTGGTGCGCAGAAGTCTTGCCAGAAGGACCCGCACTTCATGCGCTCCAAGTGAGCTTTCTCAGTTGTATGTTTTGGCATTCGAACACAGTGGGAATGTCCTTGTCAGCTCCCATTTGACTTTATTAATTGCAGTTCCTTGGAAAATGTGTTTCAGTAACGTGGTCTTGGGATGACAGAGCTCTCCCTGCAGAGATGCAAGTAGAGGTATTCGGGGCCCATTGAAAAGCTGTCTGCTGCCAAGGCTCTGCTGCTGATCTCATGCAACAGAAACCAGAGTCTATTGCAGCTCTGCTTCTTACTGGGTGACGCTGGGCGAGTGGCAGGCTCTCTGGTCCTGCCTTTTCTAATGTGGAGAATGGACTAGCTGGTGCCCGGGGTTTTCCTAAAGCTATGGAATTCCATCATTTTATAAATGACTCCAATGAAGAATCCTACTGGCATCACATCTATGGATTCACCAACTCCTAGCAGTGTGGTCTTTGGTTCCAGATTCATTTGAAAAGCCAAGAACCATTTTCCACAATTTGTCTTGTCATGACTCTCTGGCTCCATATTTTAAGAAACAGTCTACACTAGCCCTTGGATTTAGACTCCGATTTTTTAAGATATAAAGGGAACCATTAAGCCGTGGAATATTCCTAGAGTATATGGCAATATGGATCAAGTCATCCAAATTATTAGCAATGTTGCAAGAGGCGGTCACCTAGCAGCTCTGTATTACATTTCCAGGCCCTCCCCACTCACTTCCCTGAGCCCTGAGGCTGTGGTTAATAATGTCAAAAGAATGTTTTAAAATTGCCCTTCTGTTCATTCCAGAGAGTTAGGGCCCTCACATGGTTAGAGTTCTGGGCTAAGAGTCAAATTCTAAATTTAATTCCAGCCTCTATGAACATCTTAGTTCCATATTTCCTCACCATTTAGAGATGTTTCAGTTTTCCCATCTGCAAAATAGGCATAAGATGCCTCACTCCACAGAAATAGTTGTCAACAGCTTTGCTTTACACAAGGATTGGCATTATATTGGGGCAGAATATCATTTTTCATTCCATAATAGGAATTAAACAAAAGCCCTTTGAGTACGCACCTTGTGTAAACGCCCTCTGCTTAAAAGCCTGTGAATTTCAGAGGTCAGCAAAAACCGCCCCCCTTCTTTATTATTTTTCTTAAAGCTAAACAAGGCTAACTAGGGAATTCATTTTGGAATAAAAAGACATGAAAGAAAGGGTATTTCAGCTTGCACAATAGTACAAAGAAGAACAAGAATTGTCATGTTTTGTTAAAGAACTCCCAGCTGTTTAATTTTATAGTAAAATTACTTTAAGAACTTTGCTAATTCAAAGACAAAAATCAAACAACTGTTGTTGCAAAACAGAACTTCCACGTGTGAGTAGAAAAGCCAATTTGAGATTAATCTGCCCCTAAAATCATATTATAAAAATACAGTGCATTTTTGTTATGCTGATTGGAGGAGTGGCTTTTATCTGAAGAGAAGACACATAAAAGAGAAACATAATGGTACATTTACTGGTAATAAGATTAAAAAAATAGTTTATGTTCTCATGTACTTTGCCCCGACTTCTCCCCCAGCTTTCTCTTAAGCTCCTCAGTCTGTTTTAATACTAGGTTTGTTTGCTTTTTGGGGATGGGCCTGTTAGGCAGGAAATTGTTGAAAGGCATACAAAAGAAATTTTAAATGGTGTTTTTAAAAGATAAATACCCAATTGGGTAACTGATTATTTGGAGTTCATAATTTTATAAAATTTAATTTTTAGAAAACGTAGAAAGATAAATTCTGTACCTATAGTTGGTTCTATAAATTCTATGTTTCCATATGTTGCCTATTGTCAGAAACAAACTGTTACTTATTTTTTTTTTTCTTTAAAAAAAAGCAGTTTTTCTTCCATATTAGGGAATTATTCAGACTCCTTTCTTTGGTTCCTATAATTCCAAACCAGTTGGAACATCAGTCTATTTTTGGTTTAAAGGAGCTTTTAAAATGTGAGCATGATTTTTTTAAGGTTCTAAATCTCATAAAAATCAATTTGCCACGTATATAGCAGCCATGGTTGTAAATATAGTGAAGTCATTGTATTGCAGAAAGACAAAGTTCTAATTTCCATATTACAAGCCCAACCCACACCACCTTGTCCAATCTCCACGTAAGAGGGCTGAAAAATGTAAATTCTAAAACATAGAAAACAACATAAGGTTGTCATTTGTGGCTGTTTCTATCCAAGATGAATGTTTTTACCTGTATTGGAGTAAACTCTCGTTAGTTTCTGGGGTTGTTTTTTTTTTTTCTTTTTTTCTGTTCATCCCACCGCATCCCATCGACTCACCACGAGAGGGCAATGGAGCGTTTGCTTTCAGCTAACAAAGCTAGAAATGGTTTTAATATCAACTAAGTGTTTGAACTTGTTAAGGATTTATTTCTCCGCCTTCCAATTGCCACACATGCAGCCTCTGAGTTTCCACTAACAGCGAATAATAATCCAAATAAAGTTCTTCTGAGGGAAAATATAGACAGACTGGTGCAGACAAGAGCTTTTGCCCAAATAAGGATCCCTTTTGTGCAGACCCCATGTGTTAGATAACCATCAACTGACAGTTGGTCATGAGTTAATAATGTTGGATGCTGAAATATGCATACCATGTGCTATAAAAGAGTTTGGAGCACAAAGACAAATACTTCTATAGTTAGATGTCAGAAACATACCAGAGGTGTATATTGCTCCACGGGACGTGGGTTGAACCCGCCAAATAATTTCATCAAAATTACTACATTATAAGTATGATACAGTAGAATGTATGATATTTATTGCCTGTTTTGTCAATGTTGCAGAGATTTTGGTCTAAGTCTTTCTGCATGTTACTGCCTTAAATGCTATAGCAACTCCTGCCTTCTAAAAAAAGAAAATATTTCCTAAGTTTATTTCTCCTGCCACCATTGTTGCTCTTTTATTTTTACAATAGGAACCCGTTTTACCGTGTGTGTGCAGCCCTTTGATTGGCATGTAGTTTTTGGAGGGCTGTTAACGTCTAGTTAGGTTTCTGTGTTGCTGCTGCCACAGGAATCACAAAGTGAGGAGGTGGAGGGAATCAGCTTTGATTTTGGCTACTGTCAAAAGTCATTTGGGAGGATGGGACACAGGGCCAGCTGAGCATTGGGCAGCCGCCCTCTCAGTGATGCCTGATGGTTTTTTGGTGCCAAGGATGATTGTGGAAAGAATCTATCTCCTCCGTGTTCCCAGAGTTCAAACCTTTTTGTTCTGTTCAACTTTTCTGAGCATATTGGAATACCAGTATTTAATGAAGAATCTCATATTTTGTCATAAATGGGACCTGAAGCAGGTTGGCAAAGCCAATGAGGCTATGCCCTTGCATTTAGGCCTGACTATAACTGACCTCTCTATTTATTCTCAGATGAAATGTCCAAAAAGTCAGACCATTAACTTAATAACTGGAGATTAAGAAGTGTCTACTTTCAAGCAACTACAGTCACTCTAGTTCCCTTTTCCCCCTATTCAGTTTGTACTGGATGATGAAAACGGCTTACATTATACCCGACCCATATTGACAGCAGGAGAGAACAAGTCGTGAAATAAAAAAGTAGCTAGTTCCTTCCCCTCTCTCCCTCCTTTTTCTCCCACTCTGTCTCTTCTCCAGTCTGTTGTCAAAGCTTAACATTTACTTTGACATCTTAGTTAAGGAAGTTAATGAAATAACACATTCATCAGGGCCATTTAGTAGCCTTGAGTCAATGATTACCAGATTTGAATTTTACAGAGGAGAGACTTCAGCTTTAGCAAAATTTTTAGATACTCATAACATTATATTTGTGTGTGTTTTATGTATATAAATGTATAATATATATATAACTCTATATAACATTTTTACATGATCATCATCCATAACAGTGAATAAAATCTTAAGTGTATTGAAACACTGAATTGTGACTTTTGCTGATTATTCTAGCTTCAGATGTTAATCTTGTTCTGTCTGCTTCTTAACACATATTTCCAAGAACATATCTGTAATCATAACATTGAATTATTGAGTAAACCAGCATTGCCCAAGAGAAAGATAATGTGAGCCACATGTAATTTAAAATATTCTAGTAACCACATTTTAAAAGGTAAAAAGAAACATGTGGAATCAATTTTAATAATACATTTTATTTAACCCAGGATATTCAAAATATTATCACTTCAATATGCAATCAATATAAAATGTTATTAATGAGATATTTTACTTTTATTTTGTACTAAGCCTTGGAAATCCAGTGTGTATTTTACACCGTGGCACATCTCAATTTGGACTTGACATACAGTATTTCAAGTACTCAAGAGACACATGTGGCTAGCAGTGACTCTATCAGACACAGCAGTTCTAAATAGTCATAGAAATGTTTTATCTTACACCAAAAAAATGTGAAGAAGCTATAACCTCTTCTGGGCTCATTGTTAGCTTTACGTTAGGGTTTCTGATGTTATCTGTGTGTTGTTTCTCTATAGTGTGACAAACTCTCCCTCCAATGGACTGATCACTCTAGTTTTCCCCACGGCTTATCATCTGTCCTTAGTTAACATGTCACCAAGTATTACCATCCTTGTTGCCCCCTCTCTACGCCCACCCCAGGCCCCTTTCTCTTCTCATTCTGCACCCTCACCCCACCCTGCTCCAAGACACAAGCCCTTCTATACAATCTGTGAGTTTGTGCGAGAGTTTCTTGGTACCACAGAAGAGTTTTTAAAGTCATTTTCCAGTATCTTGGCTCCTGTACCTGCACAAACAAATGAAGCTCAGAAACCACTGACGTACTTAGCTCGGAACGGTGCTGGTGCCCTCATAAGGAGGAACGGTGAGAGGGATTTGCCTGAACAAAGAAAAATATCTCCAAATTTCAGACAACCAAAAATAGTCATCTTTTTACTTTTAAGTAAGAGACTATCCTACTTCTTACATTATTCTTTCTGAAAGGTATAAAAGCACAAAGCGAGTGAAAAGCCCCCCCCCCTTTTTTTTTTTTTACAAATTCCTTTTTGGATCTTTTTAAAAGAAATTGGGAGCCTATCATTTGATGACTATTTCTTACATATGTGTATTTTAAACTCGAAAATGTCTCTCATGTCATACTCATCCAAGTATGTAATAAATTAAATATCTCCATGTTAATCCACATACACACCAAAAACAAAAACAAACAAACAAACAAAAAAGACCTTCTCTTTGACTTATTTGCAAGTGGGGAATGTTTTCTGTAGAGTTGTAGCAAATCAATTATCCTCAATGGTGAAAATGGAATATCTCATTTCCAAACCTGGAGAAATGGCTGAAGAAGAATGTTGTTTATATATGAGTTTTAAAACTGTTCTGATATTTACTGTTCTTACAAGGCTATTCAATACAAAAATGTTGCTTTCACTTCTGTGCTGTCATGTTCAATAGTAACACCACAGAACATATCAATCATAGGCTGCAATGAGCAGCTTTATTGATTGTAACAAAAAGAAAAAAGAGAGAGAAAAAGAGAGACAAAAAAATAGCTCTCTTTGTTTAAGAGGTTCTATCTGTATAACCTTCAGAAATTGTGGAAATCAGAATGTCCTTAAAACACATTTCCAGAGCGGATCGTTAAACAGCCTTAAGAAAAAAAGACCATTATCTTGTTAATACTCTATTTTTATTATATAGAACCATACTAAGAAAGATTAAATCTGTATTTATAGAAGAGTTTTCAAAAAATGAAAACAGCAGCTATTTCAAAATCATAAGAAAAAAATACATAGTATAGCATTGAAACAACACACTTATTCTCATTGTACTAGCTTGTGTGCATGATTGAGAGAGGAGCCTGAGGCCTGGAAATGGCTCATGGACACCTGGTATCTGGAGAGATGGACAGGAGAAAGGAGATGCCAAGTACGTGTGAAAGTGGGAGTTTGAGCCATGATGGCTCTTTGAGAGTCCACTTTTGGTTTTGCTGAATTTGTGACTTGACAGGACCTTGCAGCTGGTAGGTGCCATGGGCAGAGAAATCAGACCTTTTGCAAGCAGCTCCTAGATAGCACTGCTGCCACACCCTTAGGGACTGAGCTAAGTCCTTAGATGTCTACTCTGCCCTGATGTCTAGAATATGTGGAATTCCAAGACAAAGGAGTCTTTCCATAGGCTCCTGAGCCTCAGGAAAACCTAGGCATGGTCTTGTCCATGCTATGATATATAGACTGCATTATCCCAAAGATGCATAAGTTTTTGCACAACATCTATGAGTTACCACTTTCACCCCCTTACAAGCCCTGAAGGGGACCCTCCACTGAAAGATACTGGGGGTAGCCAAATAGACCAGAGTGAAGTGAGAGTTGGAAACGGCTGGCATAGATTTTCATCTCTTTTCCTATTTCCACAGTTCTCCCCAGAGAGAGTCAATCCTCTGAAAAACCAGAATCTCTCCTCACTCCACACCTAGATTCAGACCCTAGATTTTCACCTTGTTTCTCAAGCAGTTGTAAAAAGCATTTACAGTCTTTTTCTTCTTTGCCAGTGTGCTTGTGGACAACCTATTATATAGACTTCTAGAACATTTTTGTGTTACCTTGGAATTCACTACATGATTGCAGAACAATATATAAATAACATGAGATCATTTACATTTCCCCCCTGCCTCAAGACACTGTGGGGAACAAAGATAGAAATCTGCCTATCAAAACTGCTGGTAAAGCTGACTACAAAAGAGGCTTGCTTGTGTTTTAACGGCAAGAATGCATGGAGTCACATGCTTTCAAACCAATTAGCAATACAGATGAGCTAGGAAGTCCTGTTCCATTTATGGGTTGGGGGAAGGGTAGAAGTAAAATAATCTGTGTTTTTAAGTGTTTCTGAGAAATGAAGACCTCCAGGGCAGAGAGAGAAGGCAGATCAGGAAATAGCTATGCAAATCACATGCCTAAGAAATTACTAAACCTTTGATCAGGAGCATTAACAATTACTCCAGCATTCACAAGTATGAAACAGGAGTGAGTAAGACTGGGCATGTTTTGGAATGGATTACAAAAGTGTTTACTTACATGGTTTGTTGAGCAGTCAATGAAGTCCATGGCTGTTTTGGACTTACACTGCCCAAGCAATCCAGGTATAACAAAGGCAGTAATATGTTACTCTTATTAGTGACTCTTGGGGCTCTCAAAGATTTTGACGAAGAGGCAAAATGACTGGACTTCATATAAACACAGATTCTTTTTTTTCTTTTTTTTTTTTTTTTTTTTTTTAATGTTCTTTCTAACACCACAGCTGCTCACCCTTCCAGGAAGAAGAACAAGGAGTGAGAGCAGAGTTCATTGGAAATGCTAAATTGTAGTTTGTGGCTCAAGCAGAGTAGGGGTAAAAGCACACTGGGAAACTCGAAGTCCAGGTCTTCATGCCGCATGATATCCAGCGTGATGAGTGTAAAATTTCTCTAGGACGTATCCATCTATTAGTGTTTGGGCTTGTCTGGTCTTGATGACATTTGAAAAGCATTTAAATCAGGCTCTAGGCTCTGGGCTCATTTGCTTTTATTTATTTATTTTATTTATTTTTTTAGAGACAGGGTCTCACTCTGTCACCCAGACTGGAGAGCAGTGTTGCAATCTCAGCTCACTGCAGCCTGAAACTCCTGAACTCAAGTGATCATCTCACCTTAGCCTCCCAAGTAGCTAGGACTACAGGCACATGCCACCACATCTGGCTAATTCTCCTAGAAACAGGGGTCTCAATACATTGCCCAAGCTGGTCTCAATTTCCTGGCCTCAAGCAATATTCCAACATCAGCCTCTCAAAGTGCTGGGATTACAGTCATGAGCCAATACCAGGGCTCATCTATTTAATGTCTTTATTTGAGAAAAAATAATTACTCTTAAGAGGAAACTGTCAGAACAATTACCAAGTAATAAAACGTTTGCAGCATTGTGTTACCATGTCTATTGTTTAAAATTTATCATCAGAGTTAGAATGTCCCGAAGGATCAAGTTGTGCTTGTCAATGGCCCTATGTGTTTATATCTCAGACAATACGGTTGCTTCTCAAGCATTTCTGTTGGGTGTGGAAGACTGACTTTGGGGAAACAGAATAAAAATAAACATGACTATTTCCTAAATTCATATGTGATCAGTGTTTTGTGAATTTGTACAAAAATTCAAACAATTGAATAGAAGTTTAATACCAGTGGTCACTATGTAGAATGTAACTGTGAATTTAAAATAAAAATTTCAGGAACTCATTTATGAATTTTTAAATATTGGCTTTAAGTGAAAGCCAAAATGAGGTCTGACAGCTTCTAGTTTTCTTTAGTACCCCCACATATTTGAAAACTGAAATTCTATAAGAGATTATCTGTGAAATGCCTTTCTTTTATTACACCCATAAATTTTAGGAGTGGCTTTGATCAAGCCTTCTGCCATTCTTGTTTTCTAAGTCTTTTACTCACACGTTAATAACTTTTAAAACATTCATTCTATTTTTGTGGTAGTGAAAGAGGAAGTTTCTAAATAGTCAAAGGGAAACACTGAAAATAGAACACAGTATATGATAACTAAATTAGGGTAGCCCCCTCTGCCACCCCAAGAAAGTTCCATGCTGAAACTTGCCAGGGCTGTTTTTTTTTTTTTTTCTGAGACAGAGTCTCACTCTTGCCCACGCTGGGCTGGAGTGCAGTGGCACAATCTTGGCTCACCACAACCTCCACCTCCCGGGTTCAAGCAATTCTCCTGCCTCAGCCTCCCGAGTAGCTGGGACTATAGGCACGCGCCACCATGCCCGGCTAATTTTTGTATTTTTAGTAGAGACAGGATTTCACTATGTTGTCCAGGCTAGTCTCGAACTTCTGACCTCATGATCTACCCGCCTCGGCTTCCCAAAGTGCTGGGATTTTACTTAGAGACAGCTACCGTGCCCAGCTGGTATTTTAAGATTATTGTGTGTAAAGAAAATGTTCCAGAGAATTGAGATCCTCAGAGGGAAAGCATTACAGAAATGCAGGGTATTATGTTATCAGTAACACATACTATACATAGAACAACGTTTGTCTGCCTTAATACTGCGATCAGTGGAGTTTTGTCTTCTGGCTCCTGTTTAAAAGACACACACACACAACTTGCAAATCGAATGAGTTAACACTCTGCGGGCTTCCTCTAGACATTGACCTCGGGGGTCAAACTCTTAGGGAAATTGTGCTGGTTTTCCATTCTCCTGAAGCCAGTCCCTACCAACAAGCAAGTCCTATCTCTGAGTGGAAGCTCACAAAGAATTTCTCGAGAGAATATGTAGCTGTGTTGGCAACAAAATTCTCTCCGCAAAATGGGAAGAAAGAGTTGTTAACTGATGAGTCAGTCCAGCTTTTATAGCAGATTATCTATCTTCGTGGTATTTCCAAGAGCATAAATGCTATTAAAAAAAGAGACGGTCATGACAGGAAGAACACAGTAGAAAAAAACAAGAACATTTGAGCCAAAAGCAATTTACTTTGCCAGTAACTGGTTACATTTCCCTTTGTTTTATTATTATTATTACAAGAGTTGGGGTTGACATAAAAGTTTCCCACACCTGCACTGCCCTGCCATGTAACTTGTGTGAACCCGTAGTGAAATAAATATATAAACAAACGGCTGCACCTCTGAGCTTCTAGACCCTTTCAGAAAAACAAACTTGTTTTGCTATCCTGTTGAGAAAATAGACTATAATTCATTAATATTTGAAGGCGTTTAAAAAGAAAAAACAAACATGGGTTCACTGTAGCCTGGAGCTCTGGAGGTAGCTTGATTCTCTGAGGATTAACACCTATAGAAATAGCAGTGACTTCACAAAGGTGAATAGTTGTTAATTTCTTGGCACTGAGTTAGAAAGAGGAAGAGATGGGCAGTCAGAGGGAAAAGATTTTTTTTTTTTTTTAAAAAAAAACACAGAGATCTTTCAATGATTCGAGAGAAGAGTCAGTGGCCCACTGGTGAATGGGGTAATATGCAGGGCTCTCTGACTAAGTTTTATTGGCTTTAGTGGAAGTCTTACCAGCTACGGTTAGGTTAAGACTAATGGGGACCCCACTCGCTGTCAATTCAGTTGGACGTTTTTTCCTGTCTGGGGTGGGCCACAGCACCCTCGTGCTGTGTAGAACTTCAGTGTTTTCATTTGGGGAGTGCTCCCTGGTGACTACCAGCCCAAGTTACTATGAATACTTCATTCGGAGGCGGTGTGTGTGTGTCTGTGTGTCTATCAGAGATAAGTTGCTTAAAGCAGGGGCTCTGGATAAAGTCCAGTTGCCCGTGTTGAAATCCTTCTGCCACCAGTAACTATTTGTATGGTCTGAGGCAAGTTATTTCATCTCTGTCTCAGTTTTCTTGTCTGTATGATGGGGAAAAAGGACCATGCCTTCCTCTTTGGCTCATTGGGAGTTTTAATGGAGTTATTGTATGCAAAGCACTTAGAAGAATGACTTGTAAAGAGAAAGTGCTCAGAAACGGTTAGTTACTATTACTATTCACTTAGCTACTCTTATTATTCATGCACAATGCTGGAAACATTCACGCAAAGAGCATTTACTGAACTCTCCGATAAACCAGGCCAGTGAATTATATACACCCCTAAAAGTAACAGTATATCTATTGCTTCGCATTAATTTTTTTTTTTAAAATAAAACTGGCTGGAGCCAGATGTGCTATCGGTAAGGGTACTACTTTCTCTCTAGCAGAGCTTTTTCTTGGTAAAGATCAGTCTCACCTAAAGAACAAGAGCCGGTCTAATTCTGGAGTCTCAAGACTTAGGTTCTGGGAGTCAGTTACATAGCACTGAGCTTTCAAGGAGAGGTATAGGTCCTTGCAGGGTGGCTAGAAGGAGCTAGGGCTGTTTCTTACATGAGTCAATTAAAGTCCACAGACCCACCCCACTCCTGTCCACCAGCACACCATAATGCACCTGTTTTCACTCATTGACCTAGCAAATGACAGAGTTTCATGGCCCTAAAGGGAAAAAGATGTGGCCTGGGGACCAGAATTTTTGCTGTCCCCAAAGCCAGCCCTTCAATACCAAAACTTTACCTGGTGTCTTCTGAATCCAAAAGGTCTGGAATTGGATTGCAGGGGCCCTACCCAGTCCTTTGTGTTCCATTCCCCCCAGGACTTTGAATGCTTGTGTTCTTCAGGGTGTTTGTGCATTGCATATGGGGACTAGATGATAGCCCTACTGAGATTCCAAAGGCCCTGGTCTCCTGTCTCCATTCCCAGTGCGAACTCAAGTCACCAGTTTATGTTTTCAGAGTATCAGCATTAAGTAGTAAAGCGGAATGCGGTTTTACGTGTGCCCAAAGTGACACGTATGCCACATGGGAGGCTGGCAGGACCAGTCTATGAAGACGGGATAGAACAATATGTGGGCATCTTTCTTTCTATTAGTCACTTTTTCATTCAACAAGTGCATGTTATGTAATGCTGCCTTTGGGTGTTGTGCTGGGCAGGTAAAACACACATCCCACAGGGTCTTGCCCTTAAGGATTCTCCAGTCTAGTATACAAGGAATACAGTGAAATGTTCCATAAGAGAAGGAGAGAAAAAACATTCAGAAGGGAGAGGAGGAGAGGAATGCGAGTCTGAGCCCTGAGTGACTGGTGGGATTTGCCTAACCATACCTGAAATACCCATGTACTTGCCTTATTAAGAACAAAGGGCTTTTTCTCTTGATCAAATCCCATTTAGAGTTTAAGTTTGTGTGACCAGAATATTAGGTGCTAGTCTGTTCTAAATTTGTAATTCTCAGAATCTGCTGGGGGAGTACATGTGCTGCTCTGGCTTCTGAAAACAGCTCAAAGAATAGAGAAAATAAACCCAGTTTGGGGATGACTTCTTGTCAGTTCCCGGAACCTCTGCCTTTATTTAAAAACAGCATGTTCAATGCAAGTTCTATCAAAAAGGCCTTTGGGATTTGAAAGCTTTTCTGGAAATAAATGCCTTGTAGATTTAAGTGCTTTTCGCCAAAATGCTAGGAAGGGAAGATCATAGTAACAAGTCGCAGCACAGAGGTGATACTGTTTTGTTTTAATGAAATGCCTCCGAACTGCTACCCTAAGTTCTGTCAGTTTTCTGCTCAGCGATTATTTTGATTAGGGACTTGAAAGTACATCCTTCCCTCACGGTCATTAAAGTCTTAGCACTTGGGTCAGTTGTGGAAACACTTCTGTGCTAGACAAAGTCTTCTAAACAAAACAAACAGTCCACGCCCTGGCTCCAGGCTGCGGACCGTGTCCAATTCATGGAACGTGGCTTCGTGCTCTGACGAGGAGAGCAAGAGGTCAGGATCCACAAAACAGGCCGGCTGCAATCACCAGCCCCGCGCGGGGAGGCGGACAGAGCAGAGCCCTCCCTGCCAGTCTGGCAACTCCAGCAAAGTCCTCAGGCTCATCCCACACACTCGGTGCTAGTCACTGCTGTGTGTTTACATGAGTAATGGAGCTGCCGGGGGAGGGGAGTTGTAAGCAGAGCGCTGAGCCTCGCAGCTCGCATTCGGAGGGAAGCTGACATCCACACCAAGTCGAGACTTCTTCCAGGGATGTGGCCGGAGAGCAGTCACATGCTGTAGCTTTCATGAGCACAGACATCAGTCAGGCAGATGTTTGTCGATTGGAATGGGTAATCGCTGCTTTCTCTTTGCTTGATTTTTGTTTGTGAGCTTGTTTACCTTTGGTTAATTCCAGGCTGGCTTTCTGCGATGAACTTTCAGACCAGCGTTTAGGGGAATGAAAGCAGAGAGCGGGTTTAGGAAGGGGATCCTAAGCCCTCAAGCCTCTTTTGAAACTTCTGCCTCTCTGATTTTAAAGGCAGCTCTGCTTTACTGAGCTTTTACCAACAGTGAAACTGTTATCCGGAGGAGGAAATCAAATCAGTAGGATTAACTGTGTTTGCAAAATGAGTACAATGTAAAAATGTTCTAAAACCACTGGTTCGCTGCGTAAGTAAGATTAACAACAATTGAGAAGGTTCATGTTGTTTAGATTTGACATTATCATAATCACTCCTGAAGTAATAAAAAGTGTGGGTATCTTGAAAGGTCTGAAGCAAATTGTTTAGGGTATAATTCATTAGTGTAGAGTCGTTCAAGGGCGGTTGGTTAGTTGGTTGTTTTTCATTTTGCTTGACTTGGGTGACTGATGAAGTTAAATGTGAAAGCTGATGCCGGACAGGCATCGCTCTGAGTAAACAGCAGCCTTTCCTTTACTGCTTTCTGTATAGATCTTAAAAGGAACCAAGCTCAGAATCAAGGATGAAATAGAACTTTGATTTGTATCTTGTCTACGGTTTTTCAAAAGTGTATCCCCCATGGAATCAGGCTAACCCCAGTGTAATCTTTGGATGTTATTTTAAATAAGCCTAAGATCTTCATAAAAATATATTGAAAAGGAAAAGAGAGCATGCTGATTTAAATGTATCTGCCAGATTTGTTGAGATTTGAAACACGCTGGTTGCAGAATTATTAGTAAATATGTATAATAATATTTTCCAGCTTGTTGTTGTGAATGCCTCTCTCTGTAGTATCTCTCTACTTATCTGTCTGGTAATTTGAGAGAATGCCCTTGTCTCTGAATACTTTCTAAAAGAGATGTTTTCAAACATTTCATTACTATGATACCATAAGGGCAGGCGTATCACAGGTTTCTGAAAGCAGGATACAAAATCAAAACCAAAAATTGAGCTCAAAGCCTGGCTCAGTTTTTCAGCCCCAAATGCTTCTTGTCTAACAATGTGGAAGAACATTTTTCTTATGATCCGTTAGAGCTAAGAGCTTCGTGTTACTTAATATTAATTAGACATGTTAAAGCTCAATAGATTAGCTTTGGGAAACATGTACAGAAATGTATACTCTACCAATATGCAATCCTTCAGAGAGAGAAGCATGTAATAAGGAGGGCTGCCTACCACAGTTATGTACATTTCTCTGAACAATTAGAAGGGATCACTGTAGTCAGATTCTGGGTCTTTAATAAACCCATGCAAATGAAAATGTATATCAATTGTTCTCCGTTTGTTTTCAGCGCCAAATCTTAAAGGCAGACCACGCAAAAAGAAACCATGCCCACAAAGAAGAGATTCATTCAGTGGTGTTAAGGATTCCAACAATAATTCTGATGGCAAAGCCGTTGCCAAGGTACGGTCATTCACTCCATGGTATTCATTTTGTTGCATCTTTTTATTTTTGCTTTTTCTCTTTATCTCTCTGCTCTTGTGTCTTGGAGGCAGTTTTCAATTCAGCATCTGACTTTGGTATTCAGAGCTTTTGAAGCTCTATGCTGTGCCTGTTCCTGTCACATCCCCTCCCCTGGTGCTGTGGGGTGGGGGAGGTAGGCATTTTGATTAGTCAACAGAAAGACTTCCTAGCTCCCAGTTTGGCCTGTTTTGAGTAAAGGACAGATGATTAAGCACCCACGTCACTGAGGCTGAGATTTCATAGTGGGTGACACAATGACATAGTTTACTCTGCTTGTGTCAAAAATAGACCAGCTGAACCGTCCTCCTTCTGAATGTATTCATCTAAATGTGTTTTGGAGATTAACAGAGGATGAAATTAGAAATAGCTAGAATTAATCTTTTTAGTTATGTATTTTTCAAAGTCACTTCTAATTTACATAAGAGTAAAATTAAAGATACATAGCAAAACATTTATATGTATACATATGCCCGCAAGCATTTATATACTCTTAAAGATGTCTGTTAATGCAGAATGAAAGTAAATGCTACACAGTTGTTCAGAACCCAGGTCCATTTTTTGCCTAAGCATTCTTTGGAATCTTGAAAGTGCATGCCTGAAGTATTTAGCACCACAAAGGGTAAAGTATCACTTTATATTTTTAGACTTATCTTTCTGACTTTTGTGGACTTGGGTCAGATTTCCATGGTTCTGTTTACTGCGTTTAGGTGTTGTTTTTGTGCCAAAGACGGCAATCGTCCCTTTAGGATTTTAATTGAAGAACAGATTTCAACTGACACCAGTTTCCAGATCAAAGAACTAAACTTCTGAAAATGGAAGCATTTTGATTAGTGGTGACTTTGGAAGAGTCTGATGTAGAAAAAAAAAAACATGAATTCAGTTCTGTGTTGACAGTCTACTGTTTCTCTGCCATGTACTCCACCTCCTCCCCAATGTAATGAAGTAAATCTTAGACATCCACATTCTAAAAAAGCTTATCGTTAAGCATCATTGTTTCATTAGGAAATTCTAAGGACTTTTTTGCTTAGAATTTCTTCATACTTCTAAGATTCCAAAGGGTTAAGAAGAGATGAACCAGTAGAAATGTGTATTTTCCATTTTCTAGTTGAAAACAAATCTCTCTCCCTAAGGTGATTTTTGTTCTGTGCATTTAACTTTCTGTGAACAACTCCAAATGGACACCATGAATGACATTTTCTTGTAAGTTGGACACCTCAGCACTAGAACTGTCTACCTAGGACTTTGGTTTCCATGGTCTTGAAGGATGTCAGCAGGAACAGTTCATTCCCTGCTATGTTGTTTGCAAGATCCTGTGGAATGGGGCAAGAAGGTTTTAAGACCATAACATTCAGCAGAGCTTGTACTGCCCATGCCTTCTGTTGGTGCCCAGCCCATCCTTCTTGGTTGACAGCCTGTGTTTACTCCAGCATATTCTGTACCTGAGCCAAGCAGGATAAACCTCCTTCCCATGCCACTTGGCGTCACCACCAAGGTATGCCTCTGGGAATTATACAAAACTCATACAGTTGATCTGAAAGAACAGCACCTCCAATGTTTCTCTCCACGGAAGGCAGCTCAGAACTCACTGTTGTGCTCACAAAGCCGAGAAGAACAAGAGCCTGCTGTACAGATGGGCTGTATTTGATCACTGACTTCTTAACAAGAAGGATAGAAGTCAGTCCTGGATTTTCTAAGTGACGCCTTTACCCCATCCCCACAACATTGCTGCCCGACAATCTTTACAAAGAGATGGATCATCCTTCCACCACTGGTGTTCAGTGGTGAACAGATGAATGTCATGCTGTACTCAGCTCCTAGGGACTGGTCTAATGGCTTGGCTCTTTTCAGAGTCTTGGATTACAGTCACGCCTTGGCAGCTTCTAGTGGGTCTAGCAAGACCACTTAAGCAAGAAGATCAGTAGGTATGAAGTATGACAAGCTTGTCTGTTGGCACCAACAGACAGATGTAAAACACCTGCAGAATGAACAAGCCACATCTGAGACGAGGACAGTCATGAAAAAGGCATGTGTGTCTTTACGTGGTCTTTTCTCATGAAATGCTGCAGTAGAGATTATAAGCTTGTGACCATCTGATCATCTGCTGAACTGGAAGCAGCATTTTAGGGGACAGTGAGCTGTTTGACTTTATGACCAAGACCCATGTGACTGTTTCTTTTCAAAAGTGCCTCAAACAGACCATTTCTAACTAAGCATGAACTTCGTGCAGCTCCACACAGCAAAGCTTTTAGAGTGGGACCCACTGGGTTTGCTGTGTTTATGATTGGAAAAATAAGTCAAGTGATTTGCCTGTCACCATCAAAATGTTGCACTCCCTCCATGAGAACTGAAGACTAGCTTTGCAAGATGGTACTTTCCAAGGGAGAGAGAATTACATGGCTCTCCAAAGACAGCAAGTGTCATGTGGAGAGGAAACTACCAACTCTGAAGATACCATGATTGTGTTCAGCCCAAATCCTGCCATTTTTTTTCTGGAATCATCTTAAAGCAGTGACCTGAGGCCCACACCTTTCATAGAGCGATCTATACCAGAGAAATCTTCTTGGCATCGCACTCTAATAAAAGGCCTACATCGATAGATGGCAAATGATTTTTTATATCCCGTAAGCATTTTTCTGAAGGGCAGAAGTGTATAACAGGTGGTTTATATTCTAAAAGGAACACAAAAACAGAACTGTGGTGGGCAGTGTGTTCATTTAGATGATAAACATAGTTTTGATATTTCACAAATAGGATGCTTTCATTATTTTCAATATTTTTCCTCTCATGTGGTCTTCAGAACTGTTCCCAGGGATTATCATTCTTGCTTTACTATGGAAGAAACTGAGGGTCACCTAGCAAGGTAGCAACCAAACCAAGATGAGAACTCTAGCTTTTATATTGCTGGTTCAGCACATCTTATTGTCCCGGTTGAAGGCTGGATTAGTTATAACTCAATCCCCTGGAAGGATGTGGTTAATATCAAACAGGTGTTGGTTCATGGAAAATGTTAAATGCTGATTATTTCATTAGCACCTCCTCAATCATTTTGGAAACCCCAAAGCCCTTAGTATACTCAACAGGTGTATGGTGTTCAGGTCAGGAAAAACAGATCTAGTCATTAACTGTCACAATCAAAAGGTTGGGCTTTCTTAGGCCAACCTGAAGACTACTTTCCTTGCCACTACCACCTGCACTGTAATGATTCAATAGATTGAAATACTGTGAATGCTTTGGGTAAAAAAAACATATAGAAAGGAACTTGATTTAGTCCTACCCAGAAACAGAATAATGCCCTAAAAAGCTCATTTATGTTAACTGGAAAAAAAATGTATCAAGCTAGAACAAGAAAAGAAGCCTCTGTTCTCTTGTTCACTTCTTACCAAGTACCCAGCCTCCCCGGGAGCAGCGTGCAGGCAGCCCACTGAGATTCAGGATGGAGTTCAGCAGGTGGCAGCCTGGCTTCACTTGGAGCCTTTCCTATGAAGCACGGAGTCTGGGTTGCTTTGGACCTGGTTCATGCACCCCTCTGTGTCTTCCTTCTGTTTCTGAGTGTTTCTACAGATGAGGACGAGGGGTAAGCAGCTCTCTAGACACCACGGAGTTCAAACCTCATTCTCCTTTTAACAGTGGTGCTTCTGACCTAATAATATAGATAGTTGGCCCATTATCACTGCAAATTTAAGACTCAGTTTATTTTATACACAAACCTGAGAGATCTACTCTTTTATGTTACAAGATTGGGGTTTGGAGTGGAGCAGAACTGAGTTCTAAACCCAGAGGTCTGCCTCTTCCAAGCCATACATGACCTCACTGAACTCTAGTTTTCTCAACTGTAAAATGTGGCTAAATATCTCCTTTTGACAATTCTTAGGAACATTAAGGTAGAGCATGTGAAGCCCACAGCACCAGACCTAGCTCATTGTAGGAACTCAATGGAAAACTGATTTCCCTCCCCTTTGCTCATTATACAATAGAAAGAATGGAGCTCCTTGACACATTGGAAACCCCCTAGATTTGTCTTCTACTTTTCATTTGATAAACCACATTTCTAAGTAGTAGGTTTTGTAATGCCTCATAATCATATAGGCTTTTTAATTGGGAAGTCTGTTTTGATTACCAATTGAATATTTGTATGAAGAGTGTCAGAAAAGTATAATGTTTAAAACCACAAGCCCTAAAGGAAGGCTGCCTAAGCTTAAATTTCAGACTCCCCACTTACTAACTAGGGCATGATCTTGTGATCTTGTCCATGCTGCTCATCCCGTCTGCCTCCATTCCTCATTTCTAATACGAAAATCATAAATACCTCATTCAGATTATGAGTATGAAATAAAACATAAACACATTGAGAATAGAGCCTGGCTGCCCAGGAAACACTCAGAAAGGGGTGGGAGGCAATACAGATTAAAACTGGAGTGATGTTATGATTTCAAGAAGCCATATAAATTATAGACTTCACCAGAACTTTAGATCCAACAGCCTAAAATTTGGCAGTGAAAAATGATGACAACATAAAGTTTCACAGGATATTTGCCTTAATATAATGTTACAGAGTACAAAATCTACATGGAAAAATTGTTTCAGTCCCCGTTTCCACAGCCCCTTAAAAATTAAAATCTTATCTAGAAGCCCCATTGAATCAGTTTCATAGGAAGTATTATCTTTGCAGGACCAGTCGAAAGATATTAAATACTGTGTGTTCACTTGAGAGAATAAGCAATAAAGAAAACTCTTGCAGAGAGTGCACTTTCCTTTACTAAATAAGCATAGTCTTTTATGTTCTTAATGCTTAGGAAGGAGGATCTGCAGGGAAAGAAAAAGGGTTCAAAATCCTGAAATGGACAGCGTCGTAGAATATGTGGGACATTTTTATTCAGAACATTTCCCCAGCTCTTGCCCTCTTGTCTCCCGATGTCAGTTATGGAGATGTAAAGAATATTGGAATGTACACATTCCCCATGGGCGCATTTGAACTCAGAGTCTGACCCTTTGTACTTCCCCCTTTTACAATTAAAATAGCTCAGCAACTTAGCGTTATATTTAACAACCATCAAAGGCCTCTTGTAGAACATGGCAGTGAGGAGGGAACATTAGGTTAGCCGCTCGATATGCCAAGTTCCCTATCTGCCTGCAGTGTGGAAGGAAGAACATCTGGAGCCTTTACCGCCTTTTAGTTTTTAATTATGGAGCTTTATACTCACTCTTCTTGGGTTTTTAGCTGACCTCTACTCTTTCTTTTGTGGCAAGTTAACATCTTACTCTTAGAGCTGACTGATAAAACAAGAAGCCCTCATTAAACAGTGAGATCTTTTGTTTCATACTGAGGGTGTACCCCGGCATCACCCATGGGTGGCAAACAGCAGAGGCCTTGCTGGTATTGCTGATGCCAGCATTGCTGGTATTGACTTGTTTTTCTAGGTTGCTGGAGAGAATAGCAACAAGAATGGTTTACTACAAAGTAGTAAACCATTTTGATGCAAAGTATAACATATGGTACTATTTGTTAAGGAGGCAGGGTTTGTTCAAGGACATTAACTGACGCTTCTCCTTAAGAAAATAAAATGTATTAATATAAAGAGACAGACGAATGTTTCTACCAGATGCAAAGCCTATCTCTCATTTCACATCAAGGTACTTGTCAGGAGTCTAAAAGAAGCTGGCATAGTTTGGCAAACTGTGGCCCACTGGCTGACTATTTCTGTCAATAAAGTTTTATTGGAACACAGCCATACCCATTCGTTAACATATTGCTTACGCCTGCTGTCCTACTAGAGTTGACTAGTTGCAACAGAGAGTGTATGTATGACCCAGAAGCCTACAATATTTACTATGTGACCCTTTACAGAAATTTGCCATTCCCCTGGCCTCAGACAATTCATCTTCAGTGATGCCTATGAAAAGTTATTAAAAGCAGGGATAATTTACTGGTTCACCCTTAGCACTTGCTGAAAAGTGTCACTGGCTCTGTCACTAGCTATGTCTTAGTAAGGATCCCAGGGCTGTGCCTGGTCTGATGTGGCATATTTTCCCTTTTTCAGGTGAAATGTGAGGCTAGGTCAGCCTTGACCAAGCCGAAGAATAACCATAGTAACTGTAAAAAAGTCTCAAATGAAGAAAAACCAAAGGTTGCCATTGGTGAAGAGTGCAGGGCAGATGAACAAGCTTTCTTGGTGGCACTTTATAAATACATGAAAGAAAGGAAAACGCCGATAGAACGAATACCCTATTTAGGTTTTAAACAGAGTGAGTATACTTGTTTTCGTTTCTGAATTATCAGAGCTGCTCAGATTCTTTGAATTGGAAAAATAATTTTGACTCAGGATTATGTTGAAATCCTAATCGGGGGATAGTGCTCTCTGTTTATACTAAATCCACAAATGTTCCAAGCCAAGAATTTTTTCCCTGCCTTTTTCCGCTACATTGTTCCCTTCTGGGACAGTTGCAGTGAGATATTTATAGGCTTGAATCCACTGATTATGACTGGAAATAGACATGTTGAAAGTTTCTCATTTTCTGTTTTGTCAATCTTGAGTGTCTGTGACGCCTTTCTTGTGAGATAATAATATGACGTAGCTTTATCAGGCACAGATGTTGCCTGTGGAAAAAAAAAAAACAGCTTTTAAAAGAACGACATTGAAAGATGGACAAAACAACCACAAAGAGAAAACACATTTCCTAAGCCCCAAATTTGTTAAAAGATAACAAAAATCTAACTTCAGAGAAAACAAGAAATACACAGATTGGAACAGAGGGCCTAATTTTGAATTACTTTGACATGAACATTTAAATGTAAGTGTCATTGTATATTTGTAAGGAGAACAGGAAACTCATAGCCAAGCAGAATTCCGAATCAAAAGAGAAGAAATCCAGATCCTGCCTTGATTTTGCAACTGAATATATATTTTGCCTCCGTCTGGATTTAGTGGTGCACAAAGCGATGAGCCTCTGGCTTGAAATAGTGTTTTCTCCAGACATATCTTCCTAGATTGAAACCATGTGTCATTTTGATGAAGAATGTCAAACCTGTGTGTTTTACATAACAATTTACATACCTAATAGCAATTGGCACTGATTGCAAGAGAACACTCGCAGCCATTATAAACTTATATAACTACGAATGATTACAATGTTTGTCTGAAAACTGGTTGCTTGAAATAGAAGTAAAATTAATGTACTATGAACAGCTTTGTTGCATTATGCATTGGTTCAGATTAAATCAAGGCCGAGACAGGGCTCTTGATAGCTCTGAAATAGTGCAAGGTTCAATGGGGTTTTGCGAACATGTTGTGTCAAAGAGCCTTTAAAAAAAATCATTTTATTCTTCATTTCCTTTACCAAGGAATCACTTGAAGTTCAATTTTCCCCTCTTGTAAAAGAATCAAATCCATAGCAGTCCCATTCCATGGTATTTGGTATAAATGAACAGGGTTGCTAGCAGTTTGGCATAGCTGTTTAACAGCATAAACATATGCAAACTCCGAAAAGAGAAATCTGTTTGAAAAAATAAATATTTGCAACATGACATAGTCCAGTTAGGGGACTAAGTGGATTCACGACTCAATTCCTCTCTGAATGAACTTTCCCTGTTATCTGTTGTATCACTGTGGCTTCCATGTGAAATATTTGTTTTCCTACTCACTGCAAGCCACCACATGTTGGTGAAATACTGTATGAGCCTTTAATATAGTGCTGCCATCAGACATTCTATTAAGAAGGTAATCATATATTAAAGTGGCTGTTATTTATTGATTATGGAGAGTTCTTATCTCAGAGAAGCTTTATATATTACTCTTTAATCAATGGCTTCTTTCTAAGGGTCGAAGAAGACCAACCCCATTTTGAAAGCCCATGTTTTTTTCCCAAAGGCTCCTAAGTTAGCTTCTCTTGCTCTGCTGCTGACAGTAGGACTGAAAACTCTGTTGTCTTTTATCCTAAAAATAGAACCATTTTTGTAGCTTTATGAGTGTGTCTTAAGAAATGTTTTAAGTGGTAATTATAGATTCTGTTGTTGAATGCCCTTTGGGCAAATTATTTCCTAAGAATTTAGCTCTCTGGGGTATGTCAGTATTTCTTTTTTTCTCTTTCTCATTTAAAAAAAAACGAAACACAATGTTTTAATTGACATTTCTTGGAAATGTATTAATGCAATGCTTATCTAAATACTTATTGTCCCTCTAACAGTTAACCTTTGGACTATGTTTCAAGCTGCTCAAAAACTGGGAGGATATGAAACAGTAAGTGTTTAAGCAACTTAAATGAAATAATTTTGCAATCTAACTTTTCCCCTCTCTGACCAAAATGGAGAAAATGCAAGGGCAAACCATCATTGACTGCCTTTTCAAACGTCTCTGTAATTTTGGGGGTTTATTGGGCCCTTTGGAAACAGTCCCAATTAGTTCCAGGTTTGGCAAAATTGTAAACTTGTAAAAACTACAAGTGGAAAACATATGTAACTCTCCCCTGTCAGGGAAATTAGTTGGGTCTGTAATTTTTTCCCATGTTGAGAAAGGGCTATTATTGTACAACAAGCCAAGATTGCATAAAAGAAATTTCCCTTGGCAACATACCTGACATCTGTTCATGTCTAATATGGGAAATGTATTAAAGGCTTTCAAAAGTAATCAGTATTAGCCATTAAGGAATAGAATGCAGCAGAATCTCTCTCATTCTAGGGCAAAGAAGCTTTATTAGACAAGGGTCAGTGCTGCATAAACAGGAAGTTATCAAACTTATTCAGAACAGGCTCTGACACTCTTTATCAGCTAATTCTAACTGACAGCAATGGGTTATTTTTAGCCCACAGGAAAATTTGATGGCCACGGATTTTTACAGCATGTATTTTGAACCAATGAAACATTAGAGAAACAAACTGAGATTCAAATCTTGAAGTAAGAAGAAAGAGCTGCATTAATGTAGCCCACAGAGATGACATTTGTAATAAAATCAGTTGACATAGGAAGATGTCGTCATTGGGAATATTTTCTCCCCCACGCAATGATCAGATTAAGTTGTGTAGTTTCTTCTGCAATTGAATAAGAAATTATTTTTTCATTCCCTAAGAAGTAATCTGGAATATCTCTGTACCATAGTAAAATGACAATAAGACACACAAAGTCAAGAAAATGAAATTCCTTTTAGCCCAAACGTAATAACCAGTGTTTCTTGCCAGATAAAGCATATCGTTCCACAAACCAATATAATGGTTTAATGTCAGGGGCTTACAATGGAGAAAGATGACAAGTATTATGTGATTCAGATAATCTGGTATTTACTGTTGAGCTATCTGCTATGAATTCTGACAAAATTCTTTGATATGAATAATATGTGCTTGTAATATGTTTAATATATGGGATATGTACACGTTTATAAAGAAATACAGTCACATGGACTACATATAAAATGTACATTTCATATACATGAATTTACTTCAAATATTTATTTTATCAAGTGCCCTATGTAAAAATTGTAATTTTTCATGTAGTTGAGTCTGTTGACAGGATCAGGATATGGATACCCTGCCACTGTAGCTCATAGTTTTTTGCAAAATCTTGAGCTAATTATAGTCCCCATTCATGTAAAAAAAAATAATAACTTATTCAGGGTTAGTCTCATAAACGTAGAAGTCAACCCCATAGGCTAAAAAAGTCTAGCTTTTAATGTTTAGAATAGGAATACACATTTTTATATGAACTATGACTGAAGAGAGTTATATGATGTTGAACAATATTATTAAATGTCTTTTCACACTCGGGAACTTTTTGTTATTCACTGATAAGGAGAGTGCCAACAATTTCACAGAATCAGTTTTTCCTGCTTTTGTGTCTTCTGTATCTTCACAAAGAATTTTTTTCCCTGCAACAGCAAATTGATATAGAATGTACAGCAGAAACTTCTGATAAATGTCAGGGCATTCACAGTACTCTTTGAATAAACAGCATTTATCCTTTTGTTGGATAAATGGATGAGTACACAATCAGCAAAACACCTGACCACATATTTACTGAGTACCTTACGTGTTCAAGGCATTGTTTTAGACACTGTTAGATGTAAGGTTTTAGTAAGGCCGGTAATTTCAATTTCAACCCTTAAGTTGCTTACCATCCAAGAGAGGCAATAATGATCAAACAAGGTGGAAAAAGATTAGTGCCCTACACAGGCCAAGTATTTACTCACGTGGGCTGAGAGAAGGAAGGCTTCATGGCTCTGAGGCCATTTGGGGAGAATTCTGGAGAATGGATAGAATGTAGACATGAATGATCAATTATGTCTTCCACAAAGAGAGAATGAATCAAATAAGGGAAACTATGTGGAGGTAGAGTAAAGCTGGGCATAGAGAGCTTGAATAACATAAAATAGAGTGACGAGGTGCCTGGGACATGTGGCCCTGAAGGGAAGTTTTCAGATCGAAGAATGGACAGAAGATGGACAAGTGAGGAAGGTCCTCCATGCCAGGTCTCTGATGTTAGGCCTTCAGATGCTAGGTCCCTTAATGCTGGGCCCCTGGGTGCTATGTTCTTTCATGGCAGGCTCCAAAGTTATTCATTAGGCTGCGGGAACTACGGAAAGTTGTCAACTCCCATCTCTGGTGATAAGAGTCGCTCCTCTTTCTGGTATTCTGTGGGCGTCTTCTCAATGGGAAATTTATGCTCTCCTTTTAGGCAGATAGGCAGATAAGGGTAGGGCATAGAACTCTTCCTGCATCTGTTGATTCGCTGTTGCCCTCATCTCAAAATAATCTTTATGCCAACATGACATAATTTAGGGGTGGTATATTCCGATCCCCTTCTCTAGGGTTGGGGAATATGGAAGATCAAATTGGCATCTGCTCCATCTGGTTATGAACAGAATTTTAGAAGAATTTCTGCTTCATCCCTACCTCCTTTCCTTCCTTCTTCCTTTTTCTTTCTTTCTTTTTTTTTTTTTTTTTTTAAATGTTTCATGCTATAGACTGGCCCTGCAGATACTTAAGTTTGCCACCACCATTCTACATTTAAGCCTCTGAACCTCCTATAAGTAGAGAGCACATTTTTCTCTTGGCAAGTTTTGAACAATAAAACTGTGAGATGTTCAATGAGCATTGAATTTTGAAGCCAGTCCAAGAGATGTACAGATAATATCCAAAGTCTGAAGGCTTAAGTTGTCATCACAGAGTTACTAGAGGACACTTACCTTTGACATGATTTGAAATCAGAAATAAGTGTAGAATTGTCATTTAGAACTCAAAAGAGACCTTAGAGTCTTCTAGATCAGTGGCTCCCAAAAGCTACTCAAGAATAGGGCTCATGTTTTTAGTGGGGAACTTTAAGTGGTTGGTTAGACCCCCACCCCAACATATAAACTCTGTGGTGGGGTCTGGGACTGAGAAGCAGAGAATTCTTTTCTTTTAAGCTGCCCAGGTGATGTTAATTCAAATCCAGGGATAACCTCAATTTATGACACTCAGCCAAGTGTTTCCCATGGCTCTGAGCTTCAGAATGTGACCCCTATCTAAGTCAAGTATCAAAGATTTTTTCTTCATGCTATTACTACAGAAACAGGCTAGAATATTCATAGTTCCTCGGCTCAAGAGCAGCAGCTTCTGACAAGTATTTTTGCATTTGGTAAAATGGTAGTCTAAGTTGGAACTCAGTAAACTATTTTTATTTTTAATGAGGGGAAGTGTAGAGCTATAATACTCTCATGTTTTAATTTTTCTCAAATTGGCCTTTGTGCAAAAAAAAAAAAAAAAAAAAAAAAAAGGATTCCTGCTCTGCCCCAGTTCATAGCCTCATTTTACAAGTGAGAAAACTGAGGCACTGGGAGATGAAATGAATTGCAAGGGATCATCATGGCTTTCTTCAAATTGACTTGCTGAGGATTTGGTACACAATTGTCTCATTCTCCGTAGCGTCACTGAAAGAGATTTATAAATGATTATTCTCTGTGCTTTCCATTCCTAGCAATCTCTAATCGAATAACCTGCCTTTATCTGTAGCATCTTTTAGACCGTTCTTTGTACCTAACATGAGCTTTGCCAGATGTACCAATTACTAGCTGAGATTTTTATCTGATTCTCGAGAACAAAATGTGTGAATTCAGGAGATGAGTCAAGAAGTAGTCATCATGTAAATATTCAATAATAGTAAAAAACTGCAAGTAGAAAAGTTGTAGATGTATTGCTTCTACGGTTAACTTGTGATTGGATAAAGACATCTCCCTGGAATCCCTTCTGGTTATAAAAAGAGGCCATCTTAATTGGCTTGTTTTTGTTTGTGGTTATAAACTATTCCAAACCTTCTGGTTTGAATTGCGGATTATGGATTATTTCATTTCAGGCCTCCACAACCATCAAATTGAATTAAAAAAAAAAAAAAGGAGGAACAGAAGTTTCATTGTTAGCCTTTATAGCATTTGACTAATAGCTATATGCAATTCTCTCAGCCTCTTCTGCTTTTGCTGGAAATGTATAGAGTATCTCTTCATCCTTAGATTGAGAGAGCATAAACATATTGAATGGATTTGATTTCCTACAAAACAGTGTTCTGGCCTTTCGATTAATTGACAATGAGGACCCTTCCTTTGTGGTATACCCAACTTTTCCTTCCAAACATTAGAATATGGATCACCTACAACTGAAGAGGCAGAGCTGTATAAATCTTTGCTGATGAACTAAAGAGGCCTTCACTTCAGTGTCTGGTGAAGCAATTAATGCTGGAAGAGTAGCTTGGGTTATTACCAGGATGCAGCATATGGCGGGGGTTTGCTAAGTGATTTCCATTCGGCTAACCATTGGATGGCAAGCCACAGGCAATATTTGGAGAGAATGTAGAGTAGGGAAATGGGTCTTGAGTACATCTTATCCTGGAGGCACAGGGTGATAACACAGTGGTGCCTTCTAAGAAAGTCAGTTAGCAACCCTTTCTCTTCACACCAGTGAGACAGGGCCATTATTTTTCATCTGAAAGAATTTCACTTTCCTTGCTGAAAGGATTAGGCTTTGACATCAAATTCTGGCTTTGACGTCATTTTAAAGACATCCCTTGAATCTAACCCTAGTTTTCTGGACAGGCAAAGCCTCTTGCTTAAATTCAAAATTCTCCAGGCCAAAGATGATGTCATATAGTTTGAAAGGCTCCAGTTCCTGGAGTACTACCAGGAAAAGAAAGTCATCTTCCTTGAATTCAGTCCGCCCTCAAGGTGTCCTGAGAAAGAAGCTGTTTCTCAGAACAGCCTGGGCAACATTGCTTTCAGGCAAACTCTTCTCTTGACTTCACATGTCCTACACATTCTTAAGCCACTGCAAGAACTTAAGTCCAAAAAGATTTCTGATAGCTATTTCCTCCCCAGGCTGCAAAAATTCCAGAATTATTTCATTCCTACAGCCTCAAAGACAGAGAAATCAAGGCTCCAAGAGCATGTCTTGAGTTAAAATAGTCATTTTCCACTTTTTTTTTTTTTAAGTGACAGAATATTTTCATCAAATAAAACTGTGGAAGGGACAAATTCCTTTTCCACTCACCGGTCCAGTCTTCTTGGCCAGGATGGGAAGTGTGGAGAGTTACTTTCAGGCGACCTTTAAAATGCTACCTGGGTTCTAAAGACAGTTTGTTTTTTGTTGTTGTTATTTTTGTTTGTTGTTGTTGTTGTTGTTTTGTTTGAGGCAGAATCTCGCTCTGTTGACCAGGCTGGAGTACAGTGCCATGATCTCGGCTCACTGCAACCTCCGCCTCCCAGGTTCCAGTAATTCTCCTGCCTCGGCCTCCCGAGTAGCTGGGATTACAGGCATCCACCACCATGACTGGCTAATTTTTGCATTTCTAGCAGAGGCAAAAAGTTTCACCATTTTGGCCAGGCTGACCTCAAACTCCTCCTCAGATGATGCACCCATTTTGGCCTCCCGAAGTTCTGGGATGACAGGTGTGAGCCACCATGCCTGGCCTCGAAAGACAGTTTGAAAACCACTATATTTATAAGCAGTGAAAATTTTATGAACATGGTAGGTGTGGAGTGCTTTTCACAGAGTCCCTTGGGTCTTGCCTACACTAGGGAGAAATAACTTTCAAATGTCTTCAAAGTGAGATGAAATCTCACATGCACCAGATTGGCTTATTTTACTTGGGTGTTCTCTGCTCCGTTTTTCATCTTGTGTCATGGTTAGTTGTATGAGGTTATGCTTCCCACTAAACTGTGAACACTTGAAAGCAGCAACGTCTTTGTTTTCGTGACACCGTCTTACCCTCTACCCTCCATCCCTTCCTTCCTCCTCCCTCCCTCTGCACAGACATAGTACCTGAAAATGGTAAGCAGTAGTGGATGGTGATGTGAATCTACTTGAGGGTATTACCAAGATGCAGCATATGGCGGGGGTTTGCTAAGTGATTTCCATTTGGCTAACCATTGGATGGCAAGCCAGAGGCAATATTTGGAGAGAAGGTAGAGTAGGGAAATGGGTCTTGAGTACATCTTATCTTCGAGGCACAGGGTGATAACACAGTGGTGCCTTCTAAGAAAGTCAGTTAGCAACCCTTTCTCTTCACACCAGTGAGACAGGGCCATTATTTTTCATCTGAAAGAATTTCACTTTCCTTGCTTAACTTTCCTCATCTACTTAAGGACCTTGAAGAGGAGGCACAGTCCAAGAGAAATAACCACGTGGATGAATTTGGCTATTTTATTTAGGAAACAAAGAGCCAGAAGTTCTCTGTTCCCCAAAAAACCAAATATAATAGAAGGTCAGGTTGAAACACGAATATAACCAGGAGGCCTGAGGCTTAGTGAGAGAGTTGATCAAACTAGCCCCTTGATTAGATCAAATTTTCCAGCTGAATGGGGCTGGGTACTAGACAGTCGGAGGCAGATATTGGTTTTATTCCAGATGGAATTTTAAAGCTTCCCCACATCGAGAGGACATTAGACAACAGAATAAAAACTTTAAGCAAGTACATAATTAGGCACAACTATAGCACAGTAATACAGAAGGCAGATTTACATGAAGCCAGGAGATGCTCCCATGCCCTGTTCTCTCTCCTTGTTGGGCTCTGAGACCTATCTTGGGTTTGAACAATGGGAGAATTTAGACATTTCTCCCTCTGGAGTCCATGGCCAGTGTTTGAATTGCAAGTATATCTACAGACCAAAAAAACAGAGCTGTGTGCCTGGGAGACCTGTGTATTAAACAGCTGTGAAGAGCACATGTTGTGATTTTCCCATGGAAAGACAATATCTCAAAATGACCCAAGTCCATCTAGGCCATTCAGTGGAAGTGCAGTAAACAGAGGAACCACTTCCTTTAAGGCCCAGACCTGTCTTCACTCCAGGTGACCCTCACTGGTAAAAACTGTGTTTAAACACCAGAACGTACTAAGTGCTAGGGGGCTGACACAGACCCCTGGCCCACTGCACACAGCTTATTAGTGCCCAGCAGTGCTTGATGTTGGCTTCCTGTGGCTACAGTTTCAAACTTAGTATGAGGTAGATTATTTTTCTGTCTTGTGATAATGCATTATTTATTCCTAAAGTGGTCTTTTCTTTTCTCTGATAAGCAAGTGTGTCATAGGGCACTCCCTGGTCTAGATGGCAGGATGGGGAGGAAGGCACGGTCGGTTTCACACCCTAATATATCCCTGGCTCTCTTGTGTATCAGTTTTCAGAATGTGTATTATTTTATTTATAATGTGTTCACTTGTTTATGGTGGGCATCCCCCACTTGAATACAGTGGTCTTACATGCTGGGTCTGCTTTTCACTGTTGCTTCCCAGCTGTAACATTTGCTAGCACAGTGCCTAACAAATGAGTGAAGCCCAGTAAATTTTTGGTGAATTAATGGATGAGTGAGTGAATGGATTCTGATATAATTGAAACTTATTTGTGACTCAGTGGTGAACTTAATATAAAACTTCTGTTCCAACGAGAGACACAGGTGGTTGGGGTAGACTTGATGCTTTGAGAGTAAAACCTCACAGCTTTGTTAATTTCAACCCACCACCTTAGATTGATGCTGTCCTCTTAGCTAGTTTTCCCTGTTGGGAAAGACTCAAAGCTGAAGATTGAGGACTCATAGTAGAAACTGTGATTTCCACAGTCACCTACCTCATTTGAAGGAAAAGGCTCCCGGAGTTCTATGTTACTAACTTGCTACAAGCATTCATCAGGTCATTTTGATGTACAAGCTGCTTTATGCAGTGAAAAGAAGTCTGCTCTTGATACCAGAAGACAACCATATGGGTCTTCGTTTTGGCATTCTGCTGCTATGTGTCATTGGGCAAGTGGGCAGCCTCTCTGAGTCTCTCTTCCTCTGTGAGCAAGATTCCTATAACCCGCTTTGTAGGCTCTGGGAGGATTGTATGATGTCATGGATGTCAAAATCCTTTACAAAATATAAAATACAGTGTACACAAGAGACAAGGATGATCAGAGTGATGGTTTCTTAAGTGATTGCAGGGACACACACAATCCTGCAGGACACACAGGATATTTTCTAACCCCGTTGTGTCCTCCGGGGCCCACGGGCCTCATTTGAGCGAGGGAAATCTGGAGGCATATTTCAAGGGGCTTTGGTATTCTAGGGTCATTGAGGAATCGTGTAGGCACTTGGAGGTATCCTGTTTCTTCTCTCTTGATATGTGGGCCTCAAATAGATCAGCCTAAGATTATATCATTTAAAGGTTGGAGGGAGATTGTAACTAAATATAAAATAATTATCAAAATACGTATTTTGAGTGTTTTTGAAAGGGGGTTGAAACCATTTCTTGTAATCTAAAACAAACTATAAATAGGGGGGATTTTATTTTCAGCTACACCTGCTAGTAGATGTAAGAGGTGGTTCTGTCTAGTGAGAACTACTGAAACCAATTGGTTCAAGAATGCTTCATGGGAAATTGAATTATGTACAGCTGACATTGTCTTGAGGTCCTACTTGGGCCTTTTGAGAAGGGCTTATGAAAATGAAGGGGTTCTTTTTATTTGAAATAGAAAAGGTACCATTTACCCTATAATATTTAACCACCCATCTCCTCCTCCTCAGATTACAATTACAGAGCCCTGGCTACAAGTTGAGGTTTTTAAATTTTTTTCTTTGATTGCTGCCTTTAGCCCCGAGGTGAACTCTGCTGGCAGCCCAGCCCTGTGGGTATTTTTCAAAAGACGCCTCCTGCTTGATTGTATTAAATTCCACTGGCACCTTTGCCACGCCCTGTCCCCTAACATTCAAGTAAGAGTTTTCCTGTAACCCTGTTGAGAAATGTTCACGAGGACCTCAGAACCTGTTTGTCTTCCAGATTTCAAGGAAATACTAGACTTACTTGGATGTAGTAAATGCCATGGTTTCCCCAAATTAATCATTTGCCAGATTTTGCATCTGTTATTTTGTAAAATCTTAATTTATGTACCAAAATAAAATTAAAGAAAAAAATAAAACAAGACCATAATGTGCAGCTCAGTATATTATATGCTGTTCGTTTTTGTTCACTCAAATCAATAATGTACATTTTAACTGTGGAATATGTTAGTTTTCATATGATTTGATCAATATCCCATTTTCTTGACCTAAGTGAATAAAAATAAACAGCTTGCAACATATACAGTTTCAGATGTTGGTTTTGTTTTGGTGGTTAGAGAAGCTGGCATAAAAATATAGCCTGAGATGACTGTGAATTCCACAACCAATTTGATCATTTAATTTAATCTGTGTAGTAATTTTATTTATTTTTTAAATTGGCAACATATCACATGGTTCAAAAATCAGAAGATACAAAAACATATTTGGTGAAAAGACTCTGTTTTACCTCTATACGTGATTTCCCATTTCCACATGTCTCAGGCAATCAGTGTTAACGTCGATTCATCTAAACTGATGAACTAAGATAGTGTTCAGCTAAAACCTGATTTTATTTTGATGCCTTATCAAATGACATAAAGGAACAGGGTAGCAGTATGAGACCCTGGCAAACTTACATGAATATCCAGGGAGGTGTCTTAAATGAAATGCACTTAGGCTGACAAAATATACATCCAAAAGTAGAATTCCATTTTTATTGTAAAGGAAAGTGCTGAAAGCGAGATCTCACTATGAACCCATAAATCACCCCATATACTCTTTTGGACTTCTCTGTTTCTGGGTTTCCAGAACAGACTGTTCTTTTCTGACCATTACATGTGTATTGAAGCCTGGCACTGTGAATCTCTTATGATGCAAGATTGAATTCCCCATTGCCATTTTTTCAGATAACAGCCCGCCGTCAATGGAAACACATTTATGATGAATTAGGCGGTAATCCTGGGAGCACCAGCGCTGCCACTTGTACCCGTAGACATTATGAAAGGTAAGAAACCGTTTCTTGGAATTGCTTAGTTAAAAGTGTGTTAATTGAAAGGAGCTTCTGGTCAAGGTTAAGACAGAGGAAGAGTCTAAAAGACCTTTTGGGAAACTAAAAATTTCCCTCTGGCACTTTACTTTGCATACCGCCTTGTGATTTTTAGGGAACATGGCTTTCTCTGGTTACAGGGGCTAAAATTAGATGTTCTTTTAGTTTGGTGCTATCATGTGACCACCTGCCTGACAATGCCTTCCCCCCACTTCCCCCCACCCCACACACAAACACAAGCATGGGTTACTCAGTATGTTCTCTTTAGGCTGACTTAACATGAGAACCTTTAGCTTCTGGAAAATCTGCAATGTTACTATGAGGTTGACATTGAAAAGTAAGCATTTCTCATAATATTAGCATTGAAAAGTAAGGATACGGTAAGAGAAATGAGCCCAGAACAAGTCTGTTGTTTTATCTCATCTTGGTATTTTTCTTCTATGGCTATGCTTTAGACCCAGGAAATCCTCTTGCTAAACTCGGTGTGGCTTGGTTTTCTAAGTTTCAGCCTATTTTAGAAAGAGGATGATGATGCAGACAAGAAGTAATGGAAAATGAGCCTACTGTGTTGCATCCACAGGAGTGGATTTCCCCTTTGCATTAGGACTGTTACTCATACTGTTAAAGACCAGTTAGCAGATTCATGCGTTACCCCTCTGTGCTTCAAGCCCATACTTGATTTGTTTAGGTCATTACCAACTTTCTTATAACTGGTACTTCCCTTTGGGTCTTATACGTACATCCTCAGGTAATACCATTTAACTCATCAATTCTTAGCCTTTTTTTTAAGTTCAATTGTACTTTTATCTGTATTCAGATTTAGTATGGCTGTTCAACAAGAATGTTTTTGTAAGAATAAATTGAGTTGGGTTTAGTACACCATGAAAATTGCCACAAAGTATTCCCAAGAGATCGCCTTACTTGGCAGTGTTGTAATTCAGAAGGATTTTTAAGAGTTGATAGTAGATATTCAAATTATTACTTACTTTATAGGACTGTTTTTCAGTACAACACATCCATTTTTAAAATATGTTATTTCTCTCAGTATTTAATATAAAAACTCATGCATTCTCACTCTATGTAAAAGGTACACCACTGATGTCCTAGTACAAAGTAGCACTGATATCTCAGGTGAGTGTTCTGAAAATAATGTCTAAGGAACCACAGGCTACCTGTTTTTGACTTATGAGTCTAGGCTTAATTCAGAACTTTTTTTTTTTTTTTTTGAGGTAGAGTCTCACTATGTCACCAAGCTGGAGTGCAGTGGCTCTATCTTGGCTCACTGCAACCTCCGCCTCCTGGGGTCAAGCAATTCTCCTGCCTCAGTTTCCCAAGTAGCTGGGACTACAGGCGTCTGCCACCATATCCAGCTAATTTTTAGTAGAGATGGGGTTTTACCATGTTGGTGAGGATGGTCTCAATCTCTTGACCTTGTGATCCTCCCGCTTCAGCCTCCCAAAGTGCTGGGATTATAGGCGTGTGCCACTGCGCCCAGCCAGAACATTTTTATTAGAAACTCAGTCTCTGTTTTCAAATAGCTTCTGTGCTGAGAGTTGGATATCCCTTTTCTTTTTATGCAATTACCGTCAACACCTCAACCATCAAACTTAAAGAAACAGATAGCAATTAAAGCTTGAAAAAGGAGTTTATCTCAGCTACTGGCTTATCTAGTTAAAGAATAAAAACATTAATCAAATGAATTACAAAGTATCACATTAAAAAAAAAGGGAGAGAGAAATAGGTTTGGCATGGAGAGGATTGAACCCATAGTGGTGTGTGTGTGTGTAAATTACTTGAGGAGTTACGTGAATAAAAGTAGGATTCTTTTGAAGATTGTATACTTTTGATTATTTATTTCTTGCTGGAGTAGGAGATTCCTGAAAGCTTTCAATCAATCACATTAGAAAATTTTAGTAGAGATACCACAAACTTTAACAATTAAGAAACGTTATTAAAGATGTCTTAAAAATTTTCTCTCTCTATTCTTCGGACCAGATTGGATATTTCATAAAGGTTTGATCTGTCACTCGGTTAAATTTTTTGAAGAGCGATGTCACTTTTCCGGATCCAGAATTTGTTTGCTCAGTGTATCAGTCAGGGTACAGTAAGGAATATGGAAACCACGCTGGGCATTCAGCAAACAGACTTCACCATAGACAGTTGCTTAAACAGGCATTGGTGTGAGGCACTAAGGTACACGGAGGGATTAACTGTAGGTTCTGTAGCATGAGAGAATAGAGAGAAGAGGTTGGTTGTCACCACCCACAAGTTTGGAGAATGTGCCTCAAAGGGCTGGGGTTCAGGTCTCTGGTAAGAAGGAATCACCCAACCAGCACTGGTGCTTCAGGAGCTCAGAGGACATGCACTGAAGCTGCTGGGGGACTGTTCAAAAAAACTAGAGGCTGCAACCCACAGATGCTGTTAAGGCATTGTTGAGTTGACACTGATACAAACAAGTGAAATAGAAAGGAGATTCCTTTTCTCTCCCTGCCTCCCAGGACTCCCTGTTTGCAGAACAGTAACAGGAAAATAGCTGACAAAAGGAATGTGTAATTTACAGAATTCCAGTCCTAGCATCAGCAAGCAGAGTACAGAAGGGTGGGTTTGGAGTTGAGGGACATTAGTGCATCCGCCAAATGGGATGGACTTGGCCACATGCAGAGCCCCGTTTTATGCGTGGCGACACCAAAAATGGCAATGTGGAGCCTGCAGCCACATTGGAGCATAGCTGTCCCAGGGTGATCAGCAAGGTCCTTCATCTTTCTTTGGTATTTACTTTTGCTATCTAGACTCCTCTCACATCCTTGTGATCAGATGCAATCACTACCAACATTTGGAGATCATTGATTTTATTTACAATAGTGCCTCTCTCACTCTTGAATCAATCATTATCTTAAAAGGAATCACCCATAATCCTGTGTGTTGTGGTGGGAAGAAAAGGCTAGGATTACCATTCTAGATGTCTTCTTTTTAACTGGTTCTACCAAAAAAGGGCAGAGGACATGCGCATCTGTCCAGGGACTTAGATCAAAGAAGAGACTGAAGCTCTGGGCTGAAACTTCATGATTGTGGTGGATTTCATTCATTCTTGCTAGTCACAGGTTGCATGAACAGATGAAACAGAGATGATTAGATTGGCGAAGGAACACTGTTTTCAAGAGAAGGGTTGAGTTGAGAATGGTCAGGACTTTGTGGGCAAATATCTAGTCTGGAAATGCCCTTGGAAATTTTTAAAGCCTTCCAAACCAAATCAGAATGATGAGGTTCTTCTGTTCTCTCATTGTTTTCACTCTGTTAAAGAGAATTGCTCCTTTTCCTATTTCCCTGTCACCAGCTTTGCTCTCCTAGAAGATGAAGAAGTGACTGATCTACTATGCATTATCCATTGATTTATTTTTCATGCACTGTGGTTCATGTTTCCAGTAAACGTTTTCATTTTACAACAAGAAAAATGTAGCCAGTTCCTCAGTAAAATGTTACTTGTATATTAGTTGAGCACTTTTGGTTTATTAATGAGTGCAATAATGAAAGTGTGGGTTGTTGAAAAGAATCAATGGGTGTTTTTATTTAAGGCATAGCAGAAATGGTACAATGCTTGTGAATACATCATTGTCGCTGAAGGCCTGACTCGTACAAACTTGCCTCTGATTGGTTTAAATCAAATAGGTCCAAGCACTTCATAAAAATGTCTTTGTCAGCCTGGTTTTGCTTCCAAACCTATTCATCTCTGTCAGTTTTTAATATTAGTACCAGGCTCCTGGCCATAGTCCATTAGTACTATACTTAATTGCTCATGTTACAGATGATTACCAATATAAAAAGCATTAATGTTTTCCCATCGCAAGGCTTTTGCTATGTAGATGTCTCAAACTCAGCAAAGCTTATGAAATGTGGTTATTCTGGATATTTCTTGCTCAGGATTTATAGATAAAGTTACTGTAGATTTTGATGCAAAGAAAAATACCCACCTCATTTGTTCTGAGTGGAACATTTTCTTTCTTGCCTCTTTACTTAAAAGTACCCAGATCACTTTTATTTTTATCAGTAAAGGAACAAGAAGGAAAATGGCTACTTTTATGAAATTCTCTTAGCTGGATTTTCTAGAATAGTAATTCACTTTAAAGGCTTTGTTTTCACATGCAGATTTCACTCTCTCTCTCTTTTTTTTTTTTTTTTAATGTTTTTAAAGTACATGCAGGGGGAAAAAAAAATCTTCACTCCAAATGCTAGATTACTGGTTTTAATTTTCCTGAATAAATTACATGGTCTGTTTCTGTGGAGCACATGAAGTTGTTATTAGGGATTTTAAAAGGAGCATTAAAGCAAAAGTACTTTATGATGTGCATTTTTGTGTATTTAGAAAATCAAAATCATAAACAAATGTATTTGTTTGTGAGGGAAATTAGCAATTACTCTTCATCTTCTTGCATACATAATGCCTAATTTCAAATCCAACCTTTTGCTTTTACCATAAGCATTCCTTGGACAAGACTATCGCCCTGCGTGGCTGAGGCAGCTTTCTTTGCAGGAACTTAAGGTGAGGTGTACCCATACCAGATTGGGCAGAAACTGAGTGATAGCTGGAGCTTCTGCCTTTTTTTTCGGAAGGTGGAAGGCAGACTGTGGGAGGCTTCATGTTCTGAATAAGATAAGCATGTGCTTTAAGGTATGGACCAAAAATATACCAGGTTCTAAGGAACCCACCTATTCATACCATGGATAAAGGTCGGGGAAGGAAAGGTGAGTTACAGCTCTGTTCACATCAGGGACATGATTCCATGTATTCTTGCTCAGTTGGACACCCTGAGAGTTAATAAATACACAGTTCAGAAAGTCACAGGCAGCATCTCAGAACTGTATATTTAAGAGGACCTCTAGCAACTCCCTAGAGCAGTGCTACTCCAATGAGATTTTCTACTTGTCCATGAACTGTTTGCTACTAGCCCATAACAAGCTAAACATAGCAATTGCCAATAAGCATCGGTACACTTACATGGAAATTTGCCAGAATAACATTAGGTCCGTTGAAGCTAATTAAAAATTGGGGCTTGGGTTTTGTATGCCTCCTTTTGAATTTCATTTTTCTAGTAATTCATTTTTATGGTTGTTTACAAAAGCATCCATCAGTATCAGATGGGAAATTTAGAAAACTGGTCCTTCATCCAGGTCAGTGGGGAAGCTCTCCTCCTACATCATGGCCACAAACTTAGATGTTTATGGAGGCAGATAGCACAGATGAGTACAGGGGACACAGCTGGGAAGTGTGAAACTGGCACGCACAGCCTGGGCCAGAGAGCCCAACAGGGCCAACTGCTCTAGGTGGATGCTGTGTGCTTCCTGACTTTCTATGTTTTCAAGATATTTTTTAAAATGTGAAATAACCTAACTTATAAACGTTGGCTCCAATATTAATTGTTTGTTTTTTTTTTTGAGATAGAGTCTCCTTCTATCCCGCAGCTCACTGCAACCTCTGCCTCCCAAGTTCAAGCAATTCTCATGCCTCAGCTTCTCAAGTAGCGGGGATTATAGGCGTCTGCCACCACACCTGGCTCATTTTTTGTATTTTTAGTAGAGACAAAGTTTCGCCATGTTGGCCAGGCTGGTCTTGAACTCCTGACCTCAGGTGATCCAACCACCTTGGCCTCCCAAAGTGCTGGGATTACAGGTGTGAACCACCACACACAGCCTAAAAATTATTTTATGTAAGCTACATCAAACATGCCCATGAGTAAAAGATAGCTTCCAGGTGGCCAGGTTCCACGAAGACTGAACTCTGCTTGACATTGGGCTAGCCAGCCTCTGATTCAGTGCCTTGCTGTGGGAGGGTGTGGAGGAAGCATCAGGGTTCAAGTCGCTCTTATTCTACACACTCTTCCGTGTGCTGAGCAAAATGCCTTCTGTGGCTTCCCATTGACCTTGCCTTGCCTTCGGAGGCTGACTCGTTGCGTGTCCACTCCCTTTGCTCTGATCGGCTTCCAGGAGCTTGTCAAAGCTCCTCTTTCGCTTCAGGTCTTCCTGTTCCATTCAGCCAAGCCTCAGAGCACCAGTCATGGATCTTCACCAGCTCGACTTGCTCTTGTGCACACGCCTCCAGTTTGTGTCACTCAGAATTCCCAAAGCTACTCCAGATGTGGCATGTAGTACTTCTCAGGATGCGGGCAGTGTCAGTCTGTCAAAACAGCCTAAGATTACATTTGAAATGGGCAAGAAGCGCTCTCCTATTGGCCTGTTGCTTTTTCTTGGGTAGGATTGATTTGCCATTTGATTAGCTGCCTTTTTCATTTACTGATGCCCTCAAGGCCCAGTCGGTGTTTTTTGGACATCTGCCACATGTAGCACACTCTCAGTGTAATAAGAACATATGAAGCAAAGTGTTGAGAATTGGCTGGCAAACAATGAGAGGGTCCCTTGCCACCACATTCATAGTGGAGATTGCTAAAGGAATAGGACGCTGCTTCCTGTGAGCCCAGGTTCAGCCTCAGAATCCTTCTCAGTGTGGCATCCCTTAGGTAGCCACCATGACTCAGAACTGGGAGGTGCCATGATCCTTGGTTTATCTAACCTATCTCAAGATTTGACTCAAAGGCCATACACACATGGAAGAGAGTTATATCTGTGTCTATAGATGGCATGGTGGCTCATGCCTATAAACACAGCACTTTGGGAGGCTGAGGCAGGCGGATGACTTGAGACCCAGGAGTTTGAGATGTGGTAAAACCCTGTCTCTACTAAACATGGTCAGACATGGTAAAACTCTGTCTCTACTAAAAAATATAACAATTAGCTGTGGGTGGTGGCACATGCCTGTAATCTCGGCTACTCAGGTGGCTGAGGCATGAGAATCACAAGATGTGTCTCGGGTTGGCTGAATACGAGGTGCAGAGGTTGCAGTGAACCGAGATTGGGCGACTGCACTCTAGCCTAGACTAAAGATCGAGACTTTGTCTAAAAAAAAAAAAAAAAAAAAAAAAAAAAAAAGCCAGGCACAGTGGCTCACACGTATTATCTCAGCACTTTGGGAGGCCGAGGCAGGTGGATCACAAGGTCAGGAGATCGAGACCATGCCGGCTAACATGGTGAAACCTTGTCTCTACTAAAACAACAACAAAAAAGCCAGGCATGTGTGGTGGCAAGTGCCTGTAATCCCAGCTACTCGGGAGGCTGAGGCAGGAGAATCACTTGAACCCGGGAGACGGAGGTTGTGGTGAGCCCAGGTTGCACCACTGCACTCCAGCCTGGCGACAGAGCGAGACTCCATGTCAAAAAAAAAAAACCAACAAAAAAAACTACATCTATAAAAACCAGTTATGTAATGTTAAAAAATAAATTCAACAGGGATCAAAGAAGGAAGAGAGAATTTTCAACCGAGATGAACAAAGTTCCCTCTGGAAAATGTGTATAGAAAGGTAGGGAATGAGATGGTAAAGGGACCTATCAGAAAAGTGCTAAGCCTGAATTTCCAAGTCACATACCCCAAAGGCAGGTAGTTTAGTTTATCCTTTCAGTGTCTATGAACTATTACCCTAAGGTGCGGTGGGTAGACTCTGGCCATCCCTGCTCATGGTAAGGTTGCCCAGTCAATGGACTTGCATCTCCTTTGCCAACTGTCTTTCTCATGGCAGCCCTGGCTTGTGGCCCCTTTTGGGTTTACTTCTGTAACACAGACACCAACCCGCTCTCATCTCCCTAAACCCATAGAAGGCATCCTGGCCCTTATCAACAACCAGCAGCCCAGGAAACTGCAAACAAGTTGCCCAGAGTTAGGCCAACTGAGGTTGTATAGCTTCCCTTCCATCTATACCCCACCAAGCTTGTTCTCACCGGGCTCTGAATCAGGTCAACGTAACACCCTACACCCAGAGTAGCTTCTTCTTGTCATCTGTAAAGAATTTCTCTCCAAAGGACAGTCAGGTAATTTCATACACAAGAGCCTCATACTTTGTATCACTAGGCATGCCTAAAATGCTCTGATAACTTTCCAGTGCCTGGATATTTCAAGAAACTTTTAAAAAGGAAAACAAAACTCTAGCCAGACCCTGGAGTAGAAAAACTGGTTTCTATTTTAAAAAAATAAACAACAGGCTTTGGAAAAAAAATAAAAAATCTCTATTTAAAAATTCTTAAGTTTGCCTCTAAATGCAAGTTGTAATTAATAGAAGTTAAAGTTTACACTGTTGAGTGTAAAAACACCCTCAGGCACAAACTAATCAAGTGTGTATGTCATGCTGTAAACTACAGCGAGTTCTTTGTTTGACCCCCCCAAAAGCTTGCCAAACAGTAGGTTTTCTTTGTCGAGCTCCTTTATTGTCTCATTTTTGTTTTCATCCTGCTTCCCTCCCCGCACCCCGTCCCACCCTTTGAACCTAACTATAGTATTTAAAAAACCTTGCAGGTCCCATGTTTTATTGATAGTTTACATCAAGCATGAATTTAAATTTGGGAACAGATTAGGTGTCTTAGCCCTTTTCTTTTTGATAAATAACAAAAGGTTTCTACTTATGATTTTCTGTCCTCGGGGCTTTATCATTAAGATTAAATAACTGTACTCTCAAGCATGCCACTGCACAGACATCTTTTCAATTACGTGAGTAACAGATGCCTTCACAAAGGAGCTATTGAAAATTCAGAAAACATGTTTCCAAAAAAGAAAAGGGAAAAAAAAGTATCATCATATGACAGAAGAATATAATTGTTTACCATTAAAGTATATTCTTAACTCTTCCACTGAAAACCTCTTGGAACATTTTGTTTTTGTACAAGTTATTACAAAGTTTGACCAAAATAATAAATGTTGTGGGAGAATTGTTGAACATTTCAGAAGCTTTGGAACCAGTAGGATCTAACATGCATGGGGCTTAAATGCAATTGTTATTTGCCTGTTTTTACATTTTGACACTGCCTTCCATCATTTGCGGGGTGCACATCACATTGAAAACACTATAGTGTTGGCTGGGCACAGTGACCTATACCTGTAATCCCAGCATTTGGGGAGGCCGAGGTGGGTGGGTTGCTCATGCCAGGAATTTGAGACCTGCCTGAGCAACATGGTGCTACCCCATCACTACTAAAAACAGAAAAAGTTATCCAGGTGTGGTGGTGCACATCTGTAGTCCCATCTATTCAGGAGGTTGAGGTGGGAGGATCATCTGAGTCTAGGAAGTCAAGGCTTCAATAAGCTGTGATTGCATGACACCTTGTCTTAAAACAAAACAGTATTGTGTTTATTATTCTTGAAATAACGTTCATCTGCCCTTGAAATGGATCCATACAACTCAACTCTGAAATCATTGATTTTTTTTTTTTTTCATTGAGAAGAGTAATTGCTGCAATCGTTGCTGGCTGGCATTGTAGAGAGCTAGGCGCCATGCATGGCCTGTGTTCACTGTTACAAGGATGCATTTAATCCCTGGAACATAATGTCAGCCTTCCTTAAGTCCATTCCAACTTTCTTCAATGTGGTTGTCATTTGAAAGGCATGAGAATAGCATCAGTCTAGACGCTCTGAAATGTGGAATGGAGACACCATAGAAAGCCCCCAAGGAGCTTTATTAGGGAGACTATGGGAAGCTTGGGCCTGGTAAGATTAAGTCCTAGAGGCTAGAATTCATGGAGGATATGATTCTCAAATTTCTCTTACCATCCAATATGAAGTTGGATATGATTCAACTAGTATCGCTGCCTTTTGAAGAGCTATGACGTGGTTATTGCAGCATATTGTTAGAGCAGTGTGCCCAGTGCTCAATTCATAGGGCTTCTTCTGACATAGGAGGTTGATCCTTTGTAGAATGGCCACATATGTGTTTTATAGGTCTGTTGCCTCTGAGAAAAGGAGAATGCTCACCCCAGTTTCTCAGGTAACTCCTTAGGAGCTAGGAATTCACTTCACCCAGGCAGGACTGATCATTTTAGTATTTCCTCTGTGTAGGTACGTCTCCGTGTTGATATGCCTGTGTATGATGATGCACAACTACCTTGAGAGGAAGATAGCTGGATTAGCAGAGGCAGGCAGTTCTGTGGTTGAACTCAAATTTTGACACTAAATAGCTGTGTGCCATTGACCAGTCACTTAATCATTTAGCTCTGAACCTCAGTTTTGTCATCCATAAAATGAGGATAAAATAACATATCTGTAGATACTTCTTTTTGTAATGGTTGAAGTTAAAGCATGCAGAGTGCCTGGTATTAATAGGACCGTAATGCATGATGGTTAATATGGTAATGCCTCATCAGTACATATGAATGACCTGAAGTTTCTCTACCTTCCCTCCCTGCTTCTAACTCAGTCCCCCGAAATCCATGTAACTCCAGTTCAGGAAAGCTGTCATCCTTGAGCTAACTCTCTTACACTGACACACCTTTATGGGAGCCAGGCCACCACCTGGATGTGTCCAGTACCATGTGCTTTTCTTTCTTCTCTTCATTTAGGGTCACACACACTCTGGGACCATGGAGGGGGAGGTATCAGAATTATCAGTGGGCCTAGGAAACACCTCTCCCAACACTTCCAGGGGCAAATGGAGAGAGCATTGAAGCCTTCAAAAAGTTTTCTTATCCGTTTGCTGCCCACTGAGTAGGTAATGAAGCCCCTGTGAGCAGATCGTTTTCCCAGGAAAGAGACCTTTTCTGGTGACAAATGGTTATATTTCATCATTGTTAAAACGGACCCCATGCCTTTTGGGGGCCTTAGCATAGAATACAGATGATGCCAGTTATACCTACTTCATTTTTAAAGTATGTAGGGCAGTTTGCCTTTGGTAGCTCTTGGGCAAGCTGAGTCTTTGCACATTTGTGTACTTGGCTGTTAGTTTGGTTCCCTACCCCCAGAAATTCTTCTTACACTTTTATTGTCATGGTCTAGCACCTGACAGGTGAACAGTATGTGAGATTAGAAAAACTCTCTATGCTTATTGGAACCATAACAAGCATGTGTACCTCATCTTCAGAAAGGAAAAATATACCTTCTGTTGGCTCCATATTTGGTGATTTCTTCCCATACTTCACAGTGAAGTTATATTTTCAATTTCTGGCTGCGAAGGGAAATGTCTGGCCAAGCCGTAGAAATTTATCAAGCCTGGAATCAACTCAGAGGTGTAATGACTCCATTTGGGGTGAGATCAGGTCTGAAGTCCCAGTTGAACCAATATGTCATTTCATTGTTACTACAAAAGCCTAATAGTATTAGAATAGTAGTGGCTTGTGTTTTTGGTTTTTTCTTTTTTTTTTTTTTTGAGACAGAGTCTCACTCTGTCACCCAGGCTGGAGTGCTGTGGCACAATCTCGGCTCACTTCAACTTCTGCCACTGGGGTTCAAGTGATTTTCCTGCTCAGCCTCCTAAGTGGCTGGGATTACAGGCACACACCACCACACCTGGCTAATTATTGTATTTTTAGTAGAAATGAGCTGGTCTCGAACTCCTGACCCCAAGTGATCCTCCTTCCTTGGCCTGCCTAAGTGCTGGGATTATAGGTGTGAGCCACTGTACCTGGCCAGTAACAGCATCTTTGAACTGACATGCACCAACGTTATTTCCCTCTGCCCCTAAAATGTTCTGCTCCAAGGACACCAGCAAACCTTCAAGTCTGGAATTTCTCACTGATTTGATACCATAAAAGTGCCGGTGTAATATCTGGGGTGACTTTGGGATTCAAATACAACCCTAAAGGTTTGCCCCTTGTTGCCCCAACTCTGGATTGAATCAATTCCCAACATTATTGTAATATCATTTTTCAAGGTCTGTAAATAGATGGATTCTCATTTTTCCTATTAAGCACTGTTTGCTAAATATTTTGGCCCAAAAGTTCAGTCATTCCATGCAAGCATTAATCAATACAGGAGACATTAGTGGTTACTTGTTCAGATGAGGTTTGACATTATTTTTCCTCTGCTCTGAGGCAGGGAGGGGAATGTTATATAATAAAGATGAAGGGTCTTTTCTTCTTTTGTACAAAATGCAAATGATGAGGACATGTGTGATATACACTTCTCTAATGCAGGCTGCTGCTTTTTGTTGAGAAAGAGAGGCAAGGCCCTGGAGGATTTTAGACTTTGTAAATATAAAATTATCTGCCTTAGTGTTTAAAAAAGTAATAAAAGGGAGAAAGAGTTGGCAGGTTGCCAGATTACTTACATTACAGTAATAGATTTGCTGACCCCTGACTTCTGCTATAGAGAAATGTATTGAATTTTTCATAATATCAGATGAGACAGATCTAAAAACCTGGTATACTGAGCACCATTATTCAGCTTGAGATTTAGCAAAGCCGAAATCTTTTCAAACCAGCAATTTCATGTATGATGATAATTTAGTGGCTCAGATGCTAATAAATCAAGGTTATAATGCCATTGATTTGTTAATTTTAACGGGTTGATTTTAAGTCGTCTTTATTTTTTAAGAAAAGAAGAATGAGGAGGAAAAAAAAATCTTGCTTTTCACAGTGACTGAATTTAATAAGAATCTCTGTGATAGCAAAAGGCCCCCCTACTGTTTCTGCTTTGGGGTGGAAAATGTTATTCTTGTATTATTCCTAGGGAAAAATAAAATCTCATGCTGCTACAAATCTTATGCCTATGGAAAGATGTTATTTTTTAATACATAATGGCTTACCTATTTCAGATCCATTAATGGCATCGTAAATAAGCATTTTGCTAATCTGAAATGTGAAATCTGGATAGTAATAAAGGCCCATTTATCTGTCCAGCTTTCAATCCCCAGACTAGATGTAGATCAGGAGGGGGAAAATCTCTCTGAATTTTCTAATGAATATTTTGCTTCTCTTCCCCATTACTCCCACCCACCAAAGCCCAGCCCCCATTCTTAGAGTTGCAGTCCATTGAAAATACTTCTCCTGTGTAACAAATTCTTGGGGCTGGAGTGAATGTTTGCTTTTATCTGTACAGTTTAGAAACTGATTAAATCTTTGCTCTGCTACAAATATTTGAGAAATAATCATCTTCAAAGCACAGGCATGGTGCATTTTACTAAATTCTTTATATAATACAAACCTACTCAGCTTTCTACATCGAGCAATGTTGACCTAATCTAAGGCTAACCTGTTTTTAATGGTACCACATGTACGTTGAATGTTTAAATGTTCGGGAACCTATAATAGCTTTTGTCCTTTTGTACTGTAAAAACTTCTAATAATCAAATGATAAGATCATATCCTGTGGGGTAATTGTATTGTACCATGACAGGATAACTGAAAAAACATTCAGTGAAAATTGCACCAAACGGAAATCACTATATGAGGCAGCAATTGTGTGCCGTGTGAGACTGTGCCCTGTTCTTCAAAGCTTAGCTGGTCATATTTCTACTTGCTTCCTTTTAGCTTCTGCCTTGTTTTATTTTAGGAGCCTTTTTTCCCCAAGCCACTATAATTATCTTTCAATGATTTAGAAGGGGAAAAAAAACACTCAGTTGACCTTTACACACACACACACACACACACACACACACACACACACACAGAGTTTCACACTCACACACTCTCATATACTCTCTGGAAGCCTTAAACAAGCAGGGCTTGTGTTTGGATTCAGTTTTACCTTAGTCATGCCTCTTTCCAGATACAAGAAACATTTAATTCCAGATTTCCTGCTTCTGGCTTTAGGCCTTTGACCAGCAAAGTGAAATGTATTTTTTACTGCTGTCAGCTAGCCAGCTGCTGAGTTGAGTGAAGGAGAGAGGAGAAAAAAAAAAAAAAAGAAAGAAAAAAATGAAAAAAAAAAAGGGAACTGAAATGAAAATGGTGCCCTGCTTTGTGAACTTACAAAATTAGAAAAGGAAATTAAAATCTCCTTAGCACCCATCTAGAGAGCCAGGTTGGCCCAAGGCTCTCAGAACCCAGAGTGAGGGGTCCTGGGGGTCCCTGGGGTGTCTTTCCCACCCAGTTCTCTGCTTTCCCTCCTTCCCCTCCCCACACTCAGAGGTAATGCTGTCATTCTTCTCTGTAAAGAGGGTCCCCCATGGTGTCACCGTCTCCATCAGAAAATGAAGTTGGGGGAAGGGTGGTACCAGCAATTGCAATCATTGGAATACCCAGACTTCACTGCTCTTGAGTTCCCATGGCAACAAAACAAAAGTAAAACAAACCTATCTGTCCCAACAATAAAATATGTTTTCATTAAAGTCAATTTAAAATATCTTTCCCGTTTAAAATATTCAATACATTTTGCTCCCGGACAAAATTCCCCAATCTGCCAATATTGAAGAGGATAAAGTCCCTGGCAGAACCAGGCAGAAAAAAGGAATTGGGGGGAACGCTGGGGACTTTACAGATGAGACAGAATAAATTCAAGTATGAACAGGATTGCTTTTTTCTCTCTTTTTCTGCTTAGTTATGCTTTTTATTATATAAACATTAACTGTAATATTGCAGTGGGAAGCAGGTATTTGGCAGCCATATATTATTTTAGTAAGTCTACATAGGGAGGGCAGTTTCCAGTTTTAGCAGCTGTAACATGTTTAAACTCAGTTTGTAATGGGATCTGAAGATAACTATTCCCCATGGGCTGTGCTGATCTTCATGGCTGGCCAACTGCCAGATGTAGGGCTCCAAAGTATTATTCACACCTCCTTGTTCATACCTTGTCCAAGCATGCTCAGTAAATGAATTTTGTTTCTAATATGCTATAAATTGTGATCTGATTTTCCCATAATTTTATTGGTATTTTATTAAAGAGCAAAATATTAGGATCACAAATGTCCCCACATCTGTACTCTCAAACCTGAATAATAGTGTATGGTTAAGCAGTTGAGATCCAAATAACATGCATAGAAACACCTTTTAGGAGAGCAAACCAATATCCAGACCAAGGAAGTTTTTGCCTGGGAATCTTAGTTTAAAAATAATGAGGATCCCCAATATTTGAACAGATTTATGATGTTTATAAGCCAAGTACATTTTCTTCATTGAGTCAACTTGTCTTATTTAAAACAAATTATGTTTGCTGTATTAAAGTTCATATTTTTAAGGCTGAGTCTTATATTAATCCCACAGTGAGTCATTAATCATACCAAATGCATTATAAAAACTTTAATCACTGAAGTTGAAACTGAGATTGTAATGCAATCCGTCCCTTTTAATTACATCAGCTATTTTCCCCTTTCAGATAAAGAGCTATGTCGCAAAGGGAAAACAGATTAAAACTAGAGCTGTTTGATGTTTCTCTTTTTAGAGCAATTTTATGTACTTTGTTTAAAAAGTTATATAATTAAAATGCTTGAAATTTTCAGCCCTCTGGTTTTTGTGGCTTGCATAGTCTGTCTGCCTTCCTTCTCACTGGGGCTTTTACTTTGCACCCTAAAACAGAGCTCTCAGTGGAGTCCCCTTCCCCACTCAGAGCTGTGGGGTAAGACAGTTGTCTCTTGGCCACACTGTGCTTGCCTCTCATTGACCTTTTTGTCTTAGATGTTTCATCTGTATTTCGATATGAATGAAAATAAAATATTTTCAGATGGGCAGAACTAGGTTCAAATCTCACCTCTAACAAATGGTATGACCCTGAGGCAAATTGTTTAACCTTTTTAGGCCTCAATTGTCTCATATGTTAAAAAGAGAATAATATGTTGTGGAGTTTACAAGAAATAATCTTTAAATGTACCTGGCACATGCTAGTACCTGCTAGAGTATAAGCTTCATGAGCTCAGAGGCTTTGAGTGTTTGCTTCACGGCTGTGTCTCCATGCCTAGAACACTGCGTGTAGTATGTGCTCAATGTGTAGTTGTTGATGGACTGGTAAAGCAGCTAGCATTATTGTTGTGATTTTGTTGACACTTAGCCAGGTTCCATGGGGAGTGATGAAGATATTGTTCATGTGGGATGTTTCCATTGGTATCTTGGTATATAGACTCACAAAACTAAAAAGAGGTCTTGCCGAGAAGTATTAAGTTACCAGGTACTGATTTTGACCAAGGAAACAGGGCAGTAAAGTGTGGAGTAGGTTTATAGAAGTACAGCAGTGTCATTGGAGATGAAGTCATTTAGTAAGTTGCTTATATTGATAAAAGAAAGTAAACCCCCGAAGCATTGATGCTACTGGAATCACTGAACTGTCTGATCATCTCTTCTGTTATCCTTTTAGATTAATCCTACCATACGAAAGGTTTATTAAAGGAGAAGAAGATAAGCCCCTGCCTCCAATCAAACCTCGGAAACAGGAGAACAGTTCACAGGAAAATGAGAATAAAACAAAAGTATCTGGAACCAAACGCATCAAACATGAAATACTTAAAAGCAAGAAAGAAAAAGAAAATGCCCCAAAGCCCCAGGACGCAGTAGAGGTGAGTTGCTGTGCTCCACATAAATACCTCTGGAGGACAAGTCCTGCCTCGAGGTCCTTCTGGAGCCCTGAGCTGTGTACCTGCACAGTTAGATGTCTTGATGAAGAGACCAAGACATCTAAGCTTCATAGCTCCCCACATAGTTCCCTAATTCCTGAAAACCTTTCAGTTTGCTCATGAGTTGAAATGCGGTGCCTGGTATCGAATGGGATAAGCCAGGAATCGACTCTAGAAGGATGCAAACATCCTGTAGAAAACTGATAGCAAATGCTCAGGCTTCAAGAGAGAAGGAGCCAGAGCTACACTAACATCAAAGAATTTTACTGTGAAAACATGGCTTCTTGCCATTTCACAGCCAGTCTATCTGAGGAGCTGCTGTGACTTTAAAACATACTTTGGGGCCGGACGTGGTGGCTCATGCCTGTAATCCCAGCACTTCGGGAGGCCAGGGCAGGTGGATTGCTTGAGCCCAGGAATTCAAGATGAGCCTGGGCAACATGGCGAAACCCAATCTCTACAAAAAAAATACAAAATATTAGTCAGGCGTGGTGGTGCACACCTGTGGCCCCAGCTACTCGGGAGGCTGAGGTGGGAGGATAACCTGAGCCCTGGAAGGTAAAGGTTGCAGTGAGCTGTGATTACACCACTGCACTCCTGCCTGGGTGACAGAGTGAGACCTTAGCTCAAAAAAAAAAATGCTTTGGGGGGTCTAGGAAAGAGGGATGTTGGAATCGCTGTGCTGTATCTGCAAGACTCTCCTGAAAACTTGAGAGATGTGTTTGTCTTCCATAATTGATCTCTGTACAACAGCCTTGGGTTGAGATCAATTTAGAAAAATCTTAAGTGCATATTATTTATAGGGGAATTTTGAAATGGTTCCTCTGAAACCATTATTATTTTTCATATGAACAGGTAGTTTCTGAATCTTTTAAAACAAGCCCCAGCTACCCACAGCCTCCAACAGCCCTTTGGTAGAAGCCATTGCCACCAGCATACAGCCAGTCATGTAGGCTGATCTGGGCTCTGTTTCAACATGAATAATAAAAAACCTTGCTGCCCATTAAAAAACAAAACAAAAAAAACAAAAAAAAAACAACTTAGCAGCCACATTTGGAGACAGCATGTTCTAGGATTCAACCCCAGAGGGAATTTTGGTGCTGATATTAAATACCCCCTAAAAAATCAGGTTTATAATGAACACATAAGAGCCTCTGTAATTAAACACTGGTTTAAATTCCACATGTACAACCCACACCAACCTCCCATGTAGACATCAACTTACCCAACTGATTGTTACATAACAAGATAGTATTGATACCAAGAAATTTGTGGGGTTTTTTGTTTTTATTAAGTTTCGTAATTATTTTAAGCTCTAGTAACCAAAAAGGGGAAGGACGAAGATGATGCAGATTTCTTTCCTCTTTCTTTTGAGATGGAGTCTCTGTTACCCAGGCTGGATGCAGCGATGCTATCTCGGTTCACTGTAACCTCTATCTCCCAAATTCAAGTGATTCTCCTGCCCCAGCCTCCCAAGTAGCTAGAACTACAGGCATGCGCCACCACGCCTAATTTTTTTTGTATTTTTAGTAGAGACAGGGTTTCACCATGTTGGTCAGGCTTGTCTTGAATTCCTGACCTCAAATGATCCACCTGCCTCAGCCTTCCAGCATGCTGGGATTACAGGCATGAGCCACCGTCCCTGGCCAGATGATGCAGATTTCTAAACATCTGCAAGCTTGCAACATAAATGGCCAAAAGCAAGGAAATTCCAAGGGCATGCTTACATTCCATCTTTTCTTTATACTTTTGGCCTAGTGATATATTATAGGGTTTCAGATGAATGCGTTCTATTAGCTGCCATATGTACACAAAGCACCAGGGGACAAACAGGACCAAGGGGACAGCTGACCCTTGAATGTCTCCACTTTGGGGATTAAGTTTGAAACGGCTGGTTTGTGAATGGCAGGAGGAATCCTTAGCCTATGCATGAAGCCTGTCAGCTTGGGAGATGACCGTTCCCAAGAGTGGAGCCTTACTCCCTGAAGTTCATAGAAACCTTTAAAACTGTTAGGCTGTCTGCTTTCTGTAGGCTCTAACTGTTCCCTTCAGGGAGCTGTAAGTAAGTGTCTCAAGTTTCAAAGGTTGTCCTGATGAGGTTATCTAAACCTCATGGAGTCTCCCACCCTCTCCAAGGCTGACCTTATAATACGAATCTCTTCCCGCCTCCAACACAGAACCATTTATTAGCCAGGTATATTTTTTCTCATTGACTCTATTTGGGGTTGTTGGTTTGGATTTTATTGTTGTCATTTTTTTTACTTTTTGGTGTTTTCAATATGAAGCAGTGAACTCAATGGAGATAGAAAGGTTAATAAACTCCCTCTAGTTAAATCCACTATATTCAGGTGATGGGACTGCAAGTTGCATGGTGGGAAGGTAAAATTTAGCATACTAAGCAGTTCATAAAATGCTCTCCTAGAAAAAAGAGTCCTTTTCTTTTTTCTGCCTAGCTTTCAAAAACTTCCTAAACCTGTTTTACAACCCGAAGCATGGGACTCCAACATAACTGCAGGTCTACATCATACAAACCTCAGTGGGACTGAGTATCCCTCATGGTCCTGTGTCAACCTATAGTCCCATAAGAGACTAACAATTGGATGCAATTTGTCATTTTCCCTTGCCATACTCATATTTCTGTATTTTTATGTCATGTATAAGCTCAAGAGACCAATGATGATTATTAAGGTAGAACAAGTAATGATATTTGTACTGGAAAAGGCAGCTATTCGTACGAAAACAGAAAAAGAAATGATGATAAGCAAAGACTCTTAGGTATAACACATCCCTAAAATTCAAGGATTTTTTAAGGGGATTTGAGGAAAAATATGAAATGGGTGTGATTTCTTAAAATTTTCATTCCCATGTATTCTTAAAACAGCAGCCTCAATCTTACCCAAAGATGCTAATGTGGCAGATACTTCTTTCTTTCCTTTTTTTTTTTTTTTTTTTTCTGACAGAGTTTTACTCTTGCTGCCCAGGCTAGAGTGCAGTGGCGCAATCTCGGCTTACTGCAACCTCCACCTTCTGAGTTCAAGCGATTCTCCTGCCTCAGCCTCCCAAGAAGCTGGTATTACCCATACCTGCCACCATGCCCACATAATTTTTATGTTTTTAGCAGAGGCAGGGTTTCACCATGTTGACCAGGTTGGGATTACGGGCACCCGCCACCATGCCCAGCTAATTTTTGTATTTTTAGTAGAGACAGGGTTTCACCATGTTGACCAGGTTGGTCTTGAACCCCTGACCTCAGGTGATCTGCTGCCTCAGCCTCCTTAAGTGCTGGGATTACAAGCACTTCTTTTCTTAACAGAGAAGAACAAAGTTCAAGGGATGAGATGGAAGGAGGATGGGAAAAAGACCAGCTCAACACAACTGTTGTGTGACTGCTGTGCTAAGACATGTCAGGGCAGAATGACAGCAGTTTTGAAAGGGCTCGTCAGTCAGCTGGGTCACAGATGGAAAGTTAAAATGACCTTTTAAGGCTAAAGTTGACATGGCTACACAATGCAGTAAATGCGTCAAATTGGTACCCACAACTTCTGTCAGTAGGGTCAAATAAGGAGCATCTATCTATCTCATTGACTATAATTTATTTCATTGAACAGCAAAGCTCTATTTGTGGTAGCACTGATTGTCTGAATTTTGACAACTTCATTTTTGGCTTTAATAGAAACATAGTTTGCTGCAACCTAGAAAGACTTAGTCTTCTGTGTCCCTCAGGTAGACAGGCTGCCAAGAAATCTTCATACTTTGTCAATATTTTAGCATCATCTGCATGTCTGTCATCTGGCCCTGAGTAGAAATTATTAACACTTATGCATTACTAATCTTCAGTGCATCATACTGAATACACTGGGAAGGGATTTGCCCTGTTAAAGAAAAGCAAGGAGCTGCAGTAGGTTCGTTGTTTGTTGTTGACATAGGTTGGTTGGATTTTTGAAAGAGAAATGCTTGAAAAAAAAAATCTTTCTCAGGAGTATCATAAAACACAACATGTAATTTAAAACCCATTTGGATAATTGACTGATTTGACAAGAAGACAACCTTAGAATTAAACTATATATTAGAATCAGGGAGTGATATGATTGTATACCATCAGTACATAACACTTTGCTATTTTGATAGGTGTCTCATAAGGGACTGAAGCGAATATGCATATTTCCCCTAATGTTTCTGTAATTTAGATTTCTTTGTTTAGAGCCATGATTGGAGAGTAATAAAGCTTTACAGAAACTTCATGAGCTGATTGACAAGCCTGTTTTCAAGTAAAACTGCTATGTGGAATATTTTATTTCATAGCAAAACATGTCAGTGTATTTGGTTTTCTTCTGACTGTCTTTTCAAATATGTTACCAGGTTTCATCAGAGCAAGAAAAAGAACAAGAGACTTTAAGCCAGAAAAGCATCCCTGAGCCTCTGCCAGCAGCAGACATGAAGAAAAAAATAGAAGGGTATCAGGAATTTTCAGCGAAGCCCTTGGCATCCAGAGTAGACCCAGAGAAGGACAATGAAACAGACCAAGGTTCCAACAGTGAGAAGGTGGCAGAGGAGGCCAGAGAGAAGGGGCCCACACCTCCACTCCCAAGTGCTCCTCTGGCCCCAGAAAAAGATCCAACCTTGGTCCCTGGGGCCAGCAAACAGCCACTCACCTCTCCCAGTGCCCTGGTGGACTCAAAACAAGAATCTAAACCCTGCTGTTTTACAGAGAGCTCTGAAAATGAGCTCCAAGAAGCATCCTTCCCCAGCTTCCCCACCACACAGCCACCGCTGGCAAACCAGAACGAGATGGAGGATGACAAACTGCCCGCCATGGCGGATTACATCGCCAACTGCACTGTGAAGGTGGACCAGTTGGGCAGTGAGGACATCCACAATGCGCTCAAGCAGACCCCAAAGGTCCTTGTGGTCCAGTCGTTTGACATGTTCAAAGACAAAGACCTGACGGGGCCTATGAATGAGAACCATGGACTGAATTACACACCCCTGCTCTACTCCAGGGGCAACCCAGGCATCATGTCCCCGCTGGCCAAGAAAAAGCTTTTGTCCCAAGTAAGTGGGGCCAGCCTCTCCAACAGCTACCCCTATGGCTCCCCACCCCCATTGATCAGCAAAAAGAAACTGATGGCTAGGGATGACTTGTGTTCCAGTTTGTCCCAGGCCCACCATGGCCAAAGCGCTGACCATATGGCGGTCAGCCGGCCATCGGTGATTCAGCATGTCCAGAGTTTCAAAAGCAAGCCCTCAGAGGAAAGAAAGACCATCAATGACATCTTTAAGCACGAGAAACTGAGTCGATCAGATCCCCACCGCTGCAGCTTCTCCAAGCACCACCTTAACCCCCTTGCTGACTCCTATGTCCTGAAGCAAGAAATTCAGGAGGGCAAGGATAAACTCTTAGAGAAAAGGGCCCTCCCCCATTCCCACATGCCTAGCTTCCTGGCAGACTTCTACTCATCCCCTCATCTCCATAGCCTCTACAGACATACTGAGCACCATCTTCATAATGAACAGACATCCAAATACCCGTCCAGGGACATGTACAGGGAATCGGAAAACAGTTCTTTTCCTTCCCACAGACACCAAGAAAAGCTCCATGTAAATTATCTTACATCCCTGCACCTGCAAGACAAAAAGTCAGCGGTAGCAGAATCTGCTACAGATGATCAGCCTACAGATCTGAGCCTTCCCAAGAACCCACACAAACCTACCGGCAAGGTCCTGGGCCTGGCTCACTCAGCCACAGGGCCCCAGGAGAGCAAAGGCGTTTCCCAGTTCCAGGTCTTAGGTAGCCAGAGTCGAGACTGTCACCCCAAAGCCTGTCGGGTATCACCCATGACCATGTCGGGCCCTAAAAAATACCCCGAATCACTTTCAAGATCAGGAAAAACTCACCATGTGAGACTGGAGAATTTCAGGAAGATGGAAGGCATGGTCCACCCAATCCTGCACCGGAAAATGAGTCCACAGAACATTGGGGCGGCGCGACCGATCAAGCGCAGCCTGGAGGATTTGGACCTTGTGATTGCAGGGAAAAAGGCCCGGGCAGTGTCTCCCTTAGACCCATCCAAGGAGGTCTCTGGGAAGGAGAAGGCCGCTGAGCAGGAGAGTGAAGGCAGCAAGGCAGCACACAGTGGGCATTCCGGGAGCGGATCAGAAGGCCACAAGCTTCCCCTCTCTTCCCCTATCTTCCCAGGTCTGTATTCCGGGAGCCTGTGTAACTCGGGCCTCAACTCCAGGCTCCCAGCTGGGTATTCTCATTCTCTGCAGTACTTGAAAAACCAGACTGTGCTTTCTCCGCTCATGCAGCCCCTGGCTTTCCACTCGCTTGTGATGCAAAGAGGAATTTTTACATCGCCGACAAATTCTCAGCAGCTGTACAGACACTTGGCTGCGGCTACACCTGTAGGAAGTTCGTATGGGGACCTTTTGCATAACAGCATTTACCCTTTAGCTGCTATAAATCCTCAAGCTGCCTTTCCATCTTCCCAGCTGTCATCCGTGCACCCCAGTACAAAACTGTAGGCTCAGTTTCGCCCAGCAGTCCAAAGCGGCATGGCTAACAGAGCTTCACTCCTTACCCAGGCGGGCTGGCTTATAGAGTTAGAAGTCAGTATTTCTTCTAATCTGGGGCTATGATCAGTCCCAGCTGTAGGGGCCCAGAGGGGAGGTGAACATGCCTGATTTTTGTGGGACAACTCCAGCCTTGGCTGGTCAGTAATGACTCCTTTCCAACACAGATGCCCAGGCACCTCCAGATCATTCATTTCGCATGTGGGCCTTGTAAAGGGATTTGTGAATATCTAGGAAAAACTTCTTAGAGGACCCCATCTGAGTTTGGATGGTCAGAAAACAATCTGGGCAAAAAAGGGGCAGGCATTTCAAAGGAAGGGGCAAGGAAGACTGGCAAACAGATGCCAAGGGATGCCCCTCTTTTTCATAAAACTCTCCAAGTTTCAATCAATGCAATGTATAGTGAAACTTCAATAGATCTTTCATTTTGACACTATTAAACAATCCAGAGAAGTAAACACTGTTAAATTGACTGTATATATTTGCTTCATAAAACTACCCGTATCACTGTTTGCTCACCTAATTTATATACAGGTAGTTCCATTTTCTCCTTTCTCATCCCTTTTTTTTTTTTTTTTTTTTTTTAATTAAACGGTATCGCTTTTGTTCGCAGGTCTTTTTGTTTTTGTTTTTGTTTTGTTTTCGAGGCTGGCTGACTGTCCTAGTTGTTGTGTGTTTGTAATTTTTCCACATCTTATTTTTGAGCAGCTTTGGGTGGTAAAGTTATTGTTTACAAATTGAAGCAACTGATTCTAGTGGAACAAATGAAAAAGAAACAGTCAAGCACACAATAGTGCAAAGAACGTTCCTCTGTAGATCCTCAACTTAAGGATTTTGTTCCTCATAAATGGCATAGTTGAAAGAGCTTATACACTGCTTACCCAGCCAAATGCTTTGCTTTGAAATATTGGGTTCTGTGAAAATATTGAGCATTGTACTTACCTTATCTAGGCTGTGAAACTGTCCTACATACCAGAGGAATCATAAAAACAAAAACCTCACTGGCAGCAAGCTGCCGAATAACAACAGAGTCTAGAGGACATATTTGTGGGCTGCACAGATATTTTAGGAATTTCAGAAATTAGAACAGGAGCCAAAATGATTTACATTGGCGTTGGCACCGATTCCTTTAAATGGTCTGGGAAAGGGGGTTGGGAAGAGGATGGAGCTCAAATGGCCAGAAGAGGAGGAGCTGCGGTCCTGATAGCTTCTCTAGCCTCAGTCTTTTGAGTAGTAAGCAGTCACGTTGTTTTCATCGAGTTGGTTTCTTGTCATTCCCAAGGAGAATCTCCGAGGCCACAACTTTGGGGATAGTTGACATACTGGATTAGCCTTTTCAAAAGGAAAGTCATCCTCTTTGGGCTTACGGGGCATGAGTTTTGTGTACACACACACACACACGCGTAAGGTGGTTTTGGTCATATTTTTAACCACCTGGCAATACAGTCCGCTTTCTGGTTTCTTTTCTTGTTTGGAAGTAAATGGTCAAGCTGCTCAGGCAGTGAAAAGATGTGGAGAATGTCCATTGTCATTCTTACCACTTTATTGCATTCGCTACCGAGATGTAACATTAAGGTGGACGCATTTTCAAACTGTATTAATTAAAAGTCAATGGATACAGAGAGTGGATTTTCTCCCCAAGTCCCATCCCTGCTGAAGACCGCTTGGATGAACTCCCCAACCCACTGTGCCCCTCCCGCAACACTACCAGTAGACTTTAGAACCATAGTTAATTAAGTCTTTTACCTCTGAGATATTTAATTCTGGGAAAATTGATGACAATTTTCAACTTCTAAATAGGTAACTCGACTGCAAAATAGTCAAAACTGATAACAATGAAACTGCGGCTCTTAAACAAAGCCATGCATGCCGTGCATTTGTATTGAGATGTCTCCATGATATGAAGCCAAATATTCAGTGTAACATACTTAATATCCAAAGGTGGAAACAAAAGAATGTAGAGATCCAGTGTTAAGAGTTCCATTTGCTTCAATTAATTATTTACCTTCCTGTGGAATAATATATATATATATATATTTAATAGAACCATAGATAGACTAGTAGATTTTAGATTATAAATGTGTGACTGCAGATTATCCTGCTATTGCACAAGCTAGAAGGGGGAAAAAATCTCAATTCCAGCTGGCAAGATGCTAGCCAGGACACATATAATAAGAAAATTGCACTAGATTGAATGGTCACAGAATCGGAGAATATGGAAGAAAAAGGAAACCTCGGTGGCTCTGCAGCAGACATGGGCTAGATCACATGTGGCTTCTATGACTTCGTGTCTCAAAAGAAAGGGGGAGCCATCTGTCCCCAGTGGAGCTCACCTATTTGGAATATGGGGCATTTATTTTTTCCACTGCAATGATTTCAGTCTGGTTTCATCATGTTGGAATTCGATCACACCATTTTCAAACAATGTTAACATAGTCCAGCTTTTGTTTTTCTCATCTCTTCCGAGAGGAGACTCACTGTTTCTGTCTGAGGAAGCTCATACCCTCGGCAAAACATCAGGACAAATAAAGAGAAATGGGGGTATGTATTCCCAACAGAAGCAGTGTGTTATTTGTTTTAAAACTCTGAACAGAGATCTTGGAAATCGTTCAAAAGGACCATTGAATTCTTCATTGGCTGAGAACAACGTTTTAAAATGTCTTAAATAAGGCTTTGTTTGCATTGTTTGAGTTCAAGGGGCCTTATTATTGAATGGAATTGCACAAGCCTTTCTTTGTGCAATCAAACCATTGTTATTGGTAGTTCTGTAAAGGAAACTGTGGAATCGAATTGGCAGTGGAGTCATAAATCTATTTACTGAGTGTGGCTTCCAAGAAATGTTGCAATTGAAAATGCAGTAAGTCTGTGATTTATTGGAGATTTGGAGATTCTAAATAATATTTTTAAAAAACCTTTCCATGCAACTTCTGGTTTAATGTTTGGCAACTCCACATGAAAAAAAAACAGCCCAACCGAGTTTCAGAATTAAGTAGTATTCTAGTAAGTGATTCGAACTTGTAATATTTGCCACAGGACTGACTTATTTATTTACTAGCTAGAAGCTCTTAAGTTCACTTGTTTATCAGGGCATATACAGAAGGGTTTGTTAAAACTCGATGTTAACTTTACAACTTTCTGACCTGGTGCATGAATTCTCAAGTACTGTATTTCACTGTGTTGGTGTGTCTGATGGAAATTTCGAGGTGGTCCCACAAAAATATTTTATGTAGTGTGCCTTCAAAGAGAACCGTTTATTTCTCTTCACTTATCGTCCCACAAAGTCACATTTGGTGGTGGTCAGCCAAGTCCCATCTGGTCTAGTTTTACTCTTGTCCCAATTTTAAAGAGAAATGGGAATGAGTTTGCCCTGGTGAGACCCACACCATTGCAATGATTATCTTGAGCACTTAAAAGTCCAGTGTTGGCTGTTAGTGTATTTGATATTCTGCCTGTCTCCTCATGGTTGAAATATGTCTGAAGAATAGCAGCATAATCTCTTGGCTGTTTATACTTTTTTAAACTTTCCTGTGTTGTAAATATTGTATACTTTTGGTGATTCCAGCTATGTAACCTCTATGCTCTGTAAGGTGATTATTTGTATATAGCAACATGGCCCAGTGATATTATATAGTTTCCCAATGGAGAGGTTATTGAGTAACCTTTGCATTAGTTTAAACACTACCAGAAGAATGCTGAGCCAACTATAAACACTCAATTTTGTATGTTTTCCAAATTGTACTTATTACTGCTTTTGATACTGTATTACGTGCCAATAGTTTCCCAATCACATAGCAGGCAAGAGATATTTTGTACTTTTTGATCCACTGTAATATTTAATAAAAAATGTTACTATCTGTTTCCTTTTGGGTGTAATCTGTCACTCTTCCTGAGGAGCCTGTGGCCTCCCCAGAAGACTTTCCACCCCGTGTGTCTAAATTGCACGATAACCAATAATGATAGCAATGTCTGTAGTTCACTAAGGACCTAGTGGGTGCCCAGTTGGCAATGTTATCTACACAACTTCATGTAAATATGGTTATACCCATTTTTACTTACGAGAAAACTAAAGCGTAGAGAGGTAAATCAACTGGTCCAAGATCACCCAACAGATGACAGAGTCAGGATTTGCAGCCAGGGCTCTCATCTGTGTACTTCCTTTGTATACCATCCTCCTCTGCTGGTAGGATAATCACAAAAGTTACGGTTTTTTTATTCGGTCAACAAAGATTTACTCATGCCCCAATTGCCAAGCATAGTATTAGGAGCTGGGAATACAATGGTAAATGAAAGTAAAATGATGTCTCTGGGAGCTTTTAAATCTTATGGGAAAGAGAGTTAATCAAATAGTCATTTCTACAAATCTAAAACTTCAGTCATGACTGAGTTCCAGGAGAGAGGAGTTTGATGAGTAAAATGACATACCAAAAGGAAGTAAGTGGTGACTAACGTGACTGGCCGAGTATGGGAGGGAGTAGGTGAAGCACAGGGTATCACATGTGCAAAGCCCTGAAGCAGGAATGAGTTTGGCTTATTAGAAAAACTGAGAAAAGCTTGTGGGGCTTGATTGCAATGTTGGAGGAGTGAGATTAGAGAGCGTAGCAGGGGCCAGCCAGGTAGGTCCCAATAGACAAGATCAATGGGGTCTTTATCCTAAGCAAGAAAGATTTGTCTTTCACTGTCACCCTCTGGCTGCTGCGTGAGGGCAGCTTGAGAGCAATCTAACATCAATGAGGTGGTGGTCATTTCAATGGAGGTAATGGAAGGGGAGAGTGGACATATTTCAGAGGTACTTGGAGGAATGAGCAAACACGGTGATAAATTAAACAGGACAATTAATGGGAAGATATTCAGGAAGGGTTGGAAATCTGGGAAAACTGCATATTCTAAGGTCTGCATCTTTTAATTGTAGACCTTGCAGTGATGGACAGAGATTTCTAATCTTTTTTTCCCTAGATCCTCTACCTCCAGCTTCCCTTGGCTTTGCTCAGCCTTTCAGGAGTTGAAATGAGGCATTTACAAAGTAACACCCTATGCGCCCCCTTCTTAATGAGCCCTGAAGAGGGAGGAGAGGTGCGGGGACAGGACTTTGGTGAGTGCCTTGGCTTATAATCAGGACAGCTTTGATAGGAAAGAGTAAGCTACTAGCAAGCATGTCACCACAACTCAGAGGAGAAAAGAAACATATTTTGGTAAAAGCCATGGGATCCTTTTTCTCATCATTATTGGCTCCAAAGGACCTGGCCATGCATATCAGGGTCGGCAGGAGTTGCAGCAACATGTTAGGAGCCGCACCCTCTTCTTAACTGGCTGTCATTCCTTAGCTAATTCTGCACTGACAAACACAGCCTCATGGTCCCCTGGCCCTCATTCTGAGTCATGTGTATTTCAGCATCTCGTGACTTGCTGTGAGTACATCAGAAGGATGTTCTTCCACCTTTGACACATTCAGCATTTGTAGATCTGATAATTGATTCATATACAACAGGAAACATGTTAAGTTATCCATTCTTGCCAGGTGCTGGCTGGCAAATACTATTGGAGAAGGGGTGCTTTTGCTAAAGAGGTCACTCAGAGCAGAAGCAATGACAAGCCCAATGTCTATTCTAGGAATGTGGCCAAAGTTGACACATGTTTTAGGGCTGATAGTGACCAGGAAATAGGTGATGCATATATCAACAAGTATGTAAGTGGCAGAAGGTGGAAGTGGGGTCAGAGGTTTCCTCTGGCCAGGAACAATGTAATCCCAGCTACTCGGGAGGCTGAGGCAGGAGAATCACTTGAACCAGGGTGGTGGAGGTTGCAGTGAAACGAGATTGTACCATTGCATTCCAGCCTTAGCAACAAGAGTGAAACCCCATCTCAAAAAAAAAATCAAAAGAAAAAAAGTTCAGCCTCCAAGATTGACCTAGGGAATATAATAAATCACATTAATTTGGGCTTCACTAATTCATAATACCTGAATTTTGGAATCTCCAGGATAATTCTCAGGATAAATAACATTGCAAAGCACTTGTTTAACCTGCTCAGAAGAACAAATTATTTTTATCATGCTAGCCATAACCACAGGCATTCAGCCAGCTTTAGGAAGAACAAGGTGATCTGTTCCCTGAGGCACTTGTTCAAGAACTACTAGTACTTTGGTGGTGGAACTACTACTATTTTAATTATCATTGAAACTCCCTCTAGAACAGAGGTATTCATTAGAATTTCCTGGGATGGTGGAAATGCTCTATAATTTAGAGTTGGCTAATATTGTAGCTAATAGCCAATGTGGCTACTGAACCCTTGCAATGTGCTCAGTGTCATGAAAAAAATGACTCTTTAATTCTACTTAATTTTTTTTTCATTTAAATTTCAGTAGCCACATATGGCTAGTGGTGACGCTATTGGACAGCACAGTTCTGGAAAGGCCAATTGGTCAACATGCCTATATGAATAGACCCAATGACAGATAAGCCAATATCTGCACATAAACTTTAACCTAAACACTAAAGCAAATAACATGATTCCTCTTTCTAGCAAAACTTTATCTATTGGCTTTAATATTTTTCATTCAATATACAGCATATAAATTTGTACATCATATAAAAATATTTAGCCAGTTAAATGCTCAATAAACTAATCATTTAGAAAGCATTAAGATAAGGTTACACTTATGTTATCTTTTAACCTGGCCCTGCCTTTTATGTTAAATATGATTGTGTGAGGCTTGACTGTAACTTCCAGAAAGTCTGTGAAATATTAGATGTGGCCATGTTCCAGCCATTCTTCACTTCATGGTAATACAACATTTATCCATGGAGACTGGGAGGGCATTCAGTGTGAGGAACAATGATGGCCAGGTAGGTGGAGAGGGGACCTAGGGACCAAATGTGGAAGGACACGCAACCAACATATTTTTAGTGTCTTGGTCCTAGTTCAAACCTGGGTTTGTTACTCTATTTCCTCTTTACACATAATGATAACAACAACTAATGATATCAATGACAGCTCTATATGTGACAAACAATATTTTAAATGTTTGTTTTGTATTAATTTATTTGATCCTCATACCATTGTATCATGCAGATACTATAATATACTATAATATATTCCTACTTTACAGTTGATAAAAACAAGGAATAACTGAGCTTTTGATGACCAATCAAAATAGGCAGTACCTGCCCAGGGTATTAGAAGACTCTTTCCTGAAGTTTGTTCTTGCTGTATGCATTTTCTCTTCTTCATTAGCTCCCACTCCAATCCTGAAACTCAAGAAACCAGCACAAAAACTGAGTCAGAGCACCCTAAGGTTTTTAAATAAATTAATGAGGGCAAAAAAAGGGAAGACATCAATAAACAGTACTAGGAAAGAAAAATACAATAGTGACTTTTAAAATTATTAGACGATGGTGTTAAGTTGAAAAATTGGAATGTCAGATGAAAAACTATTTCACAGAAAAATAGAAATTAACAAAATTTTCTCAAGAAGAAATATAAAAGTCATAACTAAGAACTTGTTCACTAGTTAAATATTTCCCGACAAAAAACACCAGGCCCAGATGGCTTTAAGAACTGTTTCTGAGAATTGAAAAAGAGGAAAAGTGACACAATTCTTTTTATGAGTTTATTTTGACCTTACTACCAAAATTTAATAAGGATAGTGAAAGAGAGAGAAAATATAGACCCATCACACTTATAAACCAGAGGCAGAAATCCTAAGAAAAATTTCAGCAAATTATAAAAGGGTTTATGCTTATACCTATTTTCATCTATGTACACACATACAATGCATGTGTATATATGTATGTGTGTACACTCATATACATTTGAAAGTTATTGAAATATTACATTATAACATAGAAGTTTATCCTGAAAATATAAAGATGGTAAAATATTAGAAATTTTATTCGTGAAATACTTTGTGAAGTCATGCAGAAAAAAAAATTGGGCTGGGCACAGTGGCTCATGCCTTTGGGAGGCCAAGTTGGGCAGATCACAAGGTCAGGAGATCAAGACCGTCCTGGCCAACATGGTGAAACCCCATCTCTACTAAAATACAAAAAATTAGCTGGGCATGGTGGCACGTGCCTGTAGGCCCAGCTACTCCGGAGGCTGAGGCAGGGGAATCGCTTGAACCTGGGAGGCAGAGGTTGCAGTGAGCCATGATTGTGCCACTGCACTCCAGCCTGGTGACAGAGTGAGATTCTGTCTCAAAAAAAAAAAAAAAAAAAGTTGAATTCAAACCTCAAACAATACACAGATGAATTACAAATGAATTAAAGATTTAAATATACAAAATAAAATTATAAAAAAAGACTTAAGGAGAAAGTGAGATAATTGTTTTATAAACTTGGCATGGGAAAAGCCATCCTGTGATCCAAAATTCAGAAACTATAAAAGATTGAAAATGTGTCTGCATAAAAATAAAATTTCTATATGCAAAAAATAAGTGAATTTAAGATACAAATTTTACTTTGGGAATAAATTTCTGCAACTTATATCCCAAAAGGGTCATATGGCTAATGTACAAATAGGCCCTAGAAATTAAGAAGAAAATGGGAAGTAAAATGTACAGCTCTTAAGTGTACAGTTCAGTGAATTTTGACAAATGTAATCATGACCAAGAATAAAATATCGTACAATTCTATTTTGGCAGAACATTTTCTCATGACACTTTCTGGTCAATTGGCCCACTCTGACCCAGAAGGCAATCACGATTCTGATTTCTATCAGCAAAGATTTGTTTGGCTTTTTTTTTTTTTTTTTTAAGCATGCTTTTAAGGCAGTCAAAACATTTAAAAGCATTTAACGTGCTTTTAAAACACAAAGGTATTTACTATCACATTTTTGTTTTTATTTAACATAGTACTATAGATATTTTGCCATATTATATGACTATGATGGGAAATAAAATGTATAAGGTTTGGAATGGAAGGAACAAAATTGATCTTTTTCATAAACAATAAGACTATTCATCTGGAAAATCACAGAATTTATAGATAAATCAGCAAATTTGCTGTATGTAAGAGTTTCAAAAATTGAAAGTCCATAACATTTGTATCTACCAGTGACAACTGAAATGACACTTAAAAAAATTTCCATAGCAATGAAAAGAAAAGGTACCTAGGAAGAAATCTAGCAAAATATTTGGAAAGCAACTTGGCAAGATCCAGTGTAGTTGCAAATGCACTTACTGCTCACTATAAACTTAGCAAGAACACTTTTAGATATATACTGAGAACCCTCACACTTACGTTAGAAGGCCAAAGTATGGGGATGTTCATTGCAGTGTTGGTTCTTATAATACCCAGGGAAATACACAGACAAAAAACAACATAAAAGTTGGCAGTAAAGAATAGATAAGTAAATAAATGAATAATATAAAGTAGTTAAAATGGGTCGGGTGCGGTGGCTAACACCTGAAATCCCAGCACTTTGGGAGGCCAAGGTAGGTGAATCACTTGAAGTCAGGGGTTTGAGATCAGCCTGACAAACATGGTGAAACCCAGTCTCTACTAAAAATACAAAAAATTAGCTAGGTGTGGTGGCACGCACCTGTAGTCCCAGCTACTCAGGAGGTTGAGCAGGAGAATTGCTGGAACCTGGGAGGCAGAGGTTGCAGTGAGCCGAGATTGTACCACTGGACTCCAGCCTGGGTGATAGAGTGAGGCTCTGTCTAAAAAAAAAAAAAAAAAAGTAGTTAAAATGAATTATTTTAAGTATTTGTATATAATTGTAAAAAAGTATCAAAAGCCCAATGGTGAGTGAAAAAAACACTTTGCAAAAAGGCTTAGATCATGTAATGAGAATTAAAAACAAACTAATAAGGTATATACTGTCTGTGGATATATTTAATGAATATACAAAAATATAAACAGCAGCTGGGTGCATTGGCTCATGCCTGTAATCCCAGCAGTTTGGGAGGCCAAGGTGGACTGATTACCTGAGGTCAGGAGTTTGAGACCAGCCTGGCCAAGATGGTGAAACCTTGTTTCTACTAATAATACAAAAAAAAAAAAATAGCTGGGTGTTGTGGTGCATGCTTGTAATCACAGCTACCCAGCTACTCAGGAGGCTGAGGCAGGAGAATCACTTGAATCCAGGAGGAGGTTGCAGTGAGCTGAGATTGAGACACTGTACACCAGCTTGGGAGACAAGAGCAAAACTCCATCTCAAAAAATTTTTTTTTTTTTTTTTTTTTTTTTTCTTAAAAAAATATATATAATATATATATTTTATATATATATTATATATATTTTTTTAAGGATTGTATATATACACACACACACATATATATTTTAAGGAGAATATATATATATGTGTGTATATATATATATATACACACACATACACACACACACAGACACACACAGAAAGAGAGAGCAACAGATCAACATCAAGTTATCTCCAGGAGAGAAGAAGACTGATGCAGGAGAACACAACCTTTAACTGTAACATTTTATTTCTCCTCAAACCTAGAGCAAAACAGCAAAATGTTAATATTTATTGCATTTGGGTAGAAAGAATACAGTGATATATTATGACATGTTTTTATATATTTGAAAAATTTTCTAGTTTATAAAACTACTTACGCATGGAATGAAGATCCATCTCTTGCTAATGGGGTAATTATAGACAAGTTACTTACTTTGTCTAATCCCCAGATGGGGCAAGTAACTTGTCTATAATTACCCCATCTGGGGCTTAGACAAAGTATGTAACTTGCCTATAATTACCCCATTAGCAAGTGTCTGTGCTGTGATTATGAACATGGGGCATCTGGCTCCGGCGTCCAGGTGCCCAGCTTCTACCCTGAACTGAGGCAGACAGAATTCTCTCTTGGGATTGCACCTTTCCTGCCAGGCTCCTGGTGTGAGTGGGGATGAGGCCTGCACACAGTGCCCTTGGGCTCTCTCCATACCTCTTGGTGACTGCTCTTTTTCAGTGTCTCTGGGTCTATCATCCAAGCTTGGGAAGTTCATCTTTGTGAAGTTCATTTTTTATTCATCAGATATTCTTGTCATATTGCCACACAGAGTCTGCAGCGTGTTTGTGCTGTGCTGCTCCTTCTGCTGGCCTGTAGCCCACCCAGCTCTTCCTAACTGCTCATCAGGACTTTGGCTCATGCAGGTGGCATGGAGGAGCCCACAGAAAAGTGTGAATGATGAGATTCCTTCACCCATCACAAACTAGGGTCTGCTGATTCCCAAAACAAATTTATTTGGGGTAAAAATTTAAAACCTCGTTCATAATTGCCTTTGTCAGTTTGCCGGAAAGTTCAAGATCCAGGTGCCGGCAGATTCAGTGTTTGGTCAATGTCTGCTTACTGGTCTGCAGATGGCCATCTTTTCCTTGTATACTCATGTGACAAACAAGACAGCTCATCTCTTTAGTCTCTCCTTGTAAGGCACTCATCCACTCACAAGGGCTCTACCCCTGACCTCATCACCTCCCAAAGGTCCCTCTTCCAAACACCATTATATTGGGAATTAAATTTCAACATATGAATTTTGGGGGAACATCAACATTCAGCCCATAATAATAATATAAGTTCATTAAGAAGCTAAATAACATTCATATTTTAAGCTAAAGATGAAGAGCTTAAATCTATAGCAGTTCACAAAGTTATGGAAACCCACTGCCATCTTTTGTTGTGTTTGTTAATCTACTCCACCATTAAAAAAAAACATTAATTTTATATTTAAAATAACACAAACATGTAATAGAAGCAAAATTCCTCTGAGTTTTAAGGTAAAACCAAAGACATCAAAAAACGTCACATTTGCAACAACCTGTTTTAGATTACAATCCAACAGATACCCATTGGTCATCTATGTGCTAGGCAGGATGAGAGCTCCAGTTACAGTCGTGCCTCTCTTTCTCCTGGAGCTGGAAGTCTGGCAAGGAAAGCAGGTATGACAGCAGCACTTCTAAGTATGTTGAGTGTTACAAAAGAGGACAGTCAAAGACCTATAGGGAATAGAGCAAAGGAAATGGTACCGTCAACCAGGGCTCAGGGAAGTTCTCTTGAAGCAAGTGACTTTTAAATGGAGATCTGAGATGTGATGAATAGAGAAATAAGATACATCAAATCTCACAAACAAGAGAGAGCACCAGGTGTTCCAGGAACTGAGAGAGAGAGGAGAGGCAGTGGTGGGGAAGCAGTACTTCCAGGGGAAGCACCCAGGTAGGAAAGTGAGGGCTCATTTACAACTGGAGCACAATCTTGCATAACACAGGGCTAGTCAAATATTAATCGATTAGTGATCTGACAAATATTACCCTATGGGATAATTTACATTCTAAAAGAGGATGTCAGGCCCAGAAAACCTTAGGGAACCAACTGGAAAACAATAAAAAACAAGAGAATTCAGAGAAGAGATGAGTTGCTAAGTAACTATTTAAAACCAGTAGCCTTTCCTAAACCATAACTTGTTACAAATTGTGGTAAAAGGAAAGATCTCATTTAAAATACAGCAACCAAAAAGAATCCTAAAGATCAATATAACAAGTAATTTGCAAGATATGTATTAAAAGCTCATAAATAATCTATTGACAGACCTAAAAATGACTTAACAAATGCAAAGAGATACTATGGTCTTTGATGGAAAAATATCAATTTCCTCATAAGTTAATTTATATATTTAAGGAAATCCCAACGGAAATAGCAACTTTTAACTCAACAAAATAATATTAATGTTTGTTTGTAAAATTAATTATGAAGATTAGTCAAAAAAAATTTTGAAAATGAAAAATAAGAACTAGCTGATTGATACTAAAACTATTTTAAAGCCGTAATAATTCAAATAGTTTGGCATTAGGGAAAAATAGATCAATGAATAAGAATGAAGAGTTCATAAATGAAACCAAAATCATATGGGAACTAAGATATGAAATGGTAACACTTTAAAACAGTGAGGAAAAGGCAATTAATCAGTAAATAGTGCTGGATCAACTGACTGACAGGAGAAAAAAAAAAATAAAGCTGGATCCTTACTTCAGTTATTACAGTAACATCAATTCCAGATGGATTAGACTTCAGTGTAGAAAAGGAACTATAATGGTTCTAGGAAAATAAATGGCGGTGTTTAAGCTCCTGGAATAGGGAAAGCCTTTCTAGGAAGAACTCAAAACCCAGAGACCATAACGTAATATTTGATTATATAAAAATTGCGATTTTTTTTTGGAGGGGGTGGGTAAAAATATATCCTCAACTAAGAGAAGAAACCAGTGACAAGCTGGGAAAATATTTATAATGGATATGACAGGAAAAGAGCTAATTGCTTTCATTTTCAAAAAGCTTTTGTAAATAAAATAGAAAAACAAACAGTCCAATAGGGATAAAAAAGGACAAAGCTTATCAGTAGTTAATTACCAAAAGGTGAAAATAAGACATAGTAAGTATGAAAATATGTTCAACATTACTTGTAAGTAAAATAATGAAAACAGCAGCAACAGACTGTTTCTTAACTCATGTGTTAGAACCTACAGTGATAAGGCCTGTTCTGAGAAGGCTATGGATAGGCAAGCACTGTTAGACACTGATGTGGGGCAGGGATGGTGGACTGGTTCATTTCTGGAAGGAAGCTTGACAAAATCAATCTACTTTTAAAGGTACATATTATTTTACTCACTAATTATTATTTGCTAAGAATTTACCTATATAATTATCCATGCACATGTTGGTAAAGAGATATGTACAGGTGTGTTCCCTGTGGCATTGTTTGTAACAGCAAATAAGGAAAAGTAACCTATCAGTAAGCATTAGTTACGTAGCCTATGGTGCTCCTCCTATCTGATGGATTATTATGAGGCTGTGAAAAAGAATGACGTAGCTTTGTGTATGTCGGAGACAGGGAAAAAGAGGTAGAGAGCTGTGTATACTGAATCATTCCATTTATGTCAATTTTATAGGAATGGACAGACAGACATGCACACTGGTCTATAAATAAACACATTTTCTAAAAGCAATAAAAAATATTTTACAAGTGGCTACTTTTGGGTAGAGGCAAAGAACTGAGGGATGGAAGCCTTTATGTTTCATTTTATACTTTGCTCTACTATTGGAAGTTTTAAAAATACATAGGTCAATTACTTTCATTCATTAAAATATGGACATGGATTACCTGGGTAGTGAGATGATGAAGTTTCTTTTTCTTCTTCTTCTTCTTACTATTATTATTATTTTGAGACAGGGTCCTGCTGGAGTGCAGTGGCACAATCTCGGCTCATTGCAATCTCCACCTCCTGGGTTCAAGGAATTCTCCTGCCTCAGCCTCCCGAGTAGCTGGGATTACAGGGATGGGCCACCATACCCAGCTAATTTTTGTATTTTTCGTAGAGCCTGGGTTTCACCATGTTGGCCAGGCTGGTCTTGAACTCCTGACCCCAAGTGATCCACCCACCTCAGTCTCCCAAAGTGCTGGGATTACAGGTGTGAGCCACCACACCCAGCCATTATTTTTTATTTTTATTTAATTAATTTATTTTGAGACAGGCTGGGGCCCACTCTGTCACCCAGGCTGGAGTGCAGTGGCACTATCATGGCTCACTGTAACCTCGACTTCCCAGGCTCAAGGGATCTTCCCACCTCAGCCTCCAGAGTAGCTGGAACTACAGGTGCAAACCACCACACTTGGCTAATTTTTTTGTATATATATATTTTTTAAGAGCAGGAGTTTTACCATGTTGGCTAGTCTGGTCTTAAACTTCTGAGCTCAAGTGATCCACCTGCCTCAGCCTCCAAAGTGCTGGGATTATAGGTGTGAGCCATTGCAACCAGCCTTTTTCTTCTTTACATGTCTGTAGTTATTAAAAAAAAAAAAAAAAGTGGGAGAGCCGGGTGTGATTGCCCACACCTTGTAGTTCCAGCTGCTGGGGAGGCTAAGGCTTGAGGCCAGGAGTTTGAGACTGTAGTACATGCCTACAAATAACCACTACACTCCAGCCTGGGCAACATGGCAAGATCCTGCCTCTAGAGAAAAAAAAAAATAAGTGTGAAAGAGGCAGCAATACAGAAAAAGATACCAGGTAAGGTTTTCACCAAAAAGAATAAAGTTCAAATGGTGGCCTGTCTAACACCGCTAGGGTCCCAGGAAGAGATATTTCTAGAGCAGGAGACTTTCCAACGTGTCACAGATCCCCCCACTTGCCTCCAATAATAATGGTTCTCCCATACGTAGCCATCAGTGAGCTTGGCTTCAGCATCAAGAGAGTTAAAATAAATGAAATAAGGCTTAAAAAAGAATGTCATGATGATTTGTGCAAGCATTTCCTCTCTACAGATAAAATGGAGTGAGATGGCAAAAACAGAAACAGGCTCACCTCCCGCTTTTCTTCCCCTCTGCGTAGATGGGCAGGCTGAGATGGCTTATATCCCTCCTACCTTCTTATGAATGCTACTTGCCCCAGGGGCCTAAGCATGCAGTAGCCTTCAGCTGTATGACTCCAGGACCTGCAGGACCTCGGGAATGTGTTCTATGATCCTGGGACTTCTCCCCTCTGCCACCCATCTCCTAAGCTCTTCCTCTCCCAGGACCTTCTTGGGAAAGCAGTTCTTTCCAGTCAATCCCTACTGGTCATTCTTTGAGACCAGCTTAGCGTCAGGCGGGGTGCAAGAGATGCTAAAACCCAGTTTCTATACGTACAGGACTGCTGGATGCTTCTGAAGAGTCTCAGAAAACAATTAGGCAGCCATTTGAAAGTAAAGAAATAAAGAATTTCAGCCAAGTAAGATGAAGCAGGTGCTGTTGGTTGGCTGATCCAATCTCCAACTCATCTCTTCTTTATCCACACAGCAAGAGGTATACTCACAACACCACTTGGGCAAAGAAATGTAAGCAGAAGACTCTGGTGAGGCTCCTAGAAAAGATCTGTAAAAAGGACAAATCCAATTGACAAGTTCCTTTGGCCTTTTGCCCCTTCCCCCTTTTTCTTCTTTTGAGAATGTAGCCATGAGGCTGCAGGTAGAGTCACCATCATACAACCAGTGGCAACATGCGTGAGGGTGCAAGTAACATGCTAAGGAGGGCACCACGGAACAGAACAAACCTGTCTCCCCTGACATCCCTGGGCCACTATACCAGGCCTGGTTACACATGTCTACATGTTTCATTATGTGAGAAAAATAAGCTTCCCGTTTGTTTAAAGTGCTGTTAATTGGATGTTCTGCTATTTGCAGCCAAATCTGCTATTAACCGATTAACATGGTATTAAGAGGAAGTAGCTCTGATATAATAGAAGCACATGGGCTTTGGAATGGAAGGATTTGGCTTCAAATTCTAGTACTGTGACTTATACACCAGGGTAAGTTATTACTTAACTTTTCTGGGTCCCTGTCTCCATAAGTAAAAAACAGGGCTCATAAAGCTACTCAAACAGATGTTTGAGGTCTCCATAGAAAGGGGAAGTGAAAGTAACTGTATATAATAAGTCTCAGCTCAGTAAATATCTGATGCATCTTTGTTGAGAATGTGGAAGGACATTGGGGAAGTGAGGCTTAACTGGAATACAAATAAAGCAAGAGGAGGCAGAATGTAATTCAGAAGAAGTAGAGTATGAAAAACATTGAGAAATTTCAACAAAAAGGTGCAGTAGGCAAATCATCTTGTCTCTTGAAGTAGACCTGAAATCTAGTCTCCCATAGAAACCTCGGGCCAAATGAAATTGTGGCCCAGAGGAATCAGAGAAGAAGGTATCCCTTAGCCCAGGGCTGCAAACCCTCCAGAGAATTCCCAACACCAAAAAGGAAAGAAATATCCTCATTAACATTTCCCTTCTCTTCTTCCTTTTCTGCTTTTCCTCCCTCTCTTCCTTCTTTCCTTTTTCCTTCTTTCCTAGATCAAAACTATTTCAAAACCATGGAAGGCAGACACAGTTTGTTCTGACTCACAGGGGATAGATGATAGGGCCTGGATTTTCGACCTTCTAATCTATTTTAGCCACAAAGAAATTTTCTGCATTCTCCTATTCCCTCCCAAAAAGAAAAGGCATCATGGTGTAGCCCCCGATGTCAAATAAAGAGTCAGGAGCCCTCAGTCCTGCTTTGTGTATATTCTTGGATGGTCTCCTAACCTCTGAATTTCAATTTTCTTTTCTTTTCTTTTTTTTTTGAGATGGAGTCTCACACTGTTGCCTGGGCTGGAGTGCAATGGCACAATCTTGGCTCACTGCAATCTCTGCCTCCCTGGTTCAAGCAATTCCTATGCCTCACCCTCCCAAGTGGCTGAGATTACAAACACACACCACCACACCAGCTAATTTTTTATAGTTTTAGTAGAGATGGAGTTTCACTATGTTGGCCAAACTGGTCTAGAACTTCTGACCTCATGATCCACCCACTTCGCCCTCCCAAAGTGCTGGAATGATAAGCAAGAGCCACCATGCCCAGCCTCAATTTTCTCATCTATAAATTGGGAGTGTGTGGAAGTGGGTGGGCAATAGAGGAGGAATTACCTAGGTAAGTTCTCAAGTTACTTCTCTTCTATTTATTAGCGTCTTGCAGTCCCTGGGGTGATAAGAGAAGGTTCGATTTCTTTCACCCTATAAATGTCTGTGGAGTGCCAACCCTGTACCAGGAACTGGTTTAGCCATGGGAAATACTACTATGGATGAAATAGATAGCATCCTATATCTTAACGAAGGAGACAGACAATAAAGGCGCAAACAAAGAAACTGGAGACTTTCAGAGGAGCAGTGAAGAAGAAAATACAACTAAGTGATGGAATAGAGTGACTGGGGATGAGGGAGCTACTTGAAAAGAGATGAGTCAGGAAAGTCCCCCATGAGTTGTAAATTTTGTGCTTAGCTGAAATGAGATGCCAGCCATCCCCCTCTCTCTGCAGGACTGTGGCCTGATCTTTGACTGGATACTCAGAATTATTTTCAGTGCAAACTTGTTTCCTTGAGTCTCTTGGTTCCTGAACAATATCCCAAGTCTATGATCATAATGGACTCACGCTGTGGGTCTTCATGGCCCACTGGAATATTCAAAGTGGGTACAGTCAATCCCAGTAGTGGCCAAAGGGAGCTATGTGAGCCAGTCCAGGAAGACAGGCAGAATATAATGTACTTCTGTTTAATCTACTTTTTATCTCATCTTTTTTGCTTTTTAAAGTAGGAACAGGGTATTCCTTACAATGAATATGATATATTGCTGGCATAACAATAATAGTATATACATAACAGTGCTTACTAGTACTTAGACACTGCTCATGTATATGAACTTAATTTTCATGACAACTTTATGAGGTACATACTGATATTTTCCCCGTTTTATAGATGAAGGAACAGGGGCACAGCCAAGTAAGTGATTTGCCCAACTTGTGAGATGCAGAGCTGGGATCTGGAGCTAGGTAGTCTGACACCATAGTCACTTTTTTAACCAAACATCCTGTGTACCTTTTATGTATGAAATGTGTTTGTTTTAAAAGCATATGTGTGGTTTATTGGAGATTCAAGTTCAAATTTTTTAGAAATCTTTTGTCAAAAATGTTGGTGACTGTAACAGTATCTACAAAGTCAGACAGAACTTGGTTTCAGTCCCTACTAAAGAAAAATATTATTCATGACACTTGTTAAAGACAGTAAGGCAGACTTTATTTAAGGGGCACTACTACAATGAGGATTTGCTGGGGGAGAGAGATTGGGCTCAACTGTGAATACAACAAGGAAAAGTGAAGGTTTACAGCCAAGAGGCAGGGTAGGGTCAGTGGATGGAAAATTACTAACAGTAAACATTTTAAAAGGGTAAACAAGGTGTAAGGCAGATTGTGGCTAAACTGACTTGACAAGCTTCTTGCTGAAGGAAGGCCAGCGTGAAAAAATATCGACAGGTGGGGATGAGGAATTTAATCCCATCTCAAGGGTGGGGAATATTTGCTAAACTGACCCAACAGGATTCCTACTAAAACTGGACTAAATGGGCCAAAGACAAAGCCTTCAGGGTGAGGCCTCATCAAAATGATGACTCAGAGGAGTCTGATTAAAGTTTGGTTAAGGAGTCTTTGTTATCCCCAACATTGTTGCTTCCTAGCTGTGTAAACTTGAGTGAGTTCTCTACTCTCTGTGCTGCAGATATTTTCATCTTGAAAGTAGATATTATACTATCTCCCCTATACATTGTAAGGATTAAATGAGATAAGGCTCAATAACTATAAGTTGAATGTCCCTAATCAAAAAATCTAAAATCCAAAATACTCCAAACTCCAAAGCCTTTTGGAAACTGATATGATGCTCAAAGGAAATGCTCATTAAAGTATTTCAGATTTAGAATTTTTTGGAATTTGGATGCAGAATCAGAGAGCATATGTAATATAAATATTCCAAAATCTGAAACATTTCTGGTCCCAAGCACTTCAGATATGGGATAGTCAACCAGATACAGATAGTCAACTAGATTAGCACAGGGCCTGATCTAGTAAATGTTATCAATATCACTGTTAACGTGAAAGCTCTTGCCAGGGAATCAAGTCATTCCTGATGAAACCAAGCTCTTGAAACTCTTAAATGCCACTGGTAAGAGTACAACTTGACATAGCATTTACTGTCGTGCAGTTATGTGGTATCTATCAAAATGTAAAACATGGCATTGAGTCTCTGGACTCAACAATTTATTTCTGGAAATGTGTCTAAGGAAATAATAGCACAAGGGCACAAAGCCATATGCCTGAGGATATCCAGGGCATCATTATTTAATATGAAAAACTTGGAAGGTAACCTAAATGTCCAGCAGTAGGAGATTGGTTAAATACATGAGGGTATTCATAAAACATATTCAATGAGAATTCAGTACAACAAAAATACATTAAGTGCAAAAAGAAGGTTACGAAATATTAGGTCAGTGCAAAAGTAAAAGTAATTGTGATTCTTGCCATTAAAAGTAATTACTGCAATTACTTTTGCATCAGCTTAATAATACAAGTATTATGTTCCCATTTTGTAAAAACAGAATAAACAATAAACATAATTAATACAAAATGTCTGTGTTTTACATGTGGGCATATGTACATAAAGAAAAAGGTCCACAGCGTAAACACCAAAATGTTACCAGTACAGATAGTCCCTCACTCACAATGATTTGATACAGGATTGTTTTTACTTTATAATACTGTGAAAGTGATATACATTCATTAGAAATCATATTTCAAGTACCCATATAACTATTCTGTTTTTCACTTTCAGTCAGTATTCAATACATGACATAGAATATTCACCGATTTATTATGAAATAGGCTTTGTGTTCGATGATTTTGCCCAACTATAGGCTAAGGTAAGTGTTCTGAGGATGTTTAAGGTAGGCCAGGCTAAGCTATGATGTTTGGCAGGTTAGGTGTGTGTTTCAGCTCATTTTGTGTTGCTGTAACAAAATAACTGAGGCTGGGTAGTTTTATTTAAAAAGCGGCTTATGGCCGGGTATGGTGGCTCATGCCTGTAATCTCAGCACTTTGGGAGGCTGAGGTGGGCTGGATGACCTGAGGTCAGGAGTTCAGACCAGCCTGGCCAACATGGTGAAACCCTATCTCTACCAAAAATACAAAAATTAGCTGGGTGTGGTGGCAGGCACCTACTCTCTACTTGAGAGGCTGAGGTATGAGAATCGCTTGAACCCAGGAGGCAGAGGTTACAGCAAGCTGAGATCCTGCCACTGCACTCCAGCCTAGGCACAATAGCAAAGCTCCATCTCAAAACAAATAAAAATAAACAAAATAAAAAGAGGCTTATTTGGCTCACAATTTTGGTGGCTGGAAGGTTCAAGACTAGGGCAGCTGCATCTGGTGAGGATCTCAGGCTGCTTCAACTTACGGTGGGAAGCAGAAGCGGAGCAGGCATGTGCAAAGAGATCGCAGAACAAAGAAGAAAGTGAAAGACAGAAATCAAGGAAGCCAGACTCTTAACAACCGACTCTGGCTCTCTGGGAACGAATCCATTCCCCCAGAGGGAGAACTCACTCAATCCCACAGGAGGGCATTCATCTCTTCATGAGGGATCCCTCCCTGACCCTGCCCATGACCAAACACCAGGATCCACTTCCCAACACTGCCTCATTGAGGATTAGATTTCAACATGAATTTTGATGGAAACAAGTAACATCCAAACCATAACAGTGTATTGAATGTATTTTTACTTACAATATTTCTTTTTTTTTTGAGATGGAGTTTTGCTCTTGTTGCCCAGGCTGGAGTGCAATGGCGCGATCTTGGCTCACCGCAAACTCCACCTCCCAGGTTCAAGTGATTCTCCTGTCTCCACCTCCCGAGTAGCTGGGATTACAGGCGTGCACCACCATGCCCGAATAATTTTTTGTCTTTTTAATAGAGGTGCGGTTTCACCCTGTTTGTCAGGCTGATCTCAAACTCCTAACCTCACATGATCCATCTGCCTCAGCCTCCCAAAGTGCTGGGATTACAGGTGTGAGCCATCGCGACAGGCCTTTACTTACAATATTTCTTTTTTTTTTTTGAGACAGGGTCTCACTCTGTCACCCACGTTGGAGTACAGTGGTAGGAGCTCAGGTCACTGCAACCTCTGCCTCCTGGTTCAAGTAATTGTCATGCCTCACCTTCCTGAGTACCTGGGACTACAGGCATATACCACCACGCCCGGCTAATTTTTGTATTTTTAGTAGAGATGGGGTTTCACCATGTTGGTCAGGCTGGTCTTGAACTCCTGGATTCAAGTGATCCAACCACCTCAGCCTCCCAAAGTGCTGAGATTATAGGCATGAACCACTGTGCCTGGCATTTATTTACAATATTTCTAATTTTTGGAGGGTTTACCATGGCATAACTCCATTGTAAGTTAAAAAGCATCTCTATAGCTCTAACTGTCCCAGGTATGATAGGCATCTGTGCTTCCAATGAAATATTTCTGGCTATGCTTTTGAGGCATAGGGTAGACGTCACACTTCCTAGCTCCTTTGAGGCTGGGCAGGACCATATGAGAGTGCTGGTTACATGTCACTTCTGCATCAAGTATTTAATTGTTGGTATGTGACTTTTCATAGCTTTCTTCTTTTCCCTTTGGCCGTAGCAACCAGTGGTGTCCCAAATGGTAGGCAGTAGCTCTGACTACCTGAGTCCCAGAGTGGGAAAGATGATGGCATTGGAGGAGATGTCCCAGCCAACCTTCTGAGATGATTATCATAACTTGAGGAAAAAATATCAACAGTATTAAGCCACTGATACTAGGAACTGTCTGTTATCTCAGCAAAACCTAATCTATACTTCTGATGGTAGGGATTACGGTTGACTTTTATTTTCTTCTTTTTGTTACTGTAATTTCTGATATTTTCCCTCTGGCTAAGCCCAAAGTATGGGCAGGGCTTACGGGTCATTCTGAAAGTCTTGTTACAGGGATGTCTAGGCTAGAAGAACTAGTTTGACATCTCATCCAGACTGGCCATGGGTCTGCCCCTGACATAGTGGGTGGTTTGTTAGAGACACAAGAGGAGAAAACCAGGGAGAAGAGCCAGGAGGCAGAGCAAATTGCACATGGAGCCCTGGCTCATCAGAGGCCAGGCCTAGGCTGTGAGGCTAGTGGCCTAAATGCCAGCTATCAGGAGCACGAAGTGTTAAGTTGTGCAAAAGTCATCACAGTTTTTGCCATTACTTTCAATGGCAAAAAATGCAATTACTTTTGTGCCAACCTAATAAATACATGAAAATGGGGGTTGGATATGTTTATTAGAAATGCTTAGTGTTACTACCAGCCTAGTCTGAAGTTTAGGGCCTCTCATCTCAGAATACCAAGGCTCTCTCTCTTTTTCTTTTTTTTTGAGATGGAATCTCACTCTGTCACCCAGGCTGGAGTTCAGAGTGGCACAGTCTCAGCTCACTGCAACCTCTGCCTACCAGGTTCAGGCGATTTTCTTGCCTCAGTCTCCGAGCCAGGATTACAGATGCCCACCACCATGCCTGGTTAATTTTTGTATTTTTATTAGAGACAGGTTTTCACCATGTTGGCCAGGCTGGTCTTGAACTCCTGACCTCAAGTGATCTGCATGCCTTGGCCTCCCAGAGTGCTGGGATTACAGGCATGAACTATATCATCCAGCCTTATAGATTGATTTTTAACCAATGTTATAAAGAGTCTATAAATAGCTCAGGTTTTTTTTTAAAAAAAAAAACATTATTTTTAGTTGACATGTAATAATTTTAGACATTTATGTGATAGACTGATATCTCAATACATGTATACAATGTGTAATGATTAAATCAGATACTTAGAATATGTATCACCTTTTACCATTTCTTTGTGGTGGCAACATTCAAAATTCCCTCTTCCAGGTCGGGCACAAGGCAGGCACAGTGTCTCACACCTGTCCTGGCACGGTGTCTCATGCTTGTAATCCCAGCACTTTGGGAGGCTGACGCAGATGGATCACTTGACATCAGGAAGTCGAGATGAGCCTAGCCAACATGGTGAAACCCTATCTCTACTAAAAATACAAACAAAAACACACACAAAAAACTAGCCAGGTGTGTTGGTGCATACCTATAATCCCAGCTATTTGGGAGGCTGAGGCAGGAGAATCACTTGAACCTGGGAGGTGGAGGCTGCAGTGAGCTGTGCCAGTGCACTGCAAGCTGGGTAACACGGTAAGTGAGAGACTGTCTCAAAAAGAAAAAAAAATTCTCTCTTCTAGCTATTTGAAAATATACAATGAATTATTGTTATCTATAGTCACCCTACAGTGCTATATGATGCTAGAATTTATTCCTCCTAACTATAATTTTGTATCTGTTAAAAAATGCCTCCTTAACCTCTCCTCCCCACTACCTTTCCCAGCCTCTAATAACCACAATTGTATTCCCTGTTTCCATGTGCTCAAGTTTTTTCCCTCCCACATGAGAATAGATGGTATTTATTTCTTTGGGCCTGCCTTTGATGCATATGGCAGGATCTCATCCTTTTTTAAGGCTGAATAATCCATTGTGTGTGTGTGTGTGTGAGTGTAAATTTCTTTATCCATTCCACATCTATATCTAGTATTGACATACACTTAGGTAGATTCCATATATTGGCTATTGTGAATACTGCTGCAATAAAAATAGGGGTGCAGCTATTTCTTCATTATATTGATTTTCCTTCCTTAGGATAAATACCCAAATGTGGGATCATTGGATCATATGGTAGTTCTATTTTTAGGTTTTTGAGGATTGTCCATACTATTTTCCATAATGGCTGTGCTAATTTACATTTCTACGAACAATGTATAATAGTTCCTTTTTCTCTGCATCCTCACCAGCATTTGCTATTTTTTTGTCTTTTTGATAATAGCTGTTCTAGCTGGGGTGAGAAGATAACTCATTGTGGTATTGATTTGTTTTTCCCTGATAATTAATGATGTTGAGCATTTTTTCATGTACATGTTGGCCATCTGTATATCTTCTATTGAGAAAAATCTATTCAGATCCTTTGCCAATCTGATTATTTTGGGGGTTTTTGTTTTTGTTTGTTTGCTTGTTTTTGCTATTGTTTGCATTCCTTTTACACTCAGGATATTGTCAGATGAACAGTTTGCAAATATTTTTTCCAATTTTGCAGGGTTTTGCTGTACTCTGTTTTTGTTTTTTTGGTGCAGAAACATTTTAGTTTGAAAAAAAAATTTTTTTTTTTTTGGTACAGAAACATTTTAATTTGAAATAGCCCAATTTGTCTATTTTTGCTTTGATTGCCTGTGCTTTTGAAGTCTTACCCATAAAATCTTGGCCCAGACCACTGCTTTGTAGCATTTTCCCAATGTTTTCTTAAAGTAGTTTTATAGTTTCAGGTCCAACATTTAGTATTTAATCTATTTTTAGTAGTTCATTTTATATGGTGAAAGATATAGGTCTAGTTTCATTCTTCTGCATGTGGGTATCCAGTTTTGACAATATCATTTGTTAACGAGGTGGTTCTTTCCTAATGTATGTTTTTGGTACGTTTTCTTGAAAATCAGTTGACTATAAACATGTGAATCTGTTTCTGGGTTCCTATACTCTTCCATTGGCTTTTGTGTTAGTTTTAATATCAATACCATGCTGTTTGGGTTACTATACTTGTGGTATATTTTGAAGTCAGGTAGTGTGATGCCTCCAGCTTTTTTTTTTTTTTGGCTCAGTATTGTTTTGGCTATTTGAGGTCTTTTTAGGTTCCATATAAATTGTAGGATCTTTTTTTTCTATTTTTTTGAAGAATGTCATTGGTATTTTGCTAGAGATTGCACTGAATGTGTAGATTGCTTTGAGTAATATGGCCATTATAGCAATAACAATTCTTCCAATTCATGAACATGGGATGTCTTTTCATTTTTTCTGTTTTCTTCAGTTTCTTTCATTGTGTTTTGCAGTTTTCACTGTACAGATGTTTCACCTTTGTTAAGTTTATTCCTAGGTATTTTATTTTCTTTTTGTAGTGATTGTAAATGGGATTGCTTTCTTGATTTCTTTTCACCTAATCCATTATTAGTATATAACAATTCTACTGATTTTCTTTTTTTTTCTTTTTTTTTTTGAGACAGTGTCTCGCTCTGTTGCCCAGGCTGGAGTGCAGTGGCACAATCTCGGCTCACTGAAACCTCTGCCTCCCAGGTTCAAGTGATTCTCCTGCCTCAGCCACCCAAGTAGCTGGGACTGCAGGCACGCACCACCACACCTGGCTAATTTTTGTATTTTTAGTAGAGACAGGGTTTCACCATATTGGCAGGGCTGGTCTCAAACTCCTAACCTCATGATCCATCTGCCTCAGCCTCCCAAAGTGCTGGGATTACAGGTGTGAGCCACTGCACCCGGCCAACAATTCTACTGATTTTTCTATGTTGATTTTGTATCCTGCAACTTTACTGAATTTGCTTATCTATTCTCAGATATTTTGGCAGAGTTTTTAAGTTTTTCCCTATATAAGGTTATGTTGTCTACAAATTTAGATATCCTCTATTTCTTTCTCTTGCCTAATTGCTCTAGCTAGACTTCCGATACTGTGTGTAATATGAGTGGTGAAAGTGGGCATCCTTGTGTTGTTCCAGTTCTTACAGGAAAAGATTTCAGCTTTTCTCCGTTTGGGGTGATGTTAGCTGTGGGTTTGTCATACAAGACCTTTATTGTATTATGTTCCTTCTACACTTAATTTGCTGAGAGTTCTTATCATGAAGCGATGTTGAATTATATCAAATGCTTTTGCTGTGACTATTGAGATGATCATATGATTTTGTTCTTCATTGTGTTGATGTGATGTATCACATGTACTGATTTGCATATGTTGAACCATAACCATCCTTCATCCCTGAAATAAATCCTCCTTGATCTGTTTGATGTTCTGTTGGATTTGGTTTGCTAGTATTTTGTTGAGGGATATTGGCCCATATTAGCTAGTATTTTGTTGAGGGATATTGGCCATTGTTGTTGTTATTGTTGTGTTCTTGTCTAGTTTGTTTGTGTTTTCATTTTGTTTTGTTTTTAGAGATGGGGGTCTTAATTTCTCTCCCAGGCTGGAATGCAGTGGTGCAATGACAGCTCAGGGTATCCTCAAGCTCCCTGGCTCAAAAGATCCTCCCACCTCCACCTCTAGTAGCTGAGACTAAAGGCATCACCACCATGCCATGCCCAACTAATTTTTAAAATTTTTTTGTAGAGATAGGGTTTCACCATCTTGTTCAGGCTGGTCTCAAAGTCTTGGGCTCAAGCAATCCTCCTGCCTCAGCTTCCAAAAGTGCTGGGATTATAGGCACGAGCCACCATGCCCAGCATGGTTTTTAGTTGTTATTTTGTAATTTTTATGAGTACACAGTAGGTGTATATATTTATAGGGCAAATATTTTGATACAGGCATACAATGTGTAATAATCACATGAGGGTATGTGGTGTATCCATCACCTCAGCATTTATCATTTCTTCGTATTACAAGCATTCCAATTATATTCTTTTAGTAATTTTTAAACATATAATAAATTTATGTTGACTGTGGTCACCCTCTTGTGCTATCAAATACAAGATCTTCTTGTTTGGTTTTATTATTGGAGTAATGCTGGCCTTGTAGAATGAGTTAGGAAGAATTCGCTCCTCTTCAAATTTTTGGAGTACTTTGAAAAGAACTGGTGTTAGTTCTTCTTTGAAAGTTTCATATAATTCAGCATGAAAGCAATCCAATCCTGGGCTTTTCTTTGTTGTGAGACTTTCTATTACTAATTTAGTCTTGTTACTCATTTTTAGTCTCTTCAGCTTTTTTCTATTTCTTCATGGTTCAATCTTGGTAGGTTATACGTGTCCAGGAACTTATTCATTTCTTCTATGTTTCTAGTTTGTTGGTCGATAGTTGTTCATAGTAATCTCTGATGATTGTTTGTATTTCTGTGGTATTGCCAGATATGATATCTGCTTTTTTATTTCTGATTTTATTTGGGTCATCTCTCTTTTCTTCTTAGTCTAACTAATATTTTGTCAAGTTAATTATCTTTCTAAAAAAACAATTTTTCATTTCTTGGATCTTTTGTAATTTTTTTGTCTCTACTTCATTTAATTCTTCTCTGATCTTTACTTATTTCCTTCTATTAATTTTGAGTTTGTTTTTTTCTTGCTTTTCTAGCTCCTTTGGGTGCATTGTTAGGTTACTTATTTAGAATCTTTCTACTTTTTTGATGTAGACATTTACTGCTATACATTTCCCTCATAGTACTGTTTTTACTGTGTCCCATCAATTTTGGTATGTTGTGTTTCTATTTTCATCTGTTTCAATAATTATTTTATTTCTATCTTAATTTCATCATTGACTCATTCATTGTTCAAGAACATTTTGTTTAATTTCCAAGTATTTGTAAGTTTTCGGTTACACTTGTTATTGATTTTTAGTTTTATTCCATTGTAGTCTGAGAAAATACTTGACATAATTTATATTTCTAAAACTTTGTTGAGACTTGTTTTTTGTCCTAATATATGGGCAATCCTGGAAAATGTTCCATGTACTGATGAAAAGAATGTGTATCCTGCAGCTGTTACATGAAATGTTCTACAAATATCTGTTAGGTTCATTTGGTCTGCAGTGTAGTTTAATTCCAATGTTTCTTCAATAATTTTCTGTCAAGACGATCTGTTTAATGATGAGAGAAGGATGTTAAAGTCCACAGCCATTATCGTATTGTAGTCTATCTCTTCCTTTAGCTATAATGATATTTGCTTCATATAGCTGAGTACTCTAGTGTTGGGTACATATATATTTACAATTCTTAGATCTTCCTCCTGAATTGATCCTTTTATCATTATATAATGAACTTCTCTGTCTTTATGTTTTTTTGATTTAACGTCTCTTTTGTCTTATATAGATAGGCATAGCTACTCCTGCTCTCTTTTTGTTCCCTTTCACATGGAATCCTTTTTATTCTCAGTCTATTTGTGTCTTTTCAAGTGAGGTGAGTGTGTTATAGGCAGCATATAGTTGGGTCTTTATTTAATCCATTCATCCAGTCTATATTTTTTAATTGGAAAATTTAAACTGTTCACATTCAAAGTTGTTATTGACAGGTGAGGACTTACTCCTGTCATTTTGTTCATTGTTTTCTGATTGCTTTGCATATCTTTTGTTCCTTTCTTTCTCCAACATTGTTTATCTTTGATGTTCAGTGGTTTTTTGTAGTGGTAATGTTGGTTCTTTTACATTTGTTTGTTCTACCAGTCAGTTTTATATTTTCAAGTATTTACATGATGATGACATCCTCCTTTCACTTCCAAATGTAGGACTCCCTTAAGCATTTCTTGTAGAGCTGGTCTATTGGTGACAAACTTTTTCAGTTTTTGCTTGTCTGCGGAAAAACTTTATTTCTCCTTCATTCTGAAGGCTAGCTTTGGTGGATATAGTATTCTTGGCCACTGGTTTTTTTTTTTTTTTTTTTTCTTTTCTTTCATCTGTTTGGCTATATAATCCCATTATCTCTTGGCTTGTAAAGTTTCTGCTGAGATACCTACTGTTTGTCTAATAGGTATTCTCTTATATATGACTTGATGCTTTTCTCTTGCTATTTTTAGAATCCTCTTTGACTTCTGAAAGTTTAAGTATAATGTGCCTCAGAGAGAAACTTTCTGGGTTGTACATATTTGGAGATTGTTGGACTTTCTATATCTGGATATTTATATCATTCTCAAGACTTCAAAAGTTTTCAGCTATTATTTTATTAAATAGGTTTTATATGCTTTATCTCATCTCTGTTCCTTCTGGAACTCCCATAATGTGAATATTTGATGGCTTAATGGTGTCTTATATATCATGTTGGCTTTCTTTATTATTATTTTGTCTGACTGGCTTATTTCAAAAGACCAATCTTCAAGTTTAGAAAATCTTTCTTCTTCTGCTTGACCTCATCTATTATTGAAGTTCTCAATTGTATTTTTCATTTCAGTAATTGAATTATTTATTTCCAGGTTTGGTTCTTTTGGTTCTGTTTGGTTCTTTTTTATATCTATCTCTTTGTTCAATTTCTCATCCAAATTAAAATTTATTTCCTAATTTCTTGAATTGCTTATCTGTTTTGTTTTCTTTTGTTTTTCTTTCTGGGCATTTCATGGGTTTCCTTCACAGGGATGTAGTTGCTGGAAAATTACTGTGTTTCTTTGGAAGTGTAATGTTTCTTTGCCTTTTCATGTTTTGTTGTGTCCTTATGTTTATATCTGCAGATCTGGTGGAACAGTTGCTTCTTCCAATTTCATGGAGGAGCTTTTTTTTTTGAGATGGAGTCTCTCTGTATCACCCAGGCTGGAAAGCAATGGTGAAATCTCAGCTCACTGCAGCCACAGCCTCCAAGGTTCAAGCAATTCTCCTGCCTTAGCCTCCCAAGTAGCTGGGATTACAGGTACATGTCACCACACCTGGCTAATTTTTGTATTTTTAGTAGAGACAGTGTTTTGCCATGTTGGCTAGGCTGGTCTCAAACTCTTGACCTCAGGTGATCCACCTACCTTGGCCTCCCAAAGTGGTGGGATTACAGGCATAAACCATCATGCTTAGCCTATGGAGTAGCTTTCATAGGGAAAAATGTTTTCCTGTAGATACGTCCTATAGTTTCAGTTGGGTGGAGTGCTTTGGCTTTGGTTCTGGGTAAGGACAGTAGTGTAGTATCTGTATGATTTCTGCAACTATAACCAAAATCAAGAGTTCTGCAAATCCCTCAGTAGCCTGGGGTACAGTTGTTTGTGGAGGCTGTGGTGCGGCCTGGCGGGGGTCTGAGACACTAGGTAGGTCCGTCCTTAATTGCATGGACAGCACATGTGAATAGCTCAGATTTATTTCGTCCCCCTTTCCTTGGGCTCTTCTTCCTACCAGGAATATTCCCCACTTGTCATTCTACCACACTCCTCTCAGACCTACTCAGTTGTCAAAATCCCAAATGTGTCCCACTACCTGCAGGTAGCCATCCCAGATAATCATAGTCTTGAGGAGAGCCATCAGAAACTCCACAGCATTTACTTTCTCTCCAGTAATCTGGACTACACTTTCCACTTACACCTTTTAATCTAATCCAACTGGCTGTTCTTCTGGAAGGCAGAGACCACATCTGATGCATCTTTGTCCAAATGCCAGTTTCTCAGCAATTCAGATGAGAAGTTGCCCCATAAACACAGGGTTCATCATCAAACCAGAGCTCCCTGTTCTGGCAGGGAGGTTAATGCCCACCTACCTCTGAGCCAATACTCCCAGCTCTGCATTTGGAAAACCTCCTGAAAGGAAACATTTTATCCTGGCCTTCAGTGGAACTTGGGAGACACATGGAATTATCTCATGGTCATTCTTTATGTCTGTTCTTGAAAGCTGTTAGAATTGTCTGCTTAGATAGTACTATATGAAAATAAAATGTAAGCATATATATATATATGTATATGTAAATATATGTGTGTGTGGGGGGGATATATATGGTATGCTCCACCCCGTATTTTACCCAAAGAATAACATGATATTTCAAAAATTGAGAAGAAAAATTATCTACAAAAATATCTTATTGCATTGGATTTTCCACAAGATTTTTTTTTTTCTTTTGAGACAGGATCTCGCTCTGTCACCCAGGCTGGAGTGTGGTGGCACGATCTTTGCTCACTGCAACCTCTGCTTCCCAGGTTCAAGTGATTCTCCTGTCTCAGCCTCCCCAGTAGCTGGGATTACAGGCACTTGCCACTACACTCTGCTAATTTTTATATTTTTAGTAGAGACGGGGTTTCACCATGTTAGTCAGGCTCGTCTCGAACTCCTGACCTCATGATCTGCCCACCTTGACCTCTCAAAGTGCTGGGATTACAGGCGTGAGCCACAGCACCCAGCCCTTCACAATATTTTTGAAACAACTATGAACTTCACCACCCTACAAGCAAACTCATTAGAATTGTTGTTATTAAAAATAACAAAATATAAGAAAATAACAAGTATTGCTGAAAAACTGGAACCCTTGTGCACTATGATCTTTAATCCCCCACAAACCCATTAGAATGGCTATAATTAAAAACAACAACAACAACAGAAAATAAGTGCTGGTGAAAAACTAGAACACCGTGCATTGCTAGTGGGAATGAGAAATGGTGCTGCTGCCATAGAAAACAGGATATTGGTTTCTCAAAAAAAATTAAACATAGAATTACCATATAATATAGTAATTTCATTTCTGGGTATATAGTCAAAAACAAGTAAAAGCAAGAACTTGAATCATTGTTCATAACAGCATTATTCACAATAGCCAAAAGGTGGAAGAAACTCAAGTATTCATCAGTGGATTAATGGATAAACAAAATGTTGTATATATACATATACACAATGCAATGTTATTCAACCTTAAAAAGTTTAGGAAATTCTGACATGTTACAACATGGATTAATTTTGAGGACATCATGCTAAGTGAAATAAGCTAAACACAAAAGAATAAATATTGTATGATTCCACTTATATGAAAGTATAGATAATATATATACCCTCATATATACACATATCTGTGTGTGTGCGTGCGTGTGTGTGTGTGTGTGGTTTCTATGAATTCAAATTCATAGAAACAGGAAGTAGAATGGTGGTTGTCAGGAGATGGAAGAAGGGGGATTTGGGGAGTTACCGTTTAGTGGCTACAGAGTTTCAGTTTGGGAAGTTGACAGTTTTCTAGAGATGAATGTTGTGATAGAAGATGAAAAAGTACTGGAGATAGACAATGGTGATGCTTCAGTTAATTCACTGAAGTGCTATGTAAAAATGATTAAAATAGTACATTTTTAAAATATATATTTTACCACAACAAAACAAAATGAGGCTGGGCATGCTGGCTCATACCTGTAATCCCAGAACTTTAGAAGGCTGAAGTGGGTGGATCACCTGAGGAGTTTGAGACCGGCCTAGATAACATGGTGAAACCCGATCTCTACTAAAAATCAAAAACTTAGCCAGCATGGTGTGTATCTGTAATTGCAGCTACTTGGGAGGCTGAGGCAGGAGGATCACTTGAGCCCGGGAAGTGAAGGTTGGAGTGAGCTGAGATCATGCCACTGCACTCCAGGCTGGGTGACACAGCAAGACTCCATTCTCAAAAAAAAAAAAAAAAAAGAAAAAAAAGAAGATGATAAACTTAAAAAATTCAATTCAATTGCAGGTAAACAACTTCTTTTTTCACTTAATCTTTTCAGAAATGAAATAGAAGATGGGAGGAATTTGCTCCCGAGTGAGAGACCACAGACCTCTTTCTGTGGCCTCTTCTCTTTCACAGACCAGAGACCCTCTCTCTTTGCTGAAGGAAACGCTCCTCTCCAAAATCCTCTTTCCCCAGGAATTCAGCAGGTCTAACGTGGGTATACCAGTTGTTGCCTTAGAACCTGAGAGTATACACATCTTTTAAACTTTGCATTCTTCCTATTTTTAATGTAATAAACAGCATGTTATTTATGGGTTTTTTGTTTGTTTGTTTGTTTTGTTTTTTGTTTTTTTTTTTTGAGACAGGGTCTCACTTTGTCACCCAGGCTAGAGTGCAGTGGCACAATCTCGGCTCACTACAGCCTTGACCTCCTGGGGTCAAGGGATCCTCCCAACTCAGACTCCCACGTAGCTGGAACCACAGGTGCACGCCATTATGTCTGGCTAATTTTTGTATTTTCTGTAGAGACAGGGTTTTGTCATGTTGCCCAGGCTGGTGTTGAATTCCTGGCCTCAAGTGAGCCACTCACCTCAGCCTCCCAAAGTCCTGACATTAGAGGCATGAGCCACTGAACCCAGCCTAATTATCAATTTAATAAGCATTTTTCTTGCATGGTTCCAGAATGGCCAATCATGCCCTATACTTATAACTCTTAACATTGCTAACATTGCTAACATTCCCAAAGCTAACATTGCTAATCAATACTAATTTTTCCTATTGAGACCAGATGCAGATTCAGACTCCTTGATATATCTCTGTACTGTAATAAAAGTAAATCAGTGTTAGCATGAGCCAAAATATAGTTTTCTATCATTAGGACACCTGTCAAGGCTTACAGGCAGCTGGCATCACATTCAAACCCAAAGCCAGCTTTGGTATCAAGAAATGTGGCCTGCTGGAGAAGAAGAGCTGACTGTTGTGTTCAGTCAGTAAATGGTGATGGGTGATCTCACAAGAATCCAAAGCCAGGGTTAGCCATGAGCCAGACCTTTAAATAAGTGTCAGGTCCCAGGCAAGTTCCAGTAAATAAATGAAGATATAAGTCAAAATCAACATTAACCTGATTTTTCTCCTACAGTTCATATAAGAGTATATAATATAGTACTTGAAGAAGAAGCAAAACCCCAAAGTGTCTGCTGTGTGTTGGCATAAGCCTTTATTGCTAACATTTCTCTTGGGTTAGCAGAACTCAAAAGGCAGACGGCTCTTTATGGATCTTCCTTCACCAGTGCTACTGAATTCTTTTTCTTCCAATCTAGTTTAAAAGGCCACATCTTTCCCCCTCCTTGCATCTTCCTAACTCTGAACCTTCTAGAAAGAAGGTCTCTTCCTTTTCCTTTGCTCACCTCTGCCTGTTTCTGCCTACAGTTTCCCTGGCTCTAGTCCCTACTGCAGAGGCCTCTAGGAGCACACAGGCCTGTCTAGATATTGGCTTGGGAGGGCTCCTGCTACACACACAGGTCCCACTTCCTGACCCTTGAGCTTATCTGGCTTGGAACAGAAGAGTCAATTTTTAAAAGATAATTCAAGGTCTTCCTTCTACTACTCTGTTGAGCACTTAAAATACATGATCCTATTTATCATCTTAATAATTCTGAGAGGTAGATATTATTATCCCTATTTTAGAAATGAAAACACTGAACTTTAAGTACATAACCCAAAGTCACAAAGAAAGCAGTGGTAGAGCTCTGTTGGCCTCTGAAATCTGTGACCCTAGCAAGACTGCCTCTGAACCCTTAAGCTGGATCATTGCCTGAATTCCCTTTATGCCTTGACCCGATTGGCTCCTGCGGTCCTTCAAAAGTCTCTGAGTTAAAGAAATTAAGGTATGATAATTAAGTTTCTGCGAGTGAAGCAGATATTTGGGGCCACACAATTCCTACCTAATTACAAGAGCTACTATTAGAAAATGTATGAACTCAGGGTTTCTCAGCTAGGACAGTACATGTTAGAGAGTTCTGCAGGAGACATTAAGGAACTCCCGCTGTGACAAAAATGCAAGGGACTCAGAATAGCTAAAACATTCTTAAAAACAAAAGAAGAACAAAGTTGGAGGACTCACACTTCCCAATTTCAAAACTTACTACAAGGCTACAGTATCAACAGGGTATGTACTGGCATAAGGATAGACAAATAGACTGATGAAATAGAATTGAGAGTCCAGAAATAACCTCACACATTTACAGTCAATTGACTTTTTTTTTTCTGGAGACAAAGTCTTGCTCTGTACTCAGGCTGGAGTACAGTGGTGCGATTGTGGCTTACTGCAACCTCCGCCTCCTGGGTTCAAGCAATTCTGCCTCAGCCTCCCAAGTAGCTGGAATTACAGGCATGTGTTACCATGCCCAGCTAATTTTTACATTTTTGGTAGATATGGAGTTTTACCATCTTGGCCAGGCTGGTCTTGAACTCTTGACCTCAAGTGATTCACCCACCTTGGCCTCCCAAAGTGCTGGGATTACAGGCATGAGCCACTGTGCCAGGTCCAATTGATTTTTGACAAGGATATCAAAACTATTTGATGGGGGAAACAACAGTCTTTTCAACAAATGATGCTAGGACAACTGAATATACACATGCAAAAGAATAAAGTTGAAGCCCTACCTCACACCATATACAAAAATTAACACAAAATACGTAGATCAAAGACCTAAATGTAGAACTAAAACTATAAACCTCTTAGAAGAAAACATAAGATTCTACCAATAAAGTAAAATGACAACTCCAAAAAAGTAAAATGACAACTCCAAGAATGGGGAAAAACATTGGCAAATCAAAATATCTGATAAGGGTCTAGTATCCAGAATATTTAAAAAGCTCTGACAATTCAACAATAAACAGAAAAATAACCCAATTTTTAAAAGGGCTAAGAATTTTAGCCGACATTTCTTCAAAGAAGATGTACAAATAGATAAGTACTTGAAAAATGCTCACCACCATTAGTCATTAAGTAAATGTAAATCATAACCACAATGAAATACCACTTCAACCTCCCCAGGATGGCTATAATTTAAAAAAAAACAACAACCAAGTGTTGATATAGGTGTGGAAAAATTAGAACCCTCATACATTGCTGGTAGGAATGTCTAATGGTTCAGTCACTTTGGAAAACAGTCTGCCAATTCCTCTAAATGTTAATCATAGAGTTATCATATAGCCTAGTAATTCCACTCCTAGATATATAACCAAGAGAATTAAAAACAGGTGTTCACACAAAAACTTGTACACAACTGTTCATAGCAGCATTATTTATAATAGCCAAAAGGGGGAAACAGCTCAAATTTGCATTTACTGGTGAATACATAAATACAATGTATATCTGTACAATGGAATATTGTTCTGCCATAAAGAGGGTACATGCTACATTTAAGAACCTTGAAAACAATATGCCAACTTAAAGAAACCTGGCACAAAAGTCCATATGTCAAATGATTTCATTTATATGAAATGTGCAGAACAGGCAAATCCACATAGACAAAAACTAGCTAAATAATTGCCAAAGGCTAGTGGCAGGGAAAATGGAAAGTAAGTAACTAGTGGTAGGTGTGGGTTTTTTTAGGTGTAATGAAAAGATTCTGGAGTTATGTGTCAGTTGCTACGGTTTGAATGTCACCCTTCAGACTTCATATGTTAGAAACTTAATCTCCAATGTAACAGTGTTTAGATGTGGAACGTTTAAGATGTAATTGGCTCATGAGGGCTCTGCCCTCTCTGATGGATCCTGAGAGTGAGTTATTTATTTCAAGAATGAGTTCCTGATAAAAAAGATGAGTTCAGCCTGATTTCCACCCTGTCTTACACAGTCTCACCCTCTCATGCCTTCTGCCATGTTATGATGCAGGAAGGAGGCCCTCACCAGATATGGCCCTTTGAACTTCCCAGGCCCTACAACTGTGAGGCAAATAAACTTCTATTTTTTATACATTAGTCTGTAGTAATCTGTTACAGCAGCAGAAAATGGACTAAGACAATGGTGATGGCTACATAACTCTGTGAATATACTAAAGGCCACTGAATTGTACGTTTTAAAATGGTGAGTTTTGTAGCACATGAATGACATTTGAACTTAAAAGGCCAGTTGTAAAAATAATTTCTATTCAATATCAAAGAAAACCAAAAAGGCAAAGATTTGTCTAGAATCCTTTAAAATTTATGTCTTTGTGGAGAAGGAGAAAGATTTTCCAATATATAAGATCACACCCAATGACTAAGCTAGCAATGGAAATGAGTGCTAGGAAGTGCAAAAAACATTGTTTCCAAGGAACTCAATTGTCTTAGAGTTCCCCCAGAAACAGACCCTAAGACAAGCATTTAAGTGCAAATAAAGTCTATTTGGGAGGTGAAGGAAATACCAACAAGGGAGCAGGAAAGTGAGTCAGGGAAGGGAAGGCAGCCAATAAAGTGTACATTATCCAGCAAGTCACCACTGAGGGTAACTGGAGCTAGACTCTACTGGGGAACTCTGGAAGTCAGTATAAAAAATGTACTTGAGTCACGCTCACCTCTAGGTCAAGAACTGAGATATTTATACTACAACGCTTGTCTTATTTGTTGAGGCTTAGCTCCTGCAGCAGCAAGAGGAAGTCCTCAAGCAAAGAGAGGCAGATGCTGGTAGTTGGAGCTGGGCAGACTTGCGCTGAAATGGAAAGGCTCAAAGAGATATGGGTAGGGCCCTGACCATTAATATCTCTTAATTAAAACTCTCTACAGATGGTTGTAGATTGTGGATTCTGAAATAAAAAGACCTGGATTAGAGTTTTACTTCACTACTTGGGGCAAGCCATTTGACTCTCTGGAACTCATTTCTTCATATGCAAAATGTGGATGAAAGGGAGTAAAACATACCACACAGGATTGTTGTAAGGATACAATAAAATAATATATATGAGTGTTCCTTGATATATGAAGTGTAATTATTAGGTCTTTTAAATTTTTTTTTTATTTTTTAAAAGATGTGGATGACAATGTTATGCTGAATAAAGATAAAATTTATAGAAGTGGAATGGAGTCATGCTAATTTTCTTAACTCTTGAAAAATAAGCATCTATGTTCAGAATGATAACCCAGGGACTCTGCCAGATTGTATTGCTTTAAAGGAGGCTCAATTTTGTTCATCTACCTTCGCAGTCAACATACAGACTACTGTCGTAGAGACTGCTAAATGTTTACCAAAATTTGTTTTCTCTTCTTCCTGGGCTCACAAATAGATTACTTCTCCAAGCCTCACTGATAATGAGGGAAAGCCATGTGACTAAGTCCTAGCCAATGGAAGGGAATGTGTTCTCTTTCCTGCCTTGGTCAATCAAACCTCTCATAAGCCCTTTTAGGTGCTATTCCCTCCCCTTGTGATTGGCAGAAATGGAGAAAATTGCCAGGGTTCTTTTAGAAGCCACACATGTTGAAGATAGCATAGCCTTTGTCAGCAAAGGCCTCTGATATGGTTTGGATTTGTATCACTGCCAAAATCTCATGTCAAATTGTAATCCCCAGTGCTGGAGGAGGGGCCTGGTGGGAGGTGACTGGATTATGGGGGTAGGTCTCCCCCTTGCTGTTCTTGTGAAAGTGAGTTCTCATGAGATCTGGTTGCTTAAAAGTGTGTAGCACCTCCGCCTTTTCTCCCTCCTTCTCCAGCCATGTAAGATGTGCCCGCTTCCCCTTCATTTTCCATCATGATTCTAAGTTTCCTAAGGAATCTTCAGCCATGCTTACTGTACGGCCTGCCTAACTGTGAGTCAATTAAACCTGTTTTCTTTATGAATTACCCAGTTCCAGGTAGTTCTTTGTAGCAATTCGAGAACAGACTAATACAGCCTCCAAATGACTTAATGCAGGAAGGATGGCCTACCACCCTGGTCATCCTGCCAGTACTGTTACATAAGTAAGAATGCTTGACACATCTATTGGGTTCAAGTCACTATACATTGTTGGGTTTATTTGTTAGAGCAGCTACCTTTATCCTAACAATTAAACTCATATATATTAAAAAGATTTCCACAAAGAGGGTTTTGGTTTAACTGTGGATTAATAAGCTTTTATTAAGTACAATTGACTTTTTCAAATATTCTGATTAACTGTGGTTGTGTGTTGGAGGGAGCTATGACTTTTCAGGGCAGTGTGTTATGTATGCAGTATATTATGAAGTCAACTCCAGGCTTTCTAAAGCAGCCCTCCAATTGGAAAATGCATCATATCCTCGGCTAGCCCTAAGAAGAGAGAGCAGGAAATCATGCCCCCATTACTTTAAGCACTTTCTACCTTGGAACCTGTACATATAGGTGTCTCTCATATGATGGCAGGTAGGAGGTATCAGACACATCTTATATGAAAGGTCATTTTGGCTGAGACTATCTATTTCTTCTTTCTTCCCATCTACTGCAAGTTCTACTGAGGAAAGCAGCTGACACTGTGCGTCCTTTTTTTTTTTTTTTTCTTTTTTTTTTAAGATGAAATCTTGCTCTGTCACCCAGCGGAGTACAATGGTGCAATCTTGGCTCACTGCAACCTCCGCCTCCTGGGTTCAAGCCGTCTCCTGCCTCAGCCTTCCAAGTAGCTGGGACTACAGGGGCCTGCCACCATGCCTGGCTAATTTTTGTATTTTTAGTAGAGATGGGGTTTCACCATATTGGTCAGGTTGGTCTCAAACTCCTGACCTTGTGATCCGCTTGCCCCGGCCTCCCAAAGTGTGTCCTATTTTTTTTTAATTTTGTTTCCTTTTTCCTTACTAATTACTATTTAAAAAATCATATCTCTTCCAGTTATCCATTGCTGAATAACAAACCACCCCAAACTTAGTGGAATAAAACAACCATTTTGTTATGCTTGTAGATTCTTTGGAATTCAGGCAGGGTAATAGGGGAATGTCTTATTTCTGCTCTAAGATATCTGGAACTTCAGGTAGAAAGACTAAACATCTGGGAGCTGAAATCATCTTCAGGTGGTAGCCTCTTCACTCATATGCCTGGCACCTGTGCTGGGATGACTAAAAGGTTGGGCTGAGTTGGGGCTATTGATTGGAGAACCTCTCAATGTAGTTTGGGCTTTCTCACAGCATGGTAGGTAGTGTTAGAGTAGTTGAATTTCCTACTTATAGCTGAGGACTCCAAGAATGAGTGGTTCCAGAGACCAGGGCAGATGGTGCAAGTCCTTCTATTAACCAGAATTAGCACTCACATACAGTCATATCCACAACACTCTTTGGTTGAAGCAGTCTTGAGACTAACCACATTCAAAAAGAAGGGCACAGATGCTTTCTCCAGATGTGAAAAGTGTCACAGAATTTGCAACTACATTTTGAGATTGCTACAATCTTTAATCCCAGCAACCAAATGCAAATGCCATTAACATTGTGGTTTCTTTCTTACTGGTTTTATTATTATTATACTTTAAGTTTTGGGATACATGTACAGAATGTGCAGGTTTGTTACATAGGTATACATGTGGCATGGTAGTTTGCTGCACCCATCAACCTGTCATCTACATTAGGTATTTCTCCTAATGCTATCCCTCCCATAGCCCCCACCCTCTGACAGGCCCTTGTGTGTGATGTTCCTCTCCCTGTGTCCATGTGTTCTCACTGTTCAGCTCTCACTTATGAGGGAGAACAAATGGTGTTTGGTTTTCTGTTCCTGTGTTAGTTTGCTGAGAATGATGGTTTCCAGCTTCATCCATGTCCCTGCAAAGGAGATGAACTCATCCCTTTTTATGGCTGTGTGGTATTCCATGGTGTACATGTGCCACATCCAGTCTATCATTGGTGAGCATTTGGGTTGGTTCCAAGTCTTTGCTATTGTGAACAGTGCTGCAATAAACATACATGTGCATGTGTCTTTGTAGTAGAATAATTTATAATCCTTTGGGTAGATACCCAGTAATGGGATTGCTGGGTCAAATGGTATTTCTGGTTCTAGATCCTTGAGAAATCACCACATTGTCTTCCACAACAGTTGAACTAATTTACACTCCCACCAACAGTGTAAAGCATTTCTATTTCTCCACCTCCTCTCCAGCATCTATTGTTGACTTTTTAATGATTGCCATTCTAACTGGCATGAGATGGTATCTCATTGTGCTTTTGATTTACATTTCTCTAATGACCAGTGTTGATGAACTTTTTTCATGTTTGTTGGCCGCAAAAATGTCTTCTTTTAGGAAGTGCTTCTTCATATCTTTCACCCACTTTTTGATGCGGTTGTGTTTTCTTGTAAATTTGTTTAAGTTCCTTGTAGATTCTGGATATTAGCCCTTTCTCAGATGGATAGATTGCAAAAATTTTCTCCCATTCTGTAGGTTGCATGTTCACTCTAATGATAGTTATATTTGACTTTATAACTGGCATGAAATGCTTTATTAGCTTGAGGTACAGGTACATTTAGGTTTAACTGTTTTCTCTGTTAAAATTGAGATACTGACGAGGCATGATGGCTCACTCTTGTAATCCCAGCACTTTGGAAGGCAATTCTCTGTGGGAGAATTGCTTCAGCCTAGGAGTTCAAGACCAGCCTGGGCAACTTAGCAAGACCCTTATGAAAAATTTTTAAAAATTAGCAGAGCATGATGATGCATGCCTTTAGTCCCAGCTACTCTGGAGGCTGAAGTGGGAGGATGGCCTGAGCCCAAGGGGATTGAAGCTGCAGAAAGCTATGGTCACACCACTGAACTACAGCTTGGGCAACATAGTGAGACCTTATCTCCAAAAAAAAGTATAACTTACATAAAATACAGTAGACAAATCTTAAGTGTAAGGCTGACAAATTTTTACATGTGTTTACAAACTTGAAACACAATCAAAATATATAGAATGTTATGTCACCAGAAGTTTCCCTCAGAGTCATTTCCTGGTAATCTCCCCTGACCCAGAACTAATCCGTCTTCTGACTCTTACCATCACGATTAGTTTTTGCCTGTTCTTAAACTTCAAATATAAAATGAAAGTGTAGTACTATATCTATTTCTTGTATTCAACATAGTTCTTTGATATTTAACCATGCTATTACATGTACCCATAGTTTGTTCTTTTTTATTGCTGAACAATATTCTAGAATATAGAAATTGACCACACTAGATTTATCCATTCACCTCTCGATGGACATTAGGTGATTTTTAGGTTTAGGCCATGATGAAGATGAATAAAGTGCAACAAACACTTTTATTTTTTAAACAGAGTCTTGCTCTGTCACCCAGTCTGGTGTGCAGTGTTATGATCATGGCTCTGCAGTCTCAGACTCCTGGGCTCAAGCCATCCTTCCACCCCAGCCTCCAGAGTATCTAGGGCTACAGATGTGAGCCACCATGCCAGGCAATTTTTTAAATTATTTTTTTGTAGAAAGAGGTTCTCTTTATTGCCCACATTAGTTGCAAACTCCTAGCCTCAAGCGATTCTCCTGTCTCAGCATTCCAAAGCACTGGATTACAGGAGTGGGCCACCATGCCTCACCCAAACATTCTTTGTTTTTGTTTTGAGACCAAGTCTTGCTCTGTCACCAGGCTGGAGTGTAGTGGCGAAATCTGGGCTCACTGCAACCTCCGCCTCCCAAATAGCGATCCCCCTGCCTCAGCCTCCAGAATAGCTAGGACTACATGTGTGTGCCACCATGACTGGCTAATTTTTTGTATTTTAGTAGGGATGGGGTTTCCTACTAAAATAAATTCACTTTCACCATGTTGGCCAGGATGACCTTGATATCTTGACCTCATAATCCATTGCCTTGGCCTCCCAAAGTGCTGGGATTACAGGCATGAACCAACGCACTCAGCCCAAACATTCTTTTATATGACTATTTATGGACATATTTACTTAGTTCTTTTAGATATATGTTTAGAAGTCGAATTTCTAGTTCATAGAGTAGATGTACATAATAAAACTATTACTAGTTTTATTACTAAATAGTTTAATCAAGTGTTAATCTCCATTCCCATCAATTATAAAAGTTCTAGTTGTTTCACATCCGCAACAACACATGGATGCTTCCAGTTTTTATAATATTAGTTATTCTAATGGATATATACAAGTATTTTATTGTGGTTTTAGCTTTCATTTTCTTGATGAATAATAATGTTGAGTACCTGTCCATATGCTTATTAGTCATTTGGATATCCTCTTTCAGTGATTCAATCATCCATGCCCATGTAGTGAAACCCAATAAAAACTCTGGACACGGAGCTTGAGTGAGCACTTTCTATTTCATTGATATGGTGGGCGGGTGATGTGTCCTGAGGATAAGGAACTTCATATGTAGAATTCTTCCTGACCTCACCTATGTGCATCTTCCTTTGGCTGGTCTTGGTTTTCATCCTTTATAATAAAATTGCAATCAAAAGTAAAACACTTTCATGAGTTCTGTAAGTCATTCTAGTGAATGATCCAACCTAAGAGGATAGTAGGAACTCCAAATTTGTAGCCATTTAATCAGAAGTGTGGGTGGCCTGGAAACTGGGAGCTTATAGCTAGTGTCTGAAGTGAGAGGAGATTTGTGGAGGACTGAGCCCTTAACATGTTAAGTCAGCATCAGAAATACATTACAGGTGTGGACATATTAAGGATTGTAATGTCTTCTTGAATAACTTACCCCTTTATCATTATGTCATGTCCCTCTTTATCCCTGAAAGTATTTCCTGCTCTGAAGCATGATTTTTCTGAAATTAATAACTATTCTAGATTTATTTTTATTAGTGTTAGCATGCTCTTTCTCCATTCTTTTGTTTTTAATGTATCTGTGTTTTAAAATTGAAGGTAGGATTCTTTTTGTCAGCATATAGTTGGGTCTTTCTTTCTTATCCACTTAGAATCTCAGACTTTTAGTTGTGTATTTGAACCAATAATAGTTCAAGTGATTATTGATATAGTGGGAGTAATATCTGCTATATTTGCCCTTGATTAACTTATCAATCGATTTATTTTTATCTTCCTTTCTTTTTCTGTCTTCTCTGTTTGTTGTTGTTTATTTTGTTTCTTGTGACAGGGTCTTGCTCTGTTGCCCAGGCTGGAGTGGAGTGGTATTTTCTTGGCTCACTACAGCCTCTACCTCCTGGGCTAAAGTGATCCTCCCACCTCTTCTTGAGTAGCTGAGACTATGGGTGCATAGTCATGCTGGCTAATTATGTTTTTCTTTTTGTAGAGATGAGGTCTCTCTATGTTTTATAGGCAGGTCTTAAACTCCTGGGCTCAAGTGACTCTCCCACCTCAGCCTCCAAAAGTGCTGGAATTACAGGTGTAACTACCCCACCCACCTTCTCTGGTTTTAACTGCATATCTTATATCATTCCATTTTCTCTCCTGTCATAGCATATCAATTATATCTCTTCAAAAAAAATTTTTTAGGCTGGGCGCAGTGGCTCACGCCTGCAATATCAGAACTTTGGGAGGCCTAGGTTGGTGGATCATTTGAGGTCAGGAATTCAAGACCAGCCAGGCCAACATGGTGAAACCCTGCCTCTACTAAAAATATAAAAATTAGCCGGGCATGGTGGTGGGCTCCTGTAGTCCCAGCTACATGCAAGTTTGAGGCAGGAGAATTGCTTGAACCCAGGAGGTGGAGGTTGCAGTGAGCTAAGATCGCACCATTGCACTCCAGCGTTGGTGACAGAATGAGACTCCATCTCAAAAAAAAAGTAAAAGAATAAAAAAATTTGTTAGTGGTTGCCCTAGAGTTTGCAATATACATTTTCAACTGAAGCCAGTCTAGTTTCAAATAACACAGCATCACTTCACAGGCAGTTCAAGTACCTTACAACAGAATATTCCCATTTTCTGTCGCCTGTATTTTTTTTTTTTTTTTTTTTTGAGATGGAGTCTTGCTCTGTCACCCAGGATGTAATGCAATGGCGCAGTCTTGGGTCTGCAACCTCCACCTCCCGGGTTCAAGCGATTCTTCTGCCTCAGTCTCCCAAGTAGCTGGGACTGCAGGCACGTGCCATGACACCTGGCTAATTTTTGTATTTTTAGTGCAGACAGGGTTTCACTATGTTGGCCAGGCTGATCTCAAACTCCTGACTTCATGACCACCTGCCTCAGCCTCCCAAAGTGCTGGGATTACAGGCATAAACCACTGCACCCAGCCCTCTTGTTCTTTTTAGTTTCACTGTTGTTCATTTCACTTATCCATAAGGGATAATCACCCACTATGCTGCTGCCATTATAATTTTGAACAAACTGTTATTCGTTAGATAAATTAAGAACAAGAAAAGATATCATCTTCATTTAGTCCCTCCCTAAAGCTCTTCCTTTCTTCATGCAGATCTGAGTTTCTACCTGTATCATTTTTCTTCTCTCTGAAGAACTTTTAACATTTCTTACAAGTCAGGCCTACCTGCAACAACTTCTCTCAGTTTTTACTTATGGGAGGAAGGTTTTATTACTCCCTCACTTTTTAAGGATTTTTTTTTTTTAAAGAGACAGAATCTTGTTCTTTTGCCCCAGCTTGGAGTACAATGGTGCTATCATAGCTCACTGCAATCTCAAATTTCTAGACTCAAAAAATCCTCCCACCTCTGGAACTACAGGCATGTGCCACCACACCATGTTATTTTATTTTTAGTTTTAGTAGAAAGGAGGTCTCGCTATGCTGCCCAGGCTGCTCTTGAGCTCCTGGCCTAAGTGATCCTCCTGACTCAGACTCCCAAAGCATTGGGATTACAGGCATGAGGCACCATGCCGAATCAGATAATTTTATTGGGTTATGAAATTCTAGGTTGGTGGTTCTATTTCAACACATTAATTTTTTTTAGCACACTCTTTTCTTGCTTGCATAATTTCTAAAGAAAAGTTAGATGTAATTCTTACCATTGTTTCTCTGTATGTAAGCGGTATTTTTCTTCTCTGGCTTCTTTAAGAATTTTCTCTGGATCTTTGACTTTTGATAGCTTGAATATGATATGCCTAGGTATGAATTGTTTTAGTATTAATCCTGCCTGGTGTTCTCTGACCTTTTGGGGTCTATGGTTTGATGTCTGTTGTTAATATTGAAAAATTCTCGCCATTATTAGTTCAAATATTTCTTGTTTTCCTGTCTCTCTTTTTTCTCTTTATTTATATTCTTACTATGTGCATATTAATCATTCCTTTATTTCTTGGATTCCATCCTATTAAAACATTTTTCCCTTGAATTAATTCCCTTGAATTATCTTTGAGGTTTCTTTTCTTTTCTTTTTTCTTTTTTTTTTTTTTAGAAAAAGTCTTGCTCTGTTGCCCAATCTAAAGTCCAGTGGCATGATCTCGGCTCACTGCAACCTCTGCCTTCCAGGTTCAAGCGATTCCTGTGCCTCAGCCTCCTAAGTAGCTGGGATTACAGGCATATGGCACCATACTCGGCTAATTTTTGTATTTCTAGTACAGACAGGGTTCCACCATGTTAGTCAGTCTTGTTTCAAACTCCTGGCCTCAAGTGATCCACTTGCATTGGCCTCCCAAAGTGCTGGAATTACAGATGTGAGCCACCATGCCCAGCCTAGTTTTGGGGGTTTCTACTGACTTTCTTCAAGCTCACTCATTCTCTCCTTGGCCTTATCTAGTCTACTGATGTAACCATCAAAGGCACTCTTCATTTCTGTTACAGAATTTTTGTTTCCAGCATTTACTTTAGATTGTTAGAGCTCCAGTCTTTCTGTTTGATAACATGATTTTATATCTAGAAAATCCCATCCTTTCTGCCCAAAAGCTCCTTGAGCTAATAAAACAACTTTAGCAAAGTTTCAGGATGCAAAACCAATGTACAAAAGCAGTAGCATTCCTATAAACCAGAAACAACCAAACCAGGAGACAAATCAGGAACACAGTCCCACTCACAATTGCCATAAAAAGAATAAAATACCAAAAAATACAGCAAACCACAGAGGTAAATGACCTCTACAATGAGAATTACAAAACACTGCTCAAAGAAATCAGAGATGACACAAACAAATGGGAAAATACTACTTGCTCATGGATAGGAAGAATGAATATCATTAAAATGGCCATACCATCAAAAGCAATGTACAGATTCAATACTATTCCTATCAAATTACCAATGGCATTTTTCACAGAACTGGAAAAAACTATATAAAAATTCATATGGAACCAAAAAAGGGCCCAAATGGCCAAGGAAATCCTAAGCAAAAAGAACGAATCTTGAAGCATCATGTTACTCTACTTCAAACTATACTGCAAGGCTACCGTAACCAAAACAGTGTGGTACTGTACAGAAACTGACACACAGACCAATAGAACAGAATAGAGAGCCTAGAAATAGGGCTACACACCTGCAACCACCTGATCATTGACAAAGCTGACAAAAGCAAGCAAAGAGGAAAGGATTCGGATTCCCTAATCAATAAATGAAGCTGGGATAACTGGCTAACCATATGCAGAAGGTTGAAACTGGACTCCTTCTCATGTCATATACAAAAATCAACTCAAGGTGGATTAAAGACTTAAATGTAAAACCCAAAACTATAAAAACTCTGGAATATAACCTAGGAAATACCATGCTGGACTTAAGAACTGAGCTAAATGATGAGAACACATGAACACAAGGAGGGAAAGAACAGACACTGGGACACATCAGAAGGTGGAGGGTGGGAGGAGGAAGAGGATCAGAAAAAAATAACTATTGGGCACTATGCTTAGTAGCTGGTAGACAAAATAATCTGTACACCAAACTCCTGTGACACAAGTTTACCTGTATAAAAAAACTGCATATGTACCCCTGAACCTAACAATTTTTTTAAAAAAAGAAATAAACACACCCAATTTTAGTTCTTACCAAAAAAGAAAAGTCTTTCTGCTTACCTTGCCCATCTGTTCTTGTAGGTTATTCATTTTTTTTTCCATTAGAGCTCTTAGTATATTAACTAAGAGTTATTTTAATTTCAAAAGCTCTGCTATATCTGAGTCTGGTTCTGAGGCTTGCTTTGTCCCATTGGACTGTGTTTTTTGTTGTCATTGTTCATTTTGCTTCTGTGCATGCCTTGAAATTTTTAGTTGAAAGCCTGAAATGATTAGGTAAAAGGAACTGAGTAAAATAGGATTTTAGCATGAAGTTTCATGTTTGGCCACTTAGGTTGTGTTTAATTTTTGCTGCAGCTGTGATAAAAAGGGCAAAAATTGCCTCTAGTGTTCTTGTTTTTGTCTCTCCCCTTTTGTGTTTTCTTAGAGACCTATTAAATAGGAACTGAGGCTTGTGGTTCTGTTAGCTGTAATCCTGCTATTATGCAGGAGCTGCCCTGATATGGTGGTGAGTCGTGAGCATAGAAGACTTTTTCTATAATCCTAACAGTGAGGTCTCAGTGTTTTAGTAAGCCTGAATTGGGTATTCCCCTTCTCCCAGGTCGGTTAGGCTCTGGTAAAACCTCAGTATGTTAGGCACTTGAAAATTAGTTTCCCTTGAAGTTGGGCCTTGTTAAGGAGAGGAGAGAGCTCTGGGTGTTGTTCAAAAGGTTACTTTTCCTCTCCTTCTGCATAGGGAGATTTTTCTCCAGTCCTCACAATGAGAACCTAGAGAGTGTCCTGGAGATAAAACTCTTCAGTGTGAGAGCCTCCTAAGATTGGGTTCCCTCAGAGGTTTAAAATTCTCAGGTTTGTTATCTACATGGAGCCTGCAACAATTTATCCATATTAACTTAAAGCATTCCTATGAATATTAGCTGTGGCCAAGGGCTTCTGCTTCATGTAAGCTGTGGTTTTCTGGATCCACCTGTTTGTCTCTGTAGTTTTCAGGGCAGCAGTTGCCCTGTAACCTCAATTCTCTGATGGATCTAGGAAGAGTTACTGATTTTCAGTTAGTTCAGCTTTTTTCTTGTCACGAGGATAGGAGTAATGACTTCCAAGTTCTTTACATGTTGACAGACACCAGCAGTTCACCAGGTCTGTTTCTGATACTTAAATTAATATAGAGTCACCATATGTCTGTATGAGCAGGAAGTAGTATCTGTATCTTGGAACTCCCTGGCTACATTGTCCTAGAACCTGAGCACTTAGTCAGTGGAGCTTTCAGACATCCCTCTGGGAGGAATTGTAAAATCTGACCAGTCCACTAACAGATTTCCCTTTTTATCCTTAGTTGTTTCTGTTACTGCAATGACTACATTAGATGGAAAAGACTTGGCCCTCCCAGCCAAATGCATCCTTGCCCACTACTACCATAATGCCACACACAGTTCAGACTGCAGTAGATTTTTGAGGAAGGATGACCTTGTTAGCTCAGTGTCATGCTTGTCTATGCATGCTCCACCTTTGGGCTCCTGAGGTTATAATGCCCCCTCACACATTCAGCCAGTGTCCCAAAGTGAACCCACCGTGCCAGGTAGATGAATTAACAGGCACATCTTCAAACCCTAATGCCCCCAACTTAATGGTGAATTCCTTCTCACTAGACCTTCCTTTCCTGTAAGTAGGTCTCACTCAGGACCACTTCAGCTCATCAGGCCTTCAAAAATGGGAGGGTTCCAATGCTAGATCTATTTGATTTACCCACTAGTTGTTCAGAGACTAGTTCTATATGCCCAGGGGTATATAGAGAGGTAACATTGTTAAGGTACCTATGGGTGTTCAGAGGCATCCCCTGAAGCTGGAGCCACATTGCTTGCATTTGTACACAGGTTTCTATTGCCACATATTCAAGATCAAACATGTCAGTGCCTGAGACTTTACCTCCAGCAATCCCCACAGAAAGTGGTCCTTCACCAATGTAGAAAACCCAGTTATCTCCCTTACCTCAGGTTGAACAACTGTGAGGTGTAACCAGGACTCCGAAGTTTCTCTGTGGGAATGGCGGTAAAGCAAACTCATCTCCTTGTTTAGTTTCTTTCCTTTCCTTGTTCTGCTTTCTTCAACCCCTCAATGAACTCTGTTGGAAGCACTTCCCTAATCAATCGCTTCTCATAATCCTCATCTCAGGGTCTGCTCTTGGGGAATTCAAGTCAAGAAACTATCTAATGAGGTCAAGGCAGTGAATGCCTTCTATTGTATGTATGTATATATGTATTTGAGATGGAGTCTCACTCTGTCACCTAGGCTGGAGTGCAGGGACACTATCTCGGCTCACTGCAACCTCCACCTCCCGGGTTCAAGCGATTCTCCTGACTCAGTCTCCTAAGTAGCTGGGATTACAGGCATGTGCTACCATGCCCGGATAATTTTTGTATTCTTAGTAGAGATGGGGTTTCACCATGTTGGCCAGGCTGGTCTCGAACTCCTAACCTCAAGTGATCCACTTGCCTCAGCCTCCCAAAGTGCTAGGATTACAGGCATGAGTCACCACGCCCGGCTGGCAGTGAATGCCTCCTAGTCTCACATTTTCAAAGCCAAGGGGTCCCTCAGTGTGCTCCAGAGGGATTTGTTTCCTTCAAGTGGAGTGGCTACCACCATTGAAATGGTAGCTGCTCATACAAATACATGAAATTCTCTATTTCTGCCCAAGAAAATTCTTTTCTATTGGTTGCTCCGATATTTTTACTTATTTTTTAATTTTAGTGTGATTATCCCTAAGAGGGCTGAAAATGGCCAGGACCCACAGTCATCAAACAATTCGCCTGACTGATCACCATATTCAGGAAGCTTGCTTGAGTATTTACCCTGAAGTCAAAGGCTTTCTGATGCCTCCTTTCCCAACCTTTCTGGTTTTTTTCTCCTAGTGCCTTTATTCAGGAAATACTGACACCCATATATCCCCCATCTTGCCTAGCCAAGGCCTATTCATGAAAAATGATTAAACCAGTCAGTGGCAAAAAGGCATGGTTTCTACTTTTCTTCACTCGGTAAGAGACGGTGGGGGAGGGTCAGGATAAGTAATGAAAAGCTCAAGGCCATTTCAGGGATCAGACAATAGGTATGAGGAGAATTCTGGCTCACAGGGGCCTTTGAAGATACCCTCTGGCATTTGTCCCTGGTACATAGTTGCTAGCTGTAAGCTATTTCTTATTCAGTTTGTAGATTAATCCCCATAGGAGAGGGGTGTGCTGCCCCTTGTCCCCATGTCTGTACCTCACCTGGTGCTGGTGAGAGCTGAAGAACACAGGTTACTTGGGTTTCAGGTCAGCAACACAGGTGGCCACGGGAAGTCTACAGGGTGTTGTGGGCGAGGCATCAAGTTCAGCAGAGGACAATCTTGATTCAATTCCTGGCTCTATACTTGTGAGTCGTGTGGCTACAAGAAAATCACTTAACCTCTCTGTGGCTCCGTTTTCCTGGATAGAAAATGAAGATAGTGATCATGACCTCCAAGAGCTGTTCTGAAGCACAGAAATAAGATCAAACATGTTCAATGCTTGGCACCAAGGAAATACCTGAGAAATGGCAATGCCCTCCTATTCTCCCATACAGCAAGGTTTAGTAAATGACACTAGGTTTATCTGAGTCATCATTCAGCTTCATAAAAACTGAACATGCCTCCCTCATTCCACAATTAATTCCCCAAATTAACATTCTGGAACATTGAAATTAGAAGGCTCTTTTCATGTCACCTTGTCTAACCTGCCCATTTTGCAGGTGATAAAACTGAGGCCTAGAGGGCTCAGGGCTCCGTTCAAAGCCTGCTGTTTCTCCTCTATTACCCCTTGCCCTACACCTTGTTATCACCTTTTTGAAGTCCATGTTTACACACTCTAGTGAATGTTTAGCTATTTGCACTTGCAGTATTATTTTATGAGGTGTGGCCATGTGGGGTTATTTCAGGTCTTTCGCTATGGTCTCCCAAAAGGAAAATATTGTTGATTGCTCACAGTCTCCTAAGGGTGTCAAGCCAGTAGTATCTGGCCATGGGCCATGGGTTCCAGATACTTCCTCCCTGAGAGAAGACTGTTCTCTCTGGATGCACTTGTCCACTGGCATAAATGCATTCTGCCATGGCCAAGGTGGTGAGGCTGGAGGAGAGAGTTTTACATAAGCTGGGACAGTCCAATCAGCTTCCTGGCCTTTAATGGCTGCTGACTTTGCCAGACACCTGTGCTCTGGGGAGACAGCTCTCCCTCTGTCTAACCCCAGGGTCTGCTGCAGATCTAGAGACCCAGAGTTGTTGGATCTTCAAGGCCAGAGGCCTCCAGCAGCCTAGAGCTCTGTTTCCTCACCAGCCAGCTAGTTCATTTCTGCACTGTAGCCTTTCCAGAGTGGGACAGGCCATTAGTGGCCTTGGCGACAAAAATTATGAAAACAGGCCAATCGGAACATCGTCAGGAGTGTCCTGCAGCTTCCCAAAGAGTTGTTCTCACAGTGTCAAATGCATTAAGTCCTACCAGGGAGAACAGGAGAGACATAACTGAAATACTCTTGGAGCCTCCTCAACCCCAGGGTGCTACACTGCACAGCACCCACTGCAATGCTACCCTCAGCCCCCAGCTTCTGGGATACCCTTGGGAGAAGATATCAAAGTCCAAATGATGGCAGGTAGGTGGAGTGGAGAGACACATCAGAATCTGGTTGGGTGTGGGGAATACAGGACAGTTTGAAAACTCCCCAGATGATTCTGATAAACTTCTCCCTCTGTCTAGGTTTGCCATACTTAGCAAATAAAAACACAAGACACCTAGTTAATCTGAATTTAGATAAACAATGAATCACTTTTAATTTAAATATGTCCTATGTGATATTGAGAGAATACTTATACTAAGAAAAAACTGTTTATCTGAAACTCAATTTGAACAGGGCATCATTGTATTTTATCTGGCAACTCTCCCACCTTCCCCACCCTCAAACAGGAAAGTGACATTTTAAAATACCATTCTAAAAAAAAACACACTCACTGTCAAACAGTAGAGAAGTATAAAAAATAAAAATAAAAACCAGGCATAATTTTACCATCCAGAGTTGTTAATCACTGCTAACATTTTGGTCTATTCCTTGGCAGTCTGCCTGTGTGTGTCAGAGGTTTATTGTCAACCATATATTTATGTATAAAATTTGGATTACACCAAACATAGTTTTATGTTATCCTTTTCCTCTGTAACATTATATATATGTGAAAATATATAACATTTTCTTATATATAATACATAGCATTAAACATAAGAATGTTATATATATATCTTTATTTCACAATTATATAAATTTAATGTTACATATTTTCTTATGTTTTTAAATATCCTTTTGAACATGTCTTTTTTTAACTTTTATTTTAAGATCAGGAACACATGTGCAGGTTTGTTATATAGGTAAACTCATGTCATGGGGGTTTGGTATACATATTATTTCATCACACAGATAATAAGCACAGTACCCGATAGTTATTTTTTCAGATCCTCTCCCTCCTCCTACCCTCTTCCTTCAAGTAGACCCAGTGAGTATTCTTCCCCTCTTTGTGTTCATGTGTTCTCATCATTTAGCTCCCACTTATAAGTGAAAACATGCGGTATTTGGTTTTCTGTTCCAGAGTTAGTTTGCTAAGGATAATGGCCTCCAGCTCCATCCATGTTCTTGCGAAGGGCATGATCTCATTCTATTTTTTTGCTGCTGCATAGTATTTCATGGTGTATAGGTACCACATTTTCTTTATCCAGTCTATCACTGATGGACATTAAGGTTGATTCCATGTTTTTACTATTGTGAATTGTACTGCAATGAACATAGGTATGTATGTGTCTTTAAGATAGAACAATTTATATGCCTTTGGTTACATACCCAATGATATGGTTTGGATCTGTGTCCCCACACAAATCTCATGTTGAAACGTAATTCCCAGTGTTGGAGGTGGGGCCAGGTAGGAGGTGATTGCATCATAGGGGCAGATTTCCCCCTTGGTGCTGTTCTCCTGATAGAGAGTGATTTCTCCTGAGATCTGGTCATTTAAAAGTGTATGCACCCCTATCCCCTTCCTTCTGCCCTGGCCATGTGAAGTACTAGTTCTCCCCTTTGCCTTCAGCTATGATTGTAAGTTTCCTGAGGAGTCCCCAGAAGCTGAGCAGATCCCAGCATCATGCTTCCTGTATAGCCTATGAAACCATAAACTAATCAAACCCCTTTCTTTATAAGTTATCTACTCTCAAGTATCTCTTTATAGCAGGGCAAGAATGGACTAATATACACAATTAATGAGATTGCTGGGTTGAATGGTAACTCTGCTTTGGGTTCTCCGAGAAATCACCAAACTGTTTTCCACAATGGCTGAACTAATTTACATTCCCATCAGAATTGTGTAAACATACCATGTTTTCTGCAACCTTTGTCAGCATCTTTTATTTTTTTGACTTTTTAATAATAGCCAGTAGACTTTTTAATAATACTTTTCTGACTGGTATGAGATGGTATCTCATTCTTGTTTTGTATTGCATTTCTCTAATGATCAGTGATACTGAGCTTTATTTTTTCTATATGCTTGTTGTCTACATGTATGTCTTCTTTTGAAAAGCGTCTGTTTATGTCCTTTGCCCACTTTTTAATGGGGTTGTTTTTTTTTCTTGTAAATTTGTTTAAGTTCCTTACAGATGCTGGATATTAGTCCTTTGTCAGATGCATAATTTGGAAATATTTTCTTCCATTCTGTAGACTGTTTGTTTTGCTGTGTCTGTTGATAGTTTCTTTTGCTGTGCAGAAGTCTTCTGTTTAATTAGATCTCATTTGTCAATTTCTGCTTTTGTTGCAATTGCTTTTGGCACCTTCACCATGAAATCTTCACCAGTTCCTATGTCCAACATGGTATTTCCTAGGCTATATTCCAGAGCTTTTATAGTTTGGGGTTTAAGTCTTTAATCCACCTTGAGTTGATTTTTGTATATGGTGTAAGAAAGGAGTCCAGTTTCAATCTTCTGCATATGTCTAGCCAGTTATCTCAGTACAATTTATTGAATAGGGAATCCTTTCCCCATTGCTGGTTTTTGTCTGCTTTGTCAAATATCAGATTGTTGCAGGTGTGTGGCCTTATTTCTGGGCTCTCTGATCTGTTGCATTGGTCTGAGTGTCAGTTTCTGTACCAGTACCATACTGTTTTGGTTACTGTAACCCTGTAGTACAGATTGAAGTCGAGTAACATGATGCCTCCAGTTTTGTTCTTTTTGCTTAGGATTGCCTTGCCTATTTGGGCTCTTTTAAATTTAATATGAATTTTAAACTAGTTTTTGTCTAGTTCTTTGAAGAATGTCATTGGTAGTTTATAAGAATAGGATTTAATCTGTAAATTTCTTCAAATGATACTGATTCTTCCTATTCATGAGCAAGGAATTTTTTTTCCATTTTCCATGAAGAGATGTGTCATCTCTTTCTGAGCAGGTCTTTTTAATGGCTAAAAATGCTCAATGTTATTTCAACTCAGGCATGTAGGGGAATGAAAGAAACAGATCTTCTCAGTTTCTCAATTTTTGCAGGTGACAATTAGCAATCAGATGCTTGATACAGCAAACATCCAGCACTATGCCAGACCCATAGGAGGGGTTCATAAAAAACTTGTGGATTAAGTGAATAAATATATTCTCTCATTATACTGAGAGAACAAATCCCTTCAGACCCTGGAAGCACACTAACTTAAACACAGTACACACATTTCCATTGTATAGGTTATCGATGAATGAAGTAGGGGCTGTTTGGACTTCAGCAAGAAGTTGATAATGCAGCATTCTGGCCTTTGATGTTGAACACAGGCAAAGTTGTGATTTTACTTTAAATTTCATAAACATTTAGCATCCATTTGGTGTCAGGCCCCACTGTAGGTACTCAACACAGAAATGAACAGGACGAATGACATACACATGAAATTACATTTGTATGTGGTGATAATGGATAATAAAAGAATAATTAAACATAATATTTCTATAGTGACGAATGAGAATTGAAACCATTATAAGCACACAGCTTACTGTCCATCCTAATATGACCCAACTATTTGCCTCAGCATTAATATGACTGCACTACTCCACAAAATGCTAGCCCTAAAATTATGAAGCTGCAAATAATGTTATTATTTGTTTCAGGAAGTTCCTGAAAATGTATGACTCTTCACTAGTCCTCATCTAAGTAGCTGGCCCCATCTCAGAACAACCCAAGGGGTTTGCATACCCCTGAAGGTGCTATGTCAAAACCTCACCTCACTATGTTCATCAGTCCCGCCTATTACAGCACAACTTTGCACAATTCTAATTAGTCTCTACATTAAAAGACCCACCTAAACTAGTTCTTCAAAATGTTATCAATATTTCGTCCTTGACCTCCCCTTCTAAGATGCTTCTAAGATTCCATCAAAGGAGTTGTATCTCTTATTGCACTGGGCAATAAACTTGGCCTTGTGCAATCAGCAGGTTATTTCAGTAGTCTATGTGGGATTCACCAGTCAACATAAGTGGTCTAAAGTCAAGGAAGCAGAAACATTCAATCCACAGTGATGGAGGAGGGGCTGGTGGTGACAGTACTTTCATGTGGATAAAGCCTCTCAAAAGTGGTAACATTTGAGCTGAGACCTGAATGAAGAAAGGATCTGGCCTGGTCATATCCTGGGGACAAAAACTTCCAGGTGCTGGAAGTAACAAAAGAAGAAAGCTTGATAGTAAAGCAAAGGTTGTCAGAGAGGTAGGGATGCATGGCAGATAGTGTAGGTCATTACAGGCCAATGTAAGGTATTTAAATTTTATGCTAAATATGATTTTTAAATTGGAGTATTTAAGCAAGAAAGTAACATCCCTTCATCTGCCCATCCAGTCAATGAATATTAATTGCAACCTTCCTCTTGCCTGGGATTTACGGGTATGAACTGCACTGCAGATTTAGCATTCTGGAGGGAATACAGACACAAATTGCCCCACGCAGAAGACCAATCCCAGCACATTGCAGGAAATGTGGGAAGAAAGAATGACCCATAAGCTACACAGTCAAAACTGGCCCTTCCTTGTCATAGTGCGGGTCCCACATCTCCAGGGTTCAATGTCAGCAAAGTGTGCCTGGTAATGGTCCCCAGTTGCTGATATCCATAAGGCACTATAGCACACCCAGGCTCTAAACTCCCCAGGAACAACAATCTACATTATTTTTATCTAAGGGCCTCAGCCCCAAGCACAGGGCATGGCATACAGTAGGTGCTCAAAACATGTTGGAATGGATGGTCTGCTTTTTATGCTACACCCAGTTCCAAAAAGATTTAAAGTTGTATACACGCTCCATACATTATTAAAACACAAAAATAAATGACGAAAATGGACCAAGGGAATGGGAAGTTAGGGAAATTAAAAAAAAAAAAAAAAAACAAAAACAGGGATAAAGTCAGTAGTTAAAAATCCTTAATGAGCAGTTTTGAGTAGAGGTGAACTACAGTTTTCTAGCAGCCAATGAAAAGAGAGCAAAGGCCAGTTGCTATATTCACAGAAATAAAATTAGATGCAATAACAAGAAGCCAGTGCCTCAGGAAGAGCCCAGCTCCTTCTAATGTTGAATCAAAGACATTTTTTATGGTCTTCATAAGGGGATTTTCTGTAAGACAGTAAATAACAACATCCTTAGAACAAATATAGTTGTGGGTTTCAAATGGCCATTTCTTGAAACACCCCCTAGGAGCATTACCCAGGCACATCTGAGCATAACTCCATCAAGGAGACTTGGCCAGGGAGGAGAGGGTAGTGCACACAATTCTGATCAACAGCTTGCTGGTGACTGCGACGTAGAATGGTAGAGAAACCCAGATGGATGCTGGGGAGAGTGGAGGGTGAAGCTGACTGACCCAGTGGTTTTTGCCCTTGCTGGAGGCAGGTGCATGTTTGCCTCTTACATACCTATGGCAGGGAGCCACTTGTAATGTGGGAAGTACCTTCTTCTTAACCGGAATGGAGAATTCTCAGGCCTTCTTCCTAAAATGAGGGGGAGGGGGCCTCCATAGAGGAGGGATATGTGGAGAAGGGAATCTTCATGAAGTGCTATAGTAAACACTTCATATATTAACTCTGTGAAGAAAGCATCTTCTGGCAGGCAAGCTTACAAAATGTGTGCAGTTACTGGCGGGGTTGCCTAAGGCCTGTCTGCGGCTCCATCAGGGTGCCCCATTTCCTGGCTCTTATGGGGGCCATAAAAGCCTGCTCCTGACTGATTGCTGACATACGAGGTGACAGGCAAGGAAATGGTTTCCTTTGGCCACATGTGTGTATCCTAATTTACAGCTCCTCTGGAATTAGCAAGGGCAGACAGCTTCACTGCTATTGCACAATTATGGACTTCTAATGGCTTCTTCATAAAGGAGAACACTTAGTTTAGAAAAGAAAATCATCGTGAATTCAATACCAAAAGTAACAACATTTTATACTTATTATTATTGAATATTCATAAGCACTCTTTAAATTAACTGGATTCTTTCTTTTCTTTTCTTTTCTTTTGAGACAAAGTCTCGTTCTGTCACCCAGGCTGGAGTGCAGTGTGTGATCTTGGCTCACTGCAACCTCCACCTCCCAGGTTCCAGCAATTCTCTCTGCCTCAGCCTCCTGAGTAGCTGGGATTACAGGCATCTGCCACCACACCCAGATAATTTTTTTGTATTTTTTACAGAGAGGGGGTTTCACCATGTTGGCCAGGCTGGTCTCAAACTCCTGACCTCAGATGATACATAGGGCCCACCTTGGCTTCCCAAAGCGTTGGGATTACAGACATGAGCCATCGCGCCCAGCCAGGAGAGATTTCTGTCTTGCCAAGCTCACTGTCTTGTTGGATCCTGACATTGCTCATAGATGGGAAAATGGAAGCCCAGTGAGGGTTAAGTGATGTCTCTTCAAGGCCACAAAAAGTTGTTCCTAAGTCCTAGTTTCCTAACTCCTAGTTGATAGCTCTTTACATGCATGATGTTGATGAAGCATCCAGCCTAGTGCTAGGCACTAGCAGCAGGAGTCCAATGATTATTCATTTACCCCGTTTGCAAACTTCCTCTTTTCCACTTTTCTGCTAAAAAGATACTCATAGATTGAAGGATAAGGTGTAACTCCCCCAATTGGCCTACCTGCTATTCCCACTTTGCAGAGACATCTGCTTTTCCTTGAGTACCAAGTGGAATGCTATAAACACATGTTCTTAATAAAATACAGAAACCAACTAAAACGTGGAAGGTTGTCAAGTCTTAGAACTACAAGGCTGGCAATAGAATCCCCTCTTAGCCTTCTAACTCAGGCTTGTCACTGAGTCTGTGACCCCAGACCTGTCCCCATGTCTTTCTTTTCCATATGGCTTTGCAGACACCATGGCATTTTTTGAGTGCTCACATCTGAACAGAGGGACAGGGAGAAATATCAAATGGGATGGATCCATGAGCTTCCACAAGAAGAACAGAAACAGGATGGGAGCATCCATGCAGACCACAGGTTGTACATTCTGGTGAAGGAGATGAGGCAAGAAAGAAGTCCATAAATTCTCAGACAATAAGGTCAAGGAAATAAATTCTTTGGATGACAATAGGGAGGTGGCGAAATTTATGAATATGATTACATAGTGCTGGATTTGTACTATTTTCAGCTTAGACTGGAAAGTCAACAACAATGCAGTGCTTGGGGTATTCTTCATATGATCATTTTCCTTCCATTAGGCATATAATTTTTAAATTATTTCCAAATTACATTCTGACTTCACATTATGTACATATTTGTTTCAGTGCTATTGCGGGGGAGGGGAAACAGGGGAGAAAGGATGGTGGCCAGTGCCCACCAATCTGCTCCTAAAGAGATTATTCTCTAAATGCTTTCTGAAGGCCCACCTGTTGAATGAACAGATGCACCTTAGGGTAGGTAGCTGGTGTTACAATGGACTATGGAAGAAATATTAACAGCATTTTTTAATGGCAGAGGAAGAACTACATGTGGCTCAAGGCCAACAGAAAGGAGAAATAAAGGCAAATTGCTAGTGTCCCAAGCATAGGAAAAGAAACTAAGGTACTTCCATAAGTACCTTAGGATTTTAGCATCAATGGTTGAAACAAAAGTTTTGCCTTTTGCTAACCAAAACACTAACCAGATTGGGCTTCTCCCTGACATTTGTCTATTTGCAGACTCTGATTTCTAAGTCTCCTTTTATCCAGCAAGTTCCCCAACTATGATTACCTCCAATATATGAGCTCATTTCTCTGCACTTATTCCCAAATGGTTGACATCGATTTGCAACGTTAATGAAGTAAGTACCCAACTATCCTTGTTCATGAGCTATTACCTCGGTATTGATTGTAGCCTTAATTGACAATTACTTGAATGGGCCGGGCTACACTGAGCTTTTATTAATTTTCCATTGTGATGCTCATTACTAAACTTCTTTGCAATTGTGTAATAATGTAAACTCCCACTGTGGCTAATTGAAGTGGAAAATTCCACTGGCCATTTCCCAAACCTATTTCTCTTGGAAAATAAAGAATTTGTATTGTTAAATTTGATATCAGGATTCCAGGTTTTGATTCTGTGGGAAGTGAATCGTGACTTTGGCTGTGAAAATAAATAGAATTTGCTAATTATTTTTCCTTCACTACTATTTCAGAGGACATGTGGTATCCAGAGACTGGATTCTTCCCTCCCCTCCTAGACAAACAGTGAACTCCATGCTACTGTTAAATTTTATTCATTCTTCTATCTTCCTTAAAACGTTTTTTAAATAATTAGAGGTGGAGAAGGGACAGAGAGAAAAGAAAATTATGTAGTTTTAGGGATTTTCATTTCCTTCAGCTAAGCCTATAAGTCAACATTTTTTTTTCCATTCTTTCCAACAAACAAACTCTGATTTTAAATCTCCTTCAAATAATAAGCAAAATGTATGAGAAACACCAAGACCCTATTGGAAATAAAAGTTAGAGCTTTGTCACAGAAGAGCAGTTAGGAAAAGGAAGGACTTGCTCACCAGTACAGCTCCCAGAGACACACTGAGAAACCCCTTGCCTCTCGCCTCTAGAGCTCAGAAATCAGAAATATTTCTGGCCCTCACCTCTTAGAGAGCTTCACACTGACCACTCTTCATCACCCTAATTTGCCCTTTACTGTCTCTGACCATGTTGGGACTGTCAACATGCGTGTCAGGCTGAGTTACAAGCACACTCAGAAAAATGTAATAAGGCTTCTGCCTTCTGGTGTATGGCTGAGATGAGCTGAGTTTGGGGCATATGATGGGAGAAAGTGATTTGGAAATGTGACTTACGATTCAATAAATCAGAGGAATGGATGTAATGTAATTTATAACTGATTAAAGTTGGAGTTCACTTTATTGTTAGCTATTAAAATGGAGCCACTCCTATGGTTTTCTGAGAGAACCACAAGTGTAACAGAAAGAGAGTTCAAAAGTGAATCCATCAAAACAACTGCTTAATTCTTGGTTTTGCTGCTCCAGAAATATAATCAGTGAATGTCCACAAAAATTTTGGGAAAAAACATTGATTGGCACCCAAAAAACTGAACTTCCAATTAATAAAACTAGTGCCCTTTTTGTTTTGTTGACCATTACACATGCGTTCTAAGCCTCACATTTGTCCTTTTGCGCCCCTTTATAATCACTGTTTTTCCCACTTTATAAAATGCAGTACATATGAAGATCGGCAGCACAGCCATCCCTCAACAAAGGACTTCCTGCTGGTAGTAGGGTAAATGATGACCCCAAAAAGATACATCCACCAGAAACCTTAGAATGTTACCTGAGGTAGCAAGTTTTCTTATCAGTGAGATATTTTCAGAACATCTTCAGAGAGATGTTCTGGAAGAAAAAAATTAACCAAGATCAGTTGACTTTGAGCACAGTCATCTCTATCTTGAGTGAAAGGAAATGCAGTGGGTGGAAAATGCTCTTCCCTGGGAATCAAAATTCTCATGGCTTAATGTCTCTAAACCTTATGATACAATGAGGGGTTTGGCACATATGACCCTTTTACAGGGTCTCTAAAATGCAGTGATTTGGTCTTGAGACACTGAGCTGCATGAGAATAGAACAGTGGAAAGGGTACTGGCCTGGGAGATCAGAGCAATGCTTTGCATTTTCATTCTCCTGGCCAGCTCTGTGGCCTTGGACAGGTCACTTCCCCTTCCTGGGCCTTACCTTCGTCCTCTGCACCAGTGAGTGCGATTGAGGCAGCTAACCTGTCCGCATGGCGAGTAATGGCTCTTGGTATGGTCACTTTTATGTGTCAACCTGGCTATGCTATCGTACTTGTACTCAGTTCCAGGTGTTGCCAGGAAGGCTATTGCGCAGATGTGTTTGACATCTATCGTCAGTTGGCTTCAAGTAAAGGAGACTACCCTCAATTATGTGGCCAGGCCTCATTTAATCGGTTGGAAGTTCCTAAGAGCACAAACTGAGGTATGCAGAAGAAAAAATTCTGCCTTGAGACTGCAGCGTTAACTCCTGCCAGAGCTTCCAACTTGCCAGCCTGCCCTACAAATTTTGGACCTGCCAGCCCCCACAACTGTGTGAGCCAATTCCTTAAAATAAACTTCTTTTTATAAATATATATCCTGTTGGTTCTGTTTCTCTAGAGAACCCTAACTGATACAGCCCTCTAGATGAGATGATAAATCTGTGGTCATCAAAGGAAGATGCATATCTTCTACTTGCTGTGGTGGGAATAGTTTCAGAAACACTGTAAAGCACAGGATACCTCAGGGGCCATATTCACCCTGCAGACTTTTTTTTTCCTTGTGCCTACATTGTTTTGAACTAGCTACTATTTAAAAACAAGGAGATATTACTTAAAGTATGAATTTCTAATTCTCTTCAATAATTAGAGATCCAGCAACCTAAAGTTTATATTCCTGCAAGGAAATAATCAGCTTGAACTAAATCCTCAAACTGGGTTACTTGTCACCCTAGGGTACACAAAGGCTTTCCAAGGAGTATCAATTTCCAGACGCTCATCTTCCGTATGTTCTCATTTCTAAAGCTGATCAGCTTGGCAACCTGCTTGCCTTCTGAGCCTCACATTTGTCCTGTTTTTCTCTCAGCTTCCCTTTCCAATCACTCTTTTCCTACTTTATGAAATGTAGATACGAAGATAGGCTGCCCAGCTGTCTCTTCAACAAAGGACTTGCTGCCTGTAGTGGGACTAATGGTGGCCCCAAAAAGATATGTCTACCTGAAACCTCAGGATGTTACCTTACAAGGAGTAAGGGTCTTTGCAGATGTAATTCAGGTAAAGATCTTGAGATGAGATCGTTCTGGATTAGGGTGGGCCCTAAATCCAATGATGAGGATCCTTATAAAAGACTGAAAAGGAGAAAGCAGACAAGGAGACACAGAGGGGAAGGCCAAGTGCAGAAAGAGGCAGAGACTGGAGGAACACATGTGCATGCCAAGGAAAGCCAAGGATGGCTAGGGGCCACAGAAGCTGAGAGAGGCATGAGATGATTCTCCCTCAGAGCCTCCAGGAGGAACCAGCCCAATATACGCCTTGATTTTGAACTTCTGCCATCCAAAATTGTGAGAGAATAAATCTCTGTTGCTCTTAGTTACAAGTTTGTGATTATTGGTTATGGTGGCCCTTGGAATCCAATCCACTGTCCATCTGTGGAGAATGCAGCCAGCAGACAGACCCAGCTCTTTCAGGGTCTGCCTCAGCTGCAAGTGTCACACCCTTCCTGGAATGGTCCCAAGCCTGGGTGGCCAAGTCTCTATAAAGACCGGTCTCCAAGACAACTCTAATGGATGGGCAGTACCCACTTTAGGGCTCCTAGCCAGGTTGGCCAAGGCTTCGCAGATTTCGTCTGTGCCCAGGCCTACTTTCTTTCACAGATATTGATCCCTAATAAATATCTTGTCCTGCACTCTGCTTCCTGAGATCCTATCCTGCACTGCAAAGGAAATGCATACCTTTTCCCCATCTCAAATCTAGCTGCAGTGCATTGCCTCAGGGTGTTAGAACTTTCTCCATGACAATGAGGCAATTCAAAATATTCATATGGAAGTAACAAAACCGTTCCTATTCACATTTACTTATTTGTATAAATCAGGTTTCTTAACCTTTATAGCTATAAATGCCAAAAATAGGAACCTATTTGATACTGAACCCTATCTCATTCTAGTATTAAATAATAGACATCCATTTAATGAACTAATTGAAACAAATAAAACCCTATGCATCTTATATAGGTATGCACTTTAAATAAAATTTTAATTTCATGTTTAATCATTCATAAAAACGTTAAAAGTATATCTATATTGTTTTGATCAATTTTTCCAGAAGATAAATTTCATGAACACCTATGGCCTTATGGTAGCAGGAAATAAAATTTCAGTTTGGATTTTTATTTATGTTATCAAGAAGCCTGATAGGGTAATGCATAAAACACTTGAAAACAAACATACTACATTAGAATAAAATTTTGTGGGTTAATAGAAATTAAAATATGAGATCAAGGAGAAAAAAGTAAAATTTCTGTATATCAGAGAGAACTTAACGTTTTTTATTTACAGTTGATGTATCAAATTGCTATGGGGATTACATTTTACTAGAGGGATGTAAACTTTTATTATCTTTTATTTATAAATTATTTATTTATTTGCAGGCGGAATCTCGCTCTGTAGCCAGGCTGGAGTGCAGTGGCATGATCCTGGCTCACTGCAACCTCCACCTCCTGGGTTCAAGCAATTTTTCTGCCTCAGCCTCCCGACTAGCTGGGACTAGAGGTGTGCGCCACCATGCCTGGCTAATTTTTTTGTATTTTTAGTAGAGACGGGGGTTTCACCATGTTGGCCAGGATGGTCTCAATCTCTTGACCTCGTGATCCGCCCCTGTCGGCCTCCCAAAGTGCTGGGATTACAGGTATGAGCCACCATACCCAGCCTATTTTTTTTTGAGACACAGTTTCACTCTTGTTGCCCAGGCTGGAGTGCAATGTTGCAATCTTGGCTCACTGCTACCTCTGTCTCCTGGGTTCAAGCAATTCTCCTGCCTCAGCCTCCTGGGTAGCCGTGATTACAGGCATCTGCCACCATGCCCAGCTAATTTTTGTATTTTTAGTAGGTACAACGTTTCAACACGTTGGCCAGGCTGGTCTTGAATTCCTGATCTCAGGTGATCTACCCGCCTTGGCTTACCAAAGTGCTGGGATTACAGATGTGAGCCACTGCGCCCAGCCTAAACTTTTACTTTAAAATGTTGCCATTTACCATACACTTCTAATTACCCTCTTAAAAATGACTATTAAACTTATTCAAAAATTTAGATGTTAACTTAAAAATCTGATAAGGGTTACATAGTTTTGCAAAACATTTTTAGGAGGTTCATAAGCAAAAAGTTCCATGACCACTGATTTGTGTTGCCTGCTAACCCCTGCAGGCTTTAGCTAAACTACTGAATACCCCTGTGCTAAAGCACCTGTTAACACTTTAGTGCAGTTCTTGGGAGCACTTTTTCCATTCTTTAAGAATCATGGCTGAAATGCAGAAATGGGGCAGATTTTTCTAATTCCCACAAAGGTCATTTGAAGGCAAGGACCACACAGGAGAATGCTCTGAGGGGCAAGAGAGAGACTCACTTACAAATTCTCCCGAAAGAATTTAAGAGAAGCTGCTCTTTCTATGCCCTCCCCCTATGCCCTCCTGCCACTACCCCCAGCTTTCTCTTTTTCCCCTCTCCTGTAGGCTCTATTAGGGGTGGAGGAGAATGAGACATCACAGGAGAATGTATTCACTTTGTATGTTGCCCTGCCTTCCAAAACAATAATTATAACCATAATTATGACTGCCATTTATTGAATACTTTGTGGCAGGTTAAAAAAAAAGAATTCTTTTAACAGCTAACACCAGAATTCTTCATAGGAAGGGAACTATCTTTGGGGAATCCCTTGAATAAGCCCTTTTAGGGACTGATTCTAAAAATTATTCAGAAGATGAGTTAGAAAAGAAAATCTGGGGAAAAATTATGACAAATAACAGCCAATAACTTTATAACCGCTTCCTATGTGGTAGACACCGTGTTAAGCACTTTATATACAGAAATTCATTAAATCCTCACAATCACATTATTATTATTATCCCCATCTCAAAGATGGGATAACTGAGGTACAGATGACTAAGCAAAGTGTCTCAGCATTAAATCCTCACAATCACATTATTATTATTATCCCCATCTCAAAGATGGGATAACTGAGGTACAGATGACTAAGCAAAGTGTCTCAGTTCAAGTAAGTGGTAACGTTACCCCTGGCCCCAGAGTCCAGTGCTCTTATCTACTATGCAGTATGTAAGGTCTTAATAACAACTGTGCTGTGCTTTGCTAGGATTTTTAAAAACAACAATAGTAATTAAACCAATGTTATGTCTTCTCATCATAGAGTAAAGAAATAGGAGAGAGACCAAAAGTAGCTCCATATGTAGAAAACTAGCATATGATAATTAGGCATTTCAAATCAGTAGCAAAAATGAAAATTTCTACTTTACACCTAAACTGAATTATATTCCAGATGGATCGAATGTATATCAATGTAAATGTATCAAAAATCTTAAGTACTAGGAGAAAATATTGGAATATTTTTATAATTTTGGCATTTCCTTCTAGGCAGATGATGCCTGGAATTTATATTTTAAAAAAAGATTAGTATCTTTTGCTACATAAATATAAAAAAAATTGAAAAAACACTTTAACCTAAGCTGTAAGACAAATAATACTCTGAAAAAATATTGCAAATATGTGATAACCAAAAAGACCAAACCTGTTTTATATATATATATATATATATTTTTTTTTTTTTGCATAAATAAATACTTATTTTTGAGACAGGGTCTCGTTCTTTCACCCACGATTGAGTGCAGTGGCATGATCTCGGCTCACTGCAACCTCCAACTCCCAGGTTCAAGCGATTCATCTGCCTCACCAAGGTGGCACTCCCTACTTGGGAGGCTAAGGCAGGAGAATCGCTTGAACCTGGGCGATTATAGGCGTGTGCCACCACATCCAGCTAATTTTTGTATTTTTATTAGAGATAGGGTTTCACCATGTAGGTCAGGCTGGTCTCAAACCCCTGACCTCAAATGATCCGCTCACCTTGGCCTCCCAAAGTACTGGGATTGCAGGCGTGAGCCACCATGCCCCATTCCCATAATATATTTTTGAAATTTCTGTAAATTAACAGAAATGCCAAACTGCCAATTAGAATAAGAGATTCACAGAAAAATAAATGCAAATGGAAATGAACATATAAATCACTGCACAGTCACACTCAAAGCCAAAGGTGTCCAAATTTAAAAAGAGAGGCTTAAAAAAATTAAACTCATGGAGATAGAGTGGAAAGATGGTGGCCAGAGACTAGGAAGGGTGGGGTTCAGGGCGGGGGGGAAACAGAGGGGATGGTTAATGGGCATAAAAATACAGTTAGATAGAATGAATAAGCTCTAGTATTCAACAGCACAATAGAGTGACTACAGTTAAGAATGATTTATTATATATTTTAAAATAAGTAAAACAGTGGAATTGCAAAGTTCCTAACACAAAGAAATGATAAATACCTTAAGTGATGGATACCCTAATTACCCTGATTTTTTTTATCTTTACACATTGTACGCCTGTATCAGAACATGACATATACCCCACAAATATGTACAAACTATGTATCCATAACACTTCAAAAAATAGGGAATATCATAAAGAAAAAATTAGAAAATATTAAAATGTTTGAAAAAATGTCAAGTGAGAAAACTCTTAAGATATTATTGGCATATGGGTGGTAGTGTAAACGTTAAGCCTTTTTGGAGAGAGCTTTGGCAGTAGCTATTCTAACACAAAATGCTATTTCATTTGTTCTAGAAATTATAGGAGGAGTTATCATGTTCTCAACATTCCAGAACCTAGACTGAGTACACATTTTTCCCCTGGGTCAATTCTGCATGTCATTCTGGTATTCAGACTCCTCCATTATAGAGGCCCACCTACCTGTTCAGTGTAACTTCCCCACACCAACCTGTCTCCCCAAGCCTGTCGGGTCCCAAACAGCACACCTCCCACATCCAGGCCTTTGCTCATGCTGTTTCATCTTCTCAAAGGACCCTCCCTCCTTGCTTTCACCTCTCCCCACCTGCTTCAAGGTCCATCCCAAGCTCCATCTTCACCAGGATGCCAGGTCCTTCACACAGTTCCCAATATTAAGTAAGGACTCAATAAATGCAATATTTTGTTACTTTAATATTATTAACACTTACACATCTACTCTCTCAGGTTGTTCTCTAATCCTTTGGGATATGTTTTCTTTACAATTAGGTTGAAAGTTTCTTGAAGACAAGCAATACTTTGGGCTTTCCATGGAAAGGTAGTATAGTTTCCAGGGTTTTAATATCAGACAGACCTTGGTAGTAACTTGATCTGCCTTTTCTACTGATGGTTCAAGTTATTTTACCTATAGGCACTAGCCCATAATACCTGCTAAAAGCATTGTTAGTAGGATGATTACAGCTGTTTACCCGCTCTCTGTATCACAGCTCCTCAGTCCCATCAATGCCGAAACAGAATCAAACTCATGGAAGGTATTCAGCAAACGTATTGTAAGTTGATCAGCTAGAGGTCCAAATTATCATGCATTCTATCAAATATGCTTTAAATGACATTTTTGTGTATTTTCTGTATGTGGTGCACATGTGTGTTTTCATTTGTTCATTCATTTATTCATTCAATTAAGAAGAACTCCTCTTTGCCTTTAAGTGGGCTAGTGACTATTCTCAGTTTAGAACTAGCCAAAGAATCAATCTTGACCCAGTTGCTAGGAAACCCTGTCTTTGGAACAGAAGTTAAGAATCAATTTCCCCATGCTTTAAAGAACATGTATTTAAGTAAATTACTTCCTCAGAAATATTGATTCATTCCAAAAGCATTTAAATAATATGAAAAACAAGAGGATTTTTATGTGGAAACTGTATCTTGACAGTAAAGTAGACGTGCACTTAAGAAAATGTATTTACACAGATAATCTACATCTTGTTCAAGAGAGAAAATAGACTTTAATGTAGTAATAGGACTTTTTATGTAATGAACTCTCATGGGTTCTTGCATAAATCATGATTCCTGGGTTGCGTGAATGTTTTTATGTGTTTTTATATGCCTTTGTGAACTTTCATAAGACTTTGGTTATGTGATTATATCAAAGGCTGAATTTATATTAGCAAATGAAGCATTGTGAAGTCATGAAGACATTTTCTAACGGAAACATCATAACTAGAAGCACATTTTCCCAAAAGATGTGTTTTGAAAAATGCTAAATCGTTTAAATGGTCTTAATGCCTTGCAAAGGATTCTCTCGGTCAGCAACTGGCTTCACATACATTCTCGGACATCAGCAAGCCCTGCTCCAAAGAGGGATGCCAGCCAGCCTGTGAAATGTTTCTGCAAGAACTTTTGGCTGCCTTAACCGCCTAAAGCAAATGTTTGTTTGCTGCAGTATGAGAATCAAATGCTTTTGTGTGAAAACACATGCTAGAGAAACAAATGTTTGTTTTGGTAATCGACATTTGGACTGTTGGAACATTACCACTTAAGATATTGGTTTGAGAAATATACATTTCATTTGGAAAGCACTAGTTAGGATCAAGCATGTGACACAAATCTAGGCTGAAAGGAAATGAGGTTGAAATTGGACCCAACATTTTCACTTCCCCTTGTCAGTTCTGACTAGGAAAATGGTTCCTTGATTTACATGTTGCCTTATAATGTTACTGAGCAGCAGCATAAAAGAAAAAATAACTGATTTACTTCCTTCTGGAAGTGTATGACTTATATAAATTATCAAAGATAGCAGCAAGAGTGTATTTATCTAGTATTAATATTTAAATGCCATTTTCCTATTGAATGTACCACATGCTCCATATTAATCTTTTAGATTAGACTTAGTACAAATTGATGTTTCCTAAATGGAAGATTTCTCCTTACAGTTCACTTTTGATTATCCATGCTAACTGGCAGGAGGAAAGGTACAGACACTCCAAAACAGCAGGAGATACAGAAATAAGCTTTGGCTTCTGAGAGCATTAAATTTTTTAGTAGCAACAAGAAACTAATTACATTTTAAGGGGGAGAGATACAAGGAAGTTTATGTGGCAAGAGTGTCATTTATATATTAAACATATTATATTTGGTCACAGATAATCCATAATTAGAAAGTCAAAATATACTATACTGATGTTGAGGCTGATTTCTAGAGCAAAAAAGGTTTTAATTAAAATTTTTTTTTCTTTTGTACATTTTAAACTATATTTTTTGCTTGAAGAAAGCCAGAAGTATATATAAATGCATCTGATATTTTTTTACCATTATGTTTGAGTTTTCCTCTTTTGTAAAAATAAATTGCAGGATCTAGGTTCACCTGAAAATGTATGAGCTGAAACCTGTAATCAAATCAATACATACTTAATAATAAAATAAAATTATAGCTCGAATTCTTTGTTGCTGGCCTTAGCTCTATTTGGTCTTTAGCTTAAAAGATATTATATTTTGAAATAGAAAACAGAGACCAGTTCAGAATAGCCAAATGGAAGAATTATTCATTAGAACATCGAGAAACATGATTTTGTATCCTGAATCTACCCACTATTAACTGTTTCCATTTGTAAATTTCATTCTTTTTAAAAAAAAGATAAGTGATATAATGCATGTATATTTGAGGTAGTACTTTGAGCTCCCCAGAACTTAATAATTTAAAGTATTACAGTAAATTCTCATTTATTCTGAATCCAAACTACCAGAAAGCTGAAATAATGAAAATTTTTGTACAATTTATAAAATGGTAATGTCCCTGGAGCATTACAAGATTCCAAATTCCTTTGAACAGTCACAGAAAGATTAAATTTTGTGCAGCATAATTTTCTGGGAGGAATGTTTGATAGAGTTCTAATTCTTTGAAGATAGTATTTAATCCATGTGCAACCTATGGTAATTCTTTTTTAACTTCAATATAGAAATAGTATCTTTGCATTTCCAGGAAACCTAGGTTTTGTATTTTGAGCTGATCAAACCCTAAAATGTATAGCATATCATAAACCTTACAAAGGTTGAGAACAGATCACATATGTCCTACCTATTTTTTTATTTTTTAGAGACAGGATCATGCTCTGTCACCCAGGTGGCATGATAGCTACTGCAGCCTCGACTGCCCGTGATCAAAGCATCCTCCTACCTAAGCTTCCCAAGTAGCTGAGATTAGAGGTGAGTGCCACCGAGTCAAGCTATTTTTTTTCCCCCATTATGTGGCCAAATCTGGTCATAAACTCTTGGACTCAAGCGATCCTCCCAGCATGGTCTCCCAAAGGGCTAAGATTACAGGTGTGAACAACTGCAGCAGGCAGGCAGTCGGTACCTAACTATAAGTGATTCAGTGTGGTTGCAAGTAAAAGAACCCCACTTAAGCTGGCTAAAGGAAAAGATAATATTTAGTACCAGGACACTGGGCTTTTTTATAGAACTCAGGCCCATCTTCAGGCATAAACGAGAACCAAAGATTGGAGATCTGGGAAACCCTAGAAATTTGTGCTTTTCTCTCTGTCTCTCGTCTTTCCCCCTCTTCGTGTATCTGCTTTATTCTCTTCACAGTTTGCAAACCAACTTCCCCTCTTGTTCTCTCCACTACGTGGGAAGTTGGACCCTTTATGGTAAAATTTACATCATATACTATGGGGTCAGGCATGGGATAGACACTAACACTCTTTTGACCCTACTTGAATTATAAGAGGAGAGTAAGACAGGGCCTGCTGGGGTCAAAATCCATACCCCATGCCCCTATTCATTAACCCCTCTATCCCTTACTATACTGATCCAGGGAGGAAAGGAAGAATAATAGCCTAGGAAAACAGTAGTCTTCCTGGATAGAGGGAGGAGCAGTTATCAGAGAAAAGGAATCAGTGTGAGCTGGGACTGTCAACAGTCCTCACGCTTTTTTTCTGGAATCCGTTTATAGTGTTAAAAATTATTGAGGACCCTGAAAAGCATTTGCCTATGCCGTTATAGTTATCAACACTTACCATGTTAGAAATTAAAACTGAGAAATTTAAAACCGTTTTTTAATCCATTAAAAATAATAAACCCATAATGTTAATGATATAATTTGTATTAAAAATAAATATATTTGGCCAGGCGTGGTGGCTCACACCTATAATCCCAGCACTTTGGGAGGCCAAGGCGGGTGGATCACCTGAGTTTGGGAGTTCAAAACCAGCCTGGCCAATATGGTGAAACCCCATCGCTACTAAAAATACAAAAATTAGCTGGTTGTGGTGGTGCATGCCTGTAATCCCAGACACTTGGGAGGCTGAGGCAAGAGAATATTCGAACCCAGGAGGCAGACGCTGCAGTGAGCCAAGATCTTGCCACTGCACTCTAGCATGTGCAACAGAGCGAGACTCCATCTCAAAAAAAAAAAAAAAAACCCATATATATATATATATATATTTTTTTTTTCCAAAATAAAAAGAAATTAGTGAGACTAGTACTGTTTTACATTTTTGCAGGTTCTTTAATGTGTGGCTTGATAAGAAACAGCTGTATTCTCATATCTGCTTTTGCATTTACTCTGTTGTGATATGTTACTTTGGCTGAATATATGTAGAAAACTGGCTTTACACAGATATGTATTTGGGAAAGGGAGGAGTATTTTAGCAGCCTTTTTTCACATAATCATAGATATACTTTTTTGATACTATATCAAAGTCTGACAAATGACAGTTGTAATATAGAATCTGAGATCATATCAACATTTTATACTCTGTTACAGTACTATCCATTGGTTTATCTTGAGCTTTTTATTCAGGTGAGATATTGTAACATCATGCACTGGCCCTTTGGAAAATATTGGTTGACTAGTTTTAGAGATTTTCCAAATGTTGATACATTTTATTATGCAATGTAAAAAACCACATTTTCTAATATCCCTATCAATTTATCAGAAGAGTTTTTAAGTATTAGGAAGCTGTCACATTCATGGTGACAGATGCAAGTTTTCTAAAGTTCTAATTTTCACTTGAAAGCTTAAATTTTAACATTGGCAACAAATACTGTCAATTGTATGACTTATAATGACAGGCTGACTTCATTCATTTTTTAAAAATGTCTGCCAAATATCCAAGTATAAATAGCCATAAGTTGTCTATCAGTTGCACCTTCAAATAAAAGTAAGGTTCTATGTTTTTTTTTTTAAAGGAGGTTAGTTGCACTCACAACTCAGCCAACCACACAAGTGCTTTTCCTTGAAACAATTGTTCTTTAGCATGCAGAAGAAATACTTATACATACTTTCTTTTTCATGACACAGAATATTAAAAACATGTAATCAAGCGTTAATGTTCAATAAAATTAATGATTTTTAATTGCTCCATCAAGGGTATTAAATAAAACTGTCTTTATCTTTCCCTTTTAATGCACTGCAGTGAAGAATATAATGACTACTAATATAGCCTTGGCATTTCTGCTAAGGCACCAGCAGTTTTATTCAGCATAGCATTTTTATCATTAGTGCAAATGTCAACATAATGAAGGAAGCAAATATCTTTTTAGTGTTTTTATAAAAATAGTTTTGCCCTCTCAGATCACCAAAAGGTGTCAGAGACCCACCCTTTATCTGCCCCTACTACCAGAGATTTGTGGCCCACACTTTGATAACCACTGTTATATGCCAACCTGCTAAACATGGATTCACATTAGCTGAAATCACTGAGTAATTCAGAGCAATTTATTATTTTAGTATATTATCTTCTTGACAAAAAAGTAAATATACATCCATATTAAATGGGAAAACATTACATTTTAAAAACAATAAATTATAACTTTTTAGTAATCACTTCTAGGGGAGAATTTTAAAACTCAGACTGATAAAGTTGGTTAAAAAACAAACAAACAAACAAACAAGAACAACCCTCAGAGCTGGTGGAGTTCAATGTAATATCCAGTGGAAGAATATTTAGAATGATAAATGCAGTGGTTTCTGTTTGATGGATTACTTTGCAGTAACTGAGAGGGCCATGCAATGAGCCATGTGGTATGGCAATTTTCCAAATCACATAAAATTAAAAATGCAAGGAAATCCTTAGTGCTTAAGTTACCACAAACAGGTTTGTGAATTAAAACAATAACAATAAAAGCAATAATGCAAAACTACATTTTCAAAAGAGGCAGTTACCATATATAGTGTGGATTTGACATCATCAACATAAACTTACTAAAACTCAGAAATCCAGGGCTAAAGAAAGAGGTGTTTAATCCAAACTCAACCATTTGCTAGCTATGTAACCATAAACAAATGTCAGTACACCCGTTAGTCCTCAGTTTTCACATGTGTAAGATAGAAGTAACAGTCCATCCCTCCTAGCATTGTTATAATATATGACCTGATGTATTTAAAGTGTTGAAAAGCAACTGGCACAGAGTAGGCAGTAAAAATATTCCTATGAAAGTTTTAGGAGGTAGGTAGTGATACAATAGAGAAAACCCATAGGTTATCTAACAAGATGGCCTTTATTGTACACCCTAAAGAAACCATAAAACAACAGAGTTATATCTTTAAAAGCCAATAAGGGTGATACTTGAAATAATTTTAAAAACTCAGTTAATCCAAAAGAAGGCAGAAAAAGAACAATGAACTGATGGGACAAATAGAAAACAAATTTAAACCTAATCATATCAATAATCACATTAAACATAAATGATCTAACCAGCTCAATAAAAAAGCAGAGATTGTCATATTAAAAAATAAGACCTTAACTGTATAATGCCTACAAGAAACTTGCATTAAATACAAAGAACAAATGGGATTAAATGTCAAAGGATGAAAAGAGATAACCATGGCATTATACAGAAAAGAAAGAAAAAGAAAGCTGTAGAGATTATGTTAATATCAGAGGAAGTAGATTTCAGAGCAAAGAATAGTGCCAAGGAGAAAGTAGGTCATTTCATGATGATGAAGAGATTGGTTCATCAGGAGGCATAAAATCCTAAATACTAATGAGCTAGTAACAGATTTTCAAAAGACATTAAGTAAAGACAGACAGAACTGCAAGGAAAAATAAATCCACAATTCGAGGTGATTTTAATGCCTCTCTCTCAATAATAAACAAGTAGATAAAATTCAGTAGGTATACAGAAGACTTGAACAACACAATCTGTCAACTGAATTTAATTTATACTTAAAGAACACCCTAATAACAGGACATTAGAGAGATTTTTTTCAAGTGCATATGAAATATTTACAAGGACAACCACATTCTGGGGCATAAAACAAATCTGAATATGTTGAAAAAAAAATCAAGCCATAGATAGTATGTTTTCTAACACAATAGTATTAAATTAGAAATCAATACCAGAAAGATCTTTAGAAAATCTATAAATGTTTGGAAATTAAATAACACTCTTCTAAATAACTCATGATAAAAGAAGGAATTAAAGGAAAATTTTAAAATATTTTGAGGCCAGGCATGATGGCTCATGCCTGTAATCCCAGCACTTTTGGAAGCTAAAGTGAGTGGATCACTTAAGGTCAAAAGTTTGAGGCCAGCCTGGTTGACATGGTGAAACCCCGTCTCTACTAAAAATACAAAAATTAGCCAGGTGTGGTGGCATGTGCCTGGAATCCCAGCTACGCCGGAGGCTGAGGCAGGAGAATCATTTGACTCCAGGAGGCAGAGGTTGCAGTGAGCCACGATCGTGCTACTGCAGTCCAGCCTGGGCAACAGAGTGAGATTCCGCCTCAAAAAACAAAGAAACCCAAAAATATGTTTTGAATGGAATAAAAATGAAAACATAGTATAATAAAAATTTGTAGGATGCTAAAGTTGTACACAGGAGAGAGCTGATGCATTAAGTACCTGTAGTAGGTAAAAGAGCAGTCTCAAATCAGCTTCCATTCTAAGAAAGTAGAAAATAGAAAATAAATGGAATCCAAAATATACAGGAGAGAAACCATAGAAAACAAGTAGAAATCCGTGAACTTGAAAACAAAGAAACAATAAAGAAAATTAATAAAATGAAACTAATGTTGTAGATCAATAAAATTAATAAACCTCTACCCAGAATGGTCAGGATAAAAAAATAAGAAGAAATTACCAATATAAGGATAGAGAGGTGATACTACCATAGTGTCTACAGATATTAAAAAGATAATAAAGGAATATTACAAATAATGTTATGCCAGTACAGTTGAAAACCCAGAAAAGATGTATAAATTCCTTGGAAGATACAAACTAATAAAGATTCCTCAAGAATAAATAGATAAACTAAATAGCCCTACATCTATTAAAGGATTTAAATTTTTCATTTAAACTTTCAAAGAAAGAAAAATTCAGGCCCAGATGGCTTTACTAATGAATGCTATCAAACATATAAAGAAAAAAATAAAACCAAGTTTAGGCAAGCTCTTCCAGGAAATTGAAGAGGATGAAATATTTTGCAACTCATTCTTTGAGGTCAGCATTAGCCTGATTCCAAAATCTGACAAAAACATTATATTACAAGAAAAGAAACTACAGACTCAACTCCCTCATAAACATGTGTAAAAACACTGAACAAAATTTTAGCAAATTGGTTCTACCAATGTATAGAAAGGATAATGACAAAGTGGTCATTTATCCCATGAATATAAGTTTAACTTTTCAAAATCACCATATACAAGTCACCAATATAATTCACTACCTTAGCAAATTAAAAAGGAGAAATCACGTGATTAATTCAAGATACCGAAAAAGCCATTGACAAAATATAACACTATTCTTGATAAAAATTCCCAGCAAACTAGGAATGTGAGACAATTCCTTAACCTAATAAAGAGCATCTATAAAAGATCTATAGGTAACATCCCACTTAGTGATGAAGAGCTGAACGTTCCTTCTAAGGAAATCAGAAATAATAAAAGAATTTCTGCTCTAAACGCTTCTATTCAATATTATACTGGAAGTTTTAACTATGGCGATAAGGCAAGAAAAAGAAATAAAATATAGATTGCAATAAAAAAAGTAAAACTGTATTTAGAGATGACATAATCATCTATGTTAAAATCCAAGGGATTCTATAAAAAAGCTATTGGGACTAATAAGTGAGCTTAGCAAGGTTGCATGACACAAGATTAATATATAAATATCTATTGCATTTATACATATTGGCAATGAAAAGATATTGAACTAAAAATATGATTTATAATGGTATCACAAAAATGAACTATTTAGGAATAAATTTGACAAATGATGTGCAAGATCTGTACCCTGATAACTATAAAATATTTCTGAAAGAAATTAAGGAAGTCTTTAAAAAATGGAAAAATATCTTATGTTCCTGAGCCAGGTGACAGTTTAGATACCACTTTTGGCTGGGCATGGTGGTTCATGCCTGTATCCCAGAAATTTGTGAGGCTAAGGCAAGAGGATCACTTGAGCCCAGAAGTTTGAGACCAGCCTGGGCAACACAGTGAGACCCTGTCCCTACAAGAAAACAAAAACTTAGCTAGGCATGGTGTTACATGCCTGTAGTCCCAGAGCCTTGAGAAGTTAAGGAGGGAGGAAAACTTGAGGCCAGGAGATCGAGGCTGCAGTGAGCTGTGATTGTGTACGGCACCCCAGCCTGGGTGACAGAGTAAGACCCTGTCTCAAAAAAAAAAAAAAAAACATTTTCCCAAAAGAATCTATAGATTAAATATAATCCCAATCAAAATGACAGCAGGAGTTCTGTAGCCGACTCTAAAATTCATATGGAAATGCAAAGAATCTCAAATAGCCAAAACAATTTTGAAAAATAATAAAGTTGTAGAAACAATAACCTGGTTTTAAGACTTATTAGAAAGCTAGAGTAATTAAGACAATGTATTACAGGTGTGAAGACAGAAAAATAAATCAATGGAACAAAACAGAGAGTGTCTGAATAAAAAAAAATTGCTCACAAATACATGAACAATTTACATTACAACTATAAAGGCAATTCAATGAAGAGAAAGTAGTGTTTTAAATAAATGGTACTTGAGTAACTGGGCATTCATATGCAAAAAAATCCATATATCACACCATATACAAAATAAACTACAAAATAGATCACAGACCAAAACTGTATAATTTTTGGAAGTAAAAAATGTATGAGAAATATCAGTGACCTTGGGTTAGGCAAACACTTCTTAGCTATGACAACAAAAACATGGTTTGTAAAATAATAAAAACCAAGATTATGATATATCTAATCTCATCAAAATTAAAAGCACTAGTCAGAGAATGAACAAGTAAGCCAGAGTCTGGGAGAAAATACTTGCAAACCACGTATCTGATAAAGGACATGAATCCAAAGTACATAAATAACCTTTAAAACACAATGAGAAGAAAAAAATCTTATTTTAAAAATAAGCAAAAGATTTGAACAGATATATTACCAAAGAGGATATACTGATGGGAAGAAAGCACATGAAAAGATGTTCTACATCTTTAATCACAAGGAAAATGGAAACTGAAACCTTCTGAAGATACTACTATCTACCAATTAGAATGGCTAAATTAAAAAAGCTGGCTACCACTACACATATATACTAAAATTGAACATAAATGGATGATGGATGGTAGGCGCCAGGTTTTTCACTGTTCCAGTGAGAAGTTACAGATGAACAAGGGGAGGGGGATAAACTGATCTTTATGGTCATGGTTTAGAGTTGGAGACATCAGTTTAAACTCATGTTTGGCTTAATATAGATACAGACAGAAATATTTATATGAATATATAAATGCATATGTGAATAAATATGTATATGAATACATACATTCATATATACAAACACATTTTCTTCTATCTGCAGAGAAGGCTACAAGCAATGAAATTCCAGTAAAAATGAGCACACTGAACTACCAGATCTTGGTTTCTAATACCATTCTCGAAATAAACTAGGGCTCTTTGGAGAAATGGCTGGCTCTAGGACTGGGGGAGGAAATATACAGGAGGAGCCTACAGTACTTTTGTTTTACCAAAAAGAAAAGAAGTGCTCAAACAAAAACACATTGATGGAGGCATGTCAAAGGAACACAGGAGCCAACAGAAAGCTCCTGCCAACCTGGCATGGTGTTTGTCAGCTTCTTCTATTCAGAAGCTACTCTTTTTTTGCTACGTTTCATACTGTACTCTTTGAAAGGAAGTCAGTAAGTGAAGCACTGGCTTAAGAAGTGAAGTTATGCTTCACCACCTTGATAGTAGAGAATCTACATAAATTATTTTGAATTCTTCTCCCCTATTATTCAACTACTAAATTTATATCAGTATGGATCAAAAAATAGTTATTTTACATCCTGTGTTATCATCCAATAATACTTAATTTTGTTGTTCAAATGTTTCCAGCTTTGGTTATTGAGGGTACTTATTGAGGCTAATGTTGACCTCAAAGAATAAGTTGCAACAAGATATTCCAGGCTCATCATGTGCTGTCCCTATCCTAGCACTAGAATCAGTCAAGGATATCTGGTTCCTTTTGCTGGAGAATAGTATTCAGAACCAAGATCTGGGGTATCAGTGTGTTTATGGCTACTGCCATTTTTCTAGGTCTTCTAGATGGACAGAGCTAGGATAGGTACGAAAAAAAAAAAAAAGAGCCCATAGTGATACTTTCAACTCTAATCCAACACTACAGGGTATATTCTAGTCTTCCCCTTTCCATACATGGAAGTTCCATTACCAACAGTAAGAAAACTGGCTTCCACCATCCTCAATATATATACTCATTTATCAAGCCTAGATTGCACAAAAGATTGAGTTGTGAGTCTAGTCATTGCTGAGGAATAGAACAGTGCACCTAGAAGACAATGAGCTCACTTTCTGTGACAGGCAGTAAAGAGAGTTAAGAGCATCGCTGTGGAGTCAAAATTTGAATCTATTGTTTTCAAAGTGTTTGATTTTGGGCAAGTTATGTTGCCCTCTCAAATCTCAATTTCTCATCTATAAAATGGGATTAATGAAGATACCGACTTCACTGGGTTGTTGTGAGGATGAAATGGCCTATTGTATGGTGGCTGCTATATTTTGGATATTTGCTCCTCCAAATCTCATGTTGAAATTTGATCCCCAACGTTGAAGGTGGGTTAATGGAAGGTGTTGGGTCATAGGGGTGGATCCTTCATGAATAGATTAATGCCCCCACCCCAGGGGTGTGTGAATGAGTTCTGGCTCTATTAGTTCCTGCCAGAGATGGTTGTTAAAAAGAGCCTTGTACCTCCCCCAGTCCCTTGCCTCTGCTCTTGCTATATGATCTGTGCTCATACCGTCTCCACTTCAACTTCTGCCACGGGTAGAAGCAGCCCAAGGCTCTCACAAGATGCAGATGCTGGCACCATGCTTCTTGTACAGTAAGCCAAATAAACCTCGTTTCTTTGGGAATTTTCCAGTCTCAGGTATTTCGTTTATTTTTTTTGAGACGGAGTCTCACTCTGTCGCCCAGGCTGGAGTGCAGTGGTGCCATCTCTGTACACTGCAACCTCCCCCTCCTGGCTTCAAGCGATTCTTCCACCTCGGCCTCCTGAGTAGCTGGGATTACAGGCATGTGCCACAACACCAGGCTCATTTTTGTATTTTTAGTAGAGATGGGGTTTTCCACGTTGGCCAGGTTGGTCTCAAAGCTGTGACCTCAGGTGATCCACTGGCTTCAGGTAATCCTTTATAGCAACACTAAACAGACTAACAGAGTAGCTATAGTAAGCATTCAATAAGTAAAAGCTAATTGCTGTTGTAAATGCCTTTAGGGAAATCTCTTTAAGATACTACGTAGAGTGAAAAAAAAGAGGGAACAAAATAGAATGTATCTTAAGGCCTCACACATGCCTGAACATTTTCAAACTACTACCAAAGGAACTGTTAACAACAGGGTAAAATGAGGCTTTTCTCCTTAAACAACTTTCTGTGCTGTATAAAATTTTACCATGTGCCTGTGATACTTTATATTTAAAAAGACAATGTTCATCTTAAAAGATTATTTGGCTTATTAAAAGGTTGATTTAATGTCTCCAAAAAAAGTTTGAAGACAATGTCTGTGAAACTGGTTTTCATGAGACATACTGCCAAGTGTTCTCTGCATTCTGGCTAGCCTGTGAAGCTGGCCCTGAAGGCAGTATTCCCATGGCCACTAATTTCTCTTATTACTGCCATAGTTAGGTTCCATATCCTATTTTTTCGTGGCACTGGAAAGAAACATGGATCCAGTAGTAATCTTCTCTTAATTATACTCTCTCTCTTTCATTCAAATATTCATTCATTCATTCGACAGATATTTAGCAAGCACCTACCTTGTTCTGAGCACTACAGCAGGCACTGGGGATGCAGCAGGCAAAAAAATAAAACAAAAACAATAAAAATATTTATCCTCATGGAGCTTGCATTATAGGAATATTTCGAGAACCCATTGCTGTTTAATGAACTATCCCCAAACATAGTGTCCTCAAACAACCTTTTATAGCCTCACAATTCCATGAGTCAGGAATTCAGGGCTCAGCTTGGTGGTTCGCCTGTTCCATCTAGTATTGACTGGATCTTTTCCTTGACTCCCTTTAGCTGACTGGTGATGCTGGCACAGAAGGTTCAAGAAGGCTTTATTCACATATCCAGAGCTTTGGTATATGGTCTCTTCTTCACCTGGCTAGTTTGGGACCCCTTACAGCATGGTGATCTCAGGGTATTTGTTCTTCTAATATGGCTGTGAACTTCCAAGAGGAGGCATCCCAAGCATGGAAGGCAGAAGCCAGAAGCCAGATTCAAGTGAGGGCAAAATAGACTACATTTAATGGGGAATGACAATGTCACATTAGAAAACAACATGTGGGATGAAAGTTAATGTTGCAGTCCTCTTTAGAAACATAATCTACCTTAGAGAGACAAATGATTAAGAAGACAAATGAGTACAAATGAACTCTAAGTAGAGAACAAAAGCAGGGAAGGGAATACAGAGTGTGAGTGTGCGGATGAAGTTGCGATTTTAAGAAGAGGCACTAGAGAACTGATTGAGAAAATTATATTCACATTAAGACTTGAATTAAGTGACGATAGTTGGTGTAAGGGCATGCCAGGCAGAGGAAATAGCAGTGCAAGGCCCTGAGGCAGGAGCATGCCGAGTATGTTCAAGACAGTGCAAAAGCCAGTATACGTGGAATAAAGAGTGAAGTTTCTCTAGAGTAGCAGGAGATTAAGTCATATAGGTAATGGGGTCAGCAGACCATGAAAGGTATACAATCTGACTTGTGTTTTCATAGGATCCCTGTCTGCTATCCTGAGTATAGACAGTAGAAAACTATGTAGTAGTAGGGAGACCAGTTAGAAGGCTATTGTAATAATTCAGGCAACAGATGCTGGTGGGTTGAGTTAGGGTGGTAGTAATGGAGATGGTGTTAAGTGGTTGGATTCTGGAGATATTTTGAACATATATTCAATAAAATTTACGGGTGAAATGGACATATAGTGTTCTGGATAGAGAGAAGCCAAAGATGACTTAAAGGTTTTGAGCTGAACAAGTGGAAGGATCGAGCTGGTATTTACTAGATGAATAAAACTGTGAGAAGGTCAGAATTGGGACAGAATAGCAGAAGATCCTGTTGAAGCTTGAAATGACTATTACATTTCCAAGTGTAGCTATTTCATAGGAGCTGCGACATACAAGTTAAGTCCTCACTTAACATCATCAGTAAGTACTTGGAAACTTCAGCTTTAAGGAAACACATAATGGAACCAATTTTACTGCAGGCTAATTGATATAAACAAGAGTTAAGTTCCTATGGCATATTTCTGGTCACAAAAGCATCACCAAACTGCTAAAGACTAAAACACTTCTAATATTAAACACTGAAATAAATGTGAACTATATATACATTTAAGAAAGATTAATAAAAACAAGATAATTATTTACCCAATTATTCCAGTTGAGGGTGGCCAGAGTCCATCCCAACAGCTCAGGGCACAAAGTAGAAGCCACCCTGGCCAGGAGACCATGCCCTAGCAGGGGGCACCTCACACACATGCCCACAGAGACTGGGACAATGTAGACACGCCAATTCACCTAACACGCACATCTTTGGGATGTGGGAGAGAAAACCCACACAGACATGAGGGAGAACATGGGAACTCCACAAAGACAGGGACCTTAGGCAGAAATAAATTCTTTTCCCATCAACAGTATAACAAAATGACAAGGAATGGAATGTGTTATTTGAGGACCAGCTGTCATTGTGTGTGTGTGTACATACACACATTTTTATTGTATTTTATTTTTCTTATTCTTTATTATGCTATTATTTATTTCAATGGATTTTTGGGGGAACAGATGGTATTTGGTTACATGAGTCAGTTCTTTAGTGATGATTTCTGACATTTTGGTGCATCCATCACTCACGTGCACACACTTTTAAATGCATAAAAAATTTTTGGAAATATACATTAAAAATTGTTAACAGTGATTGTCTCTAGGTAATAGGAATCTTTGGAAAGTGGCACTGGGATGGTAGGGGAGGAAGTAATACATATGTTTTTGTTTTTTGATATCTTTTGGCATCATGTATATATATATGTATTACAATGTCCTATGTTACTTTTATGATGAAAAATTACTTAAAATTTGTGTGGTTGGTGATATGAATCAAGTCACTGCAAACAAATGTCTTACTAGGAAAGTCAACATTAGACCGGGGGTTTATAAGGTCCTTTCAAGCTCTGACACTGATTTCTGCAACTGGGCGTTAACTGGTAAGTCTCCCTGTCACTTCCTCCATAGGCTTCTGTGAAATTTGGTGTGTGAACAGCCTCTCTAATTCATCTGCTTCATTTTGAAAACAGTACTGAGAGCTCTCGGTGCTTAACTACCTCACAGGAAATTTGAGGTTGGATGAGATAAGGTGTTCAAATACTTTGAGTTACCACAAACACAGGTGCTCATGTAGGCAGAATATTATGAGTCCCGGAATATTAACAGACCTAGTAAAAAGAAGCTGTTTCTGTCTTTTGATCACATAGCTGTTTCTGTCTTTTGATTTTGATACTCTTGAACTCCATTTAGTCTGTGGTGGAATAAGTGTTTCTCCACAAACAGTATTAATTTTAGCATTTTTGTTCATGCCTTCTGTCAAACAAGATTTCTTCAGCCTTTGATTTTTATCAAGATTTACTTTAGGCTTCAAAGCATTTAATTCAAAGTTCACTCCATCAGTGGGTGGATTAGTTGAGTAACTGAAATACCAGTGTTGAATGCCACAGTAGTTATATTTCTCTTCAGAGGAGATATATTTACCAAAGTCATGGACTAATGAACAATTAAACGACTGTGCAAACAGCAGACATCTTTGAAAGAAATTACTGGTAAACACAGAATGGAAAATAAACATGGACAGCTCTACAAAATGTTCATTCAATGGCTCTTAAATATTCTTCTAAGGTCATTATTATGTGTCTGGTGCTGTATTGGGTGCTAGGAATGCAGGAAGAAGACGTGTCTTTTCCCTCATGAAGCTTATATTCTGCTAGAGAAATGTCACATTGTATTTTAAATTTTTCACATTTGTTCTAATAAAGTATTGGGGATGCTATGTGAAGAGGAATTTAGAAGTTGCTGGCAGTTACCAGTTCCTGGAGATTTTGTAGTTGATTACTATTATTCTGTGGAAAAAAAATCACCTTTAGTCCCCCAAAAGGTGAGGAGAAAACTAGAAAGTTACCACCAATCAGAATCACAAAATGTAGTCAGTGGAAAAGATGCAAGTATCTGGAAAAATGAGTTGTCTTAATATGTAAGAAAACCTTTCTTAGAACTGGAACTTATAAGAAATGGGCTGAAAATTCTAAAAGCAAACAACCTTAAAGAATAATGTCAAATACAGGTTGGATATTCATGAATATGATGGGTTGGGAGCATGGCTTCTGCCTACAGAAGGAGGTTGAGGCAGATAACCTCTGAAGAGCCTTCCCAGTGTAAGAATCAAATTAAATAGTGCAGTTATGAAATTATATTTTCTCTAGAGAACAATTTCTCAACAACCAAATAATCCAAGATGCTAATATTCTATAATTTCTTAACAAAGATCTCAAATAAGAACGGGGTAAAGAAAAAACAGGTCTTGTTAGTTACTGAAGAGTAAATAAAAGTTTAGCTTTCACTAGACAGTCTTGCATGAAACTTAATTAGAAATCTTACCATTCACTGGTAAAACATCTGTCAAAGTTAACAGGTAAACCACTAATTGGTAAGCAGTCATTCCAGGGCCCCTGCAATCATCAGCATCCCCAACTCCCAGGAAATCTTGCTAAAATTTTTCCCATATTTCTGCCTCCTTTTTCTAACCAATTTGCCAGCCAAATTTCTGTTTTCAGTATCAACTTTAGATGATTCTCCTCTCATGATGGCTTGACTTGCCACTTCTTATTTCTATATTCTATCAAAAATAGGACCTCCACAGTAAAAAACAAAACAAAACAAAACAAAAACAAACCCTCATAATTTTGATGGCAGAGCCTCCTAGTTGACTGGTACTCAGGCACCAAGTCAGTCCCAAACTAATAAATATTGATTGCATCAGTTCTTCCAGCTCTGATTCAAAGACATTGACTCAGTTTCAAATTGTGGTGAGGCATCAAAGGAAAAAGTTCTTGGTTTGGTTTCTTTAGGAAGAGACCTGGTTAACCTAACATCTGAATTCATGGCACAGTTACACATTGACTGCTGACTCCTCACCTTGCAGCCATCCCAAGTAAGGAAGTCTCTGAAACAGTGTATCAGGTGCTTCTTGTGCCTAGAGCCACCTCTGGGGTTGGGATAATAATAGTCATAGTAGCTAACATATATTAAATATTTGCTCTTTCTTTGGAATTTTATGGTTTTATATATAGCCTCTCATTGAATTCTTGCAGTGATCCTCTGAGTAGTGTTTTATAATTACAATTTTACAGGGTCTGGGCCTTAGCAGAGTTAAGTTGATCAGCCGAAGGCCAGTCAGGGAACGTAGCGAGGCTGGGATTCAAACCCAGGACACTGTGCTTTCAGTGTGGCAATGGCTGGCGACTGTAAGGTGTGGCTGTCACAGGAGGGAGCTGGGTTACACCTTTTCTTTTCTTTGCACCATGCCTGGCTCCCCTGCCCTGGGGCTCTCAGTCTTGTGTATTCTTAATGTACATGCTTTCATCTTGCTTTGTTTTACATTAGGGACATTTTTTTTTATAATTCGGTTAATGTTTCTACTTAACCGAATTAATGCATTCGGAAAGTGAGAAGTTCCAAAAAAATTTCCTTTCTGTATATGTAGTTAGGTTTTGCTAAAGAAGGGTAAGTTAAACTGGTGATTTAGTAAAAATAAGATTGATGAGGGAAACATCTTGTTTTGAAGATGACAAATACGGAGGCTTTTCAACCATGGAGGAAGACAGAATGCAGTGGCTGAAAAGGAGATTAAAGCAATAGGGAAAGTAGCTTTCTGACCCTTGACAGAAGCTTCTCAGAGTGATGGGGTGAGGGTAGGGGAGAGGGGAGGCCAAGTGCTCTTCACCCCCTTCTCACTCCAAGTAGTTCCACTTGGCTCTTTCTTATGTATTATAAGCCTACATAAAGTATTGTTTGGAAATACAGTTCTGCTGCTAAAACAAAAGTACAACATTGTACAATGGTTATTTTACTGCTGGTTACTGGTCAGAAAAACATTTTTTTTTTCTGACACTGGAACTAAACCCCATGAAAAAATCCAACTAATTTCATCCTCCATCCTCAGATGCCCAGGCAACAATCAAAGTCTCTATATGATGGAGACAAGCAATGAGTTGGTTAGGTACATTTTCCCCCAAATATTTTATTAATAGTACAAGTTACTGATTGCTTCCCAGGAAGTTTATGGCAAAAAAATTAACAGACTATTTTCACTGGTGTTGATAAGACTTGTGGTACATTTAGTCCAAAGCTTTCTGGGTTCTCCACCCTAAGCATTTTATTTTAGTAATCGATCTGGGTTGAAATCAGTCTAAAGTGGAATTATGAATTATATCTCCAAATGATTACAAAGTTTTACTAAACTTAATTTCTTGGGCTGCTTTGGCTGCCTAATACAACAAAGATGTTGAAGTATACCAGACACACTATTCTGATTTCCCAGGTAACCTTTGGGTAACTGATTCAGGGATGACAGCAGCTTTGTTCTCATAATTGTCTATTTAAGGGAACACTTTTGGCATCACAAATTACAAAGAAAAAAATAGGAAAAAGTTCAGTTGAATAGTCCTCAGAGGGAAGCAGAAATCAGGGACTCCATTCGAAGCCCTTGGACACTGAGTGAGGTTTGCCTGAGGCCCCTAAAGTTTCCTCCCTTCAATCTGCTCACCCCTCTGTGTCACCCTTCAGAGCCCTCAGGCCTCTCCTTTCCTCTTGTGTACCAAGACGAGAATTTGATAAATTCAGTTACCTTAAGACATCACAGGTAGATGCAATTTAATGTGTCACCCTCCCCTTGCAAAAGAGCTCCCAGGTAAGAAAAGTCAAGTCAAGAGTGTCACATTAGTGACCTGGATATGTGTGAACTACTTTCTTTTGTAGAAATTTTTAAATCAAGTCAGGGAAGGCTTGATTCTTTCAGTATATTTACATTGACAAAGCATACCTAAAAAAGTGGTCCATGCCCTCGGTGAACTTAATGTATAGCGGTGGCATTTACAGGCTGCTTCTTCTTCTAGAAACAATTTAATAACGAGGATGCTCCCCAATACTATCTGTAGCTACCCCTGCCCTTGCTACGCAGAGAATCTGTCAGAGATGTGATCTGAATCCACTAAAGCCCATATGGCAAATTTCTTCAGCCTACCAGAAAAAAAACAAACTTCAGATGACAATCAAGGCCATTCATGATCTGACCACATCTGCCTTATTCTTTCTCATTAATCCCGAACCATATACAAATGAAACACTTTCAAGTTCTTAGGCAGACTCTATATTTCATGCTTTTTTAGTTATCGATTACAGCAGAAACAACCCCAAAATGTAGTGGATAAAACAATATGCATTCATTATCCTATTATCAGTTACTGTAGGTCAAGAACTTAGGAGCAGCTTAGCCATGCGTTCCCAGCTTGGAATTTCTCAGAGGGTGGCAGTCATGCCTAGACTTGAGGGTCTGCTTCCAAGGTGTCTCATTAGCAAGTTGGGACTGGTTATTAGTGAGAGGCCTCAGTTTCTTTCCACATGGGTCTCTCTCGAGACTGAGTATAGTGGCTGGCTTCCCCCTAAGTGAGTGATCCAAGACTGAGGAACAGCAAGGGTGTGCTATCTTTTTATGACCTAGCCTCATGTGTCACACAGCATCACTTCCATCATATTCTCTGAGTTAGAAATGAATCACTAAGTCCAACCCATAATCCATAGGAGGGGAACTAAGTTCCACCTTTGAAGGGAAGGGTGTCAGAGAGTTCATGAACGTATTCTAAATTACCATCACTCTCCCACCCTGTTGCTCATTCTGTTCCTGCTGCTCAAAATTCCCTTTCCCATATCTGCGGAGCCCAATCAATACTACATCTTTCAAGACCCAGTTCAACTGTTACTTCCTCCAAAAATCCCTCCCAAATGCCTAAGAGCTTTCCTTTCTTTTCATTCCCATTATATTTTCTACAATTCTTTTTTAACTACTATTGTTTTTATTTTAGATAGTAATTATTTGGCATTCCAAGCCAGGGTTTATCAACTTTGGCACTATCAATGCTTTGGGCTGGATAATTATTTGTTGTGGGGATCCTGTCTTGTGTATTATAGGATGTTTAGTAGCATCCCTGGTCTCTTCCCACCAAATACAAGCAGCACTTTCTGCTTTGTGATAATAAAAAATGTCTGCAGACATCATCAAATGTTTTGTAGTGGGCCAAAAAAAAAAAATCACCCCTCGTTGAGATCCATAGTTCTAGGCAATTATATTCTGTGATTCATTTTGAATTTCTAACTCACCGCTCTGAAAGGCCATTCTAACAAGAATTAGGAACAGACTTTATTCTTTCAATCTTTATGTTGCTGAAGACCCCTGAGTTTTTCTGTCCAAACTTTCCTCGGCATTTAGTCTTCTGAGTGATTCCAATAGCTTATCAATAAATTCGCCCACTGGCGCAGTGGCCAATGGCTGTAATTCCAGCACTTTGGAAGGCCAAGGTGGGTGGATCACCTGAGGTCAGGAGTTCGAGACCAGCCTGGCCAACATGGTGAAACCCGTCTCTACTAAAAATACTAAAATTAGCCAGGCATGATGGTAGGGGCCTGTAATCTCAGCTACTTGGGAGGCTGAGACAGGAGAACTGCTTGAACCCGGGAGGCGGAGGTTGCAGTGAGCAGAGATCACTGGTACACTGAGGAGGATGAGAGCACTAAGTCTTGAATGACTGATTAGGTTCAAATCCTGTCTTCCCCATTTACTGTGAGACTGTGAGAAAGTTACTTAATTGTTTAGTGTCTCCAATTAGTCATCTGTAAAATGAGGATTAAAATACTACGTCCTGGGGTTAAAACATAAACTTAGAGCTGCTTTGACAGAGAGACCCAGAGACTCCCTAACTTGGCATCACCCTACTGGTTGCCACCTCCAAGGGCATCAACTCAGGGACCTAGGGCTGTCTAGATCAGTTTGAGACAAACACCAGTAGCCATCCCAGTTGTGAACTAGCTGTGTTGTCTTGGGCAAGGTATTTATTCACCTGTTGAATATTAATAAGAAAGTTGAACAGGTGACTAAATACCTTGGTCCAAGACAACATGGCTAGTTAATGGTAGCCGGGGCCTAGTGCTCATTCCACTCTGTTAACTCTAGTTCTGATGCCAGCTATTCCAGCTTAATCCGTCTTATTATCCTGAACTAGCATTCAAGGTCTTTTATGTGCTTCTTTATGTGGTCCAACATATCCCACCTCTCCCCTACTGTCACATTTGCTTCAATCATGCCTACTTGTTTTACCTACAAGAATTAACAACTCTTGCCTTTACAATACGCTCATTCCATTTCTGCCCAGCCAACTGCCCTATCCAAACCATTCCTTTCTACTTCTATGACTACTAATCTCCCTTTGAATGCTGCAAAATGAAACTCCTCCAGGAACCCACTGGATGAGTTATTTTCTATTTTACTCATCCCTTCTAATTTGAAAATCTATTATAACTAATCCTTACATCTTTGCAAGATATTCATAGTATATACTTTTGTACTTCTTAACTGGTTATTTTTTTTGAGACAGGGTCTCACTCTGTCACCCAGGCTGGAGTACAGTGACTAGATCACAGTTCATGGCAGCCTGGAACTCTCAGGCTCAAGTTACAAGTTATCCTCCTACCTCAACTTCCCAAGTAGCTGGGACTGCAGGCATGTGTCACCACACATGGCTATTTTTTTTTTTTTTTTTTTTTTTTGTAAAGACAAGGTTTCAATATGTTGCCCAGGCTGCTCTTGAGCTCCTGGGCTCAAGTAATCTGTCTGCCTTGGCTTCCCAAAGTACTGGCATTACAGGAATGAGCCACCGTGCCCAGCCTTAACGCTATCCCTCACAGATCTTTCATAGCGCTTAAAATTAGATGCTAAATTGTGTAATGCTGATTATTCTTTCATATTGTCCACAGTGTTTTACATATTTTTTAATCTTTATAACTTATGTTTCCCAGAGGTAGACAGAGATTATTTGTATCCAGATAGATTTATGTTAGATATATGGGAGGAAGGTCAAACCATGCTTCATCTCCATAATCTCTAATATGATTGGTTCCACTCACAGGAATTCACATGAGATTAAGAATAGTTTGTCTTTTAATTTATAAGCCCCAATAGTGCCAAATATAGAGATCAAGAGACAATGGACAATAAGTATTTGGGCATATTCTTAGATATTTTCTAAATTTCTAGGCACCATGAGCCTAACATGTTCACATCAAACAAGAAATGAAAATAGGAGAGGATTTATAAGTGACCGAGTAACTGTGTGTGTGTTGTATCTCTGTCAGCTTCCCTCTTCATACACGTTACATACTATATGTCAACTTATAGAAACAAGGCAGAAACCTAAGCAGTAAGTCTAGGACTATGTGTTACATCATTATCTTATTTAATAAACATGACTATCTTACAAGTTATTTTTTTTTAATCTTAAAGATTAAAATAACCCAAATGAGGTTTAAAAAAAAAAAGCCCCAAATCATATAGCTAAGTCATGACAGAGCTAGAATTTAACCCAAGTCTAACTTCAGAGTTTGTAGTCAACTACCATGCAGTATATGACCCAGAAAAAGTCTTCCATTCTTGTATGTTTGTTAAGTGGGGCTATTGGGAGAATATGGTAATGATTAATTTATATAAAATATTTCAAACAGTATAGTATCTTACACATAATACCCAATAATCTGTACTCACTCTCATTACAGTATACTATGACAGGGTTAAAAGGTCAATAAAACATGCTTCCTGCCCTTGACAAATCTAATAGGGTATTGTGGTTAGGCTTCTCAAATGGCACTCCAGTGGCTCTAATTCAGTGGCTCTTTGCCCATGAAGATGATGAGATATCACATCCATGACTATATTGCATGCAAAAGGTATTTCTGAATCAGTTGACCTGGAATCACTCCAATTATCTTGAGTATCCTAGAGATTACCTTGGTAGGCATTCCTCATCTAATCACATGAGCCCTTTAAAAGCAAAGCACTTTCTTCAATTGGTAGCAGCTGAAAAAGTCAGAGATTTGAAGCATGAGGAAGGCTTGATGCACTGTTGCTGACTCTGAAGACTGAAGGGGCTACCTGCAAAAGCTGGAACATAGTTTCTAGGAGCTAAGAGTGGCCCGTAGCCAACAGCTAGTTCTACAAGCATTGGAACTGAGCATAAAGTACCTAGTAGGGCATGACAGGTTGGAGCTGGGTTGTAATGGTTTCTGTAAACAATGTAAGGTATTTGGACTTTTTATTCTGCTACCATTGGCAGTACATTTTAAAATAACCTTTTAAAGCTAACTGAAAATACCTTGACTGAAGAATCTAACACAGTATGTGTATGAGTATATATTTATGTATGTATGAAATATCTACAGTTTTATATTTTATATACATAAGACACATGTTTTAATATTTGAGGTAAGTGAATAATTCCTCTTACTATTCTTCTCTCTGTTAATATAAAACTATAAAATTGGCACAATTCAGCACTTATTAAGATGGCTAAATTCAACAAAAATGCATCCATTCACAAAAATAATTTTCTTTTGAGTAAACAAAACATAAAAATATTTTGAAACAAAACACCAAAAAGTATTCATTTTCAACAATTTATTTTGATATCTTGAAAACATCTGACATAATTATGTATATACAAGATCTTTTCAATCTACCTCTCCTTTAGTAGTTACATTAAGAGATTACCATATGTCTCAAAAGCAAACTGCTACAATTTAAAACACAATTTTCCATGAGATCTGGAATGGTCTTTCTTGATTATCAAACATGCCAGGATTAGTATTTTCTCCCACACTCAGATAAATAAAAAGGTTGGTTAAAATTTCTGTAACTTTTTTGTTATTGTTAATTGAATGTAAAGGTAGTTTGTTTCTCTAAGCACATTGATTAGTCGGCCTCTCTCCCTAGATAGAGGGAAGGTTTTTTTTTTAATGTTAATATTTCTGATCACGCTACAGGTTTAGAAATAAAATGCTGAAATAACACAACTGAGCAAGGATTGTTCATTTCTCTCCCCCTCCTTTGGGGTCCTCTGTAGGAATAAAGTACTGAGGGAGGTGCATTAAAATAAGGATACTCCTTGTGGCTAGCAGCAACTGAATATCCTAGGTACCTAATTTATTGCAGTGGCTTAAGCTCTGGGGAAATTCTGGATCACTAAACTACAACTAAATTCTGGATCACTATAATGTTATATCAATGGATTTGTTTTTTTTTTTTTTGTTTTTTGAGACGGAGTTTCACTCATGTTACCCAGGCTGGAGTGCAATGGCGCGATCTCGGCTCACTGCAACCTCCGCCTCCTAGGTTCAGGCAATTCTCCTGCCTCAGCCTCCTGAGTAGCTGGGATTACAGGCACGCGCCACCATGCCCAGCTAATTTTTTGTATTTTTAGTAGAGACGGGGTTTCACCATGTTGACCAGGATGGTCTCGATCTCTTGACCTCGTGATCCACCTGCCTCGGCCTCCCAAAGTGCTGGGATTACAGGCTTGAGCCACCACGCCAGGCCTATCAATGGATTTTTAAGAGTATACTTTAAGAAGGATTACGTGTAAACATTTTAATAATGTTAATCACACCACAGCTATTAGAATGTCAGTCTTGTAAGAAATGGCATCAGCTATTTGGTATGTCTTTCTCTGATTAAACTGATTCCACCACACTATCTACTTCTATCAGTGTAGTCTAGAGGGAGCACTTAAAGAGAAAAAGTTAGAAATGTCTGCACAAATAAGCTCTTTTAACGTATAGAAGTTTCAATCACATGACTTGGGCTTGCTTACCAAATACCTTTGGTACTTTAAAAAATGTATGTCCATGATATAATACTTTTTAATCCAGAAGTTTCACCCATATTTAATTTAAAAATGAAAATTATAAGCAAATCCAATTACACAAGCATGTCAGAAAATAATACACTCTAATATATTTTCAAATGAAGACTTGTCTTTAAAAACTCAAAGGTAACATCTTTCCCAGAGTTAAGTAAAAACATCTATTACCCAGAATAAGCAGATTTCATTTAACTATTAATAGCAATGAAACAGTTACACCTAAACGTGTAAACATATGTAAACATTTAAAAATAGTAAAGTCTTTGAAATGTAAGGGCAAAATGTCAACTCTGTATTATAATTTAAGACGAATAGCGAAGACAGCTACTAGAATATAAAAAAAATGGTCATCAGTTAAAGTTTAATTACTGTTCAATTATTTACTCTTTAACAAGAAAATGAGTTTTGATAAATCCAGACCACAGAGACAGCTATTTTTCTTGCAGAACATTTCTTGCTCATGGTGCAATGCAGCATTCTGTCTATCTAGTATAGTTGTACCACATTCGTGGTAACACAGGTGATTACATTCAAATGGCATTTAACGTAAATTGCACCAAACTGCCCTATAATTTCATTTTGGACTGAATTAATTAACTTCTCAGTAGGTGACTGAGGTGCTGAACATAAGCCTAAAGAAATACTTGACTGCTTAACCTACCTTATGTGAGTTGTCTCTAATTCAAGACAGCTTCCATTTTTAATAAATAGTACCAGGTAAAATGCATTTAGTAGGATCCCAAAGGGTAAAGATAAGGCATTTATAATAAATGGATTTAGTTTTCCACATATATTCACATCCGTTTAAAAGAAGTCAGGGGGCACTGCAGACAGTTAAGGAGGATTTAACAAAACTCAGCAAGACTTGGCATGACTGATATTTTTGAAAGACTATTTACCTTAGGAGGTGCGTATGTAGAATTTTAAAAATGCCTTCTTTGCCCTTGCAAGGTATTAAAATAAAAAAGTTACCACTTAGTTGCAATTAAAAATAATGCTATCTTAATGCAGAATATGTAAATTATATCCCAGAGCTTGAAATGTAAATGTAATTATCTAAGACATGATCTTTAGATCATCAGAATTATCATATCATAAAATATCTATTTATTTCCCCAATTATAATGTTATTATCAAGAGCTGACAGCTAACTCTTTGTTTCCAGTTTATGGTCTTCATATATCAAGAAACAAAAGGACAAACAAGGTATGTGAAAGCTCATAAAAAGCTGAAGCAGCTTTCATATTACACGGCATATTTCTTTGTCATAAACTTCTGGTTTAAGAAATGAGAAAACAAACACTTCTTTTGAAACACTTTTGACACATTGCTTAACTATTTTTAGATTTTTTTTTAAAAACTGTAAAGGAAGGGAGAAAGAAGAGAATGAGGGAAAGAGGGCTTTCCCTTTGGGGATGAGACTGAGAGAGAAGACGGGGCCAGAGGAAAAAAAAAAAAAAAGAAAGAAAAAAACCAACTTTGTATTATAATTACACTCTTTTGGGAAGGGGTAAATCAGCATTTCAGGAGCCGAAGACATCAGGCCCATTTCAAAGACTTGCAACATACAGTAACCTGGGCCCCCAGAAAGAGACTGAATAATTTGGTGGGGAGAGGGTGGTGGTCCTTGCTCATGCTTTGAAATGGTTCTAGGTAAAAAGGGCTTCAAAGTTCTGCTCTGAGGACCCAACTGCTAAGTAATTTCTATATGATTACTTTCTTTTTCTTGTACAACTTAAATCCTTCCTGCTATTATGTGCATGAGGAAAAATGACAAGAATATAATCTAGAAGTTTTAATACTGTTGTAATAAAGGAAGGCATCAACTAGGAAAAAAAAGGAATGCTTAGATGCCAGTTTCAGAAACAATTTTGGCTGCAGCATTTTCTAGCTCTATAATTCTGTGGCAATGACAGTCACAAATGCTGTCAAAAACAGCAATGAGGCTTAAAAAAGTAACTAAAAAATTCAAACAATATCCTTTAGATTTTTAATGTCACTTACTGAAACAGCAATCATACAGCAATTTATGAGAGCCTTCTAGTTAGATAAAGTAAACCCACTTTTTAAGGTTTCCATACATGTTATGATCTCTGTATGCCATCAAGCAGACAGTATCCTCTCACCAAACACTGTGTCTGTCCTGGTGTTACCGGTCACAAGAAACCTTTTGTTATCATTACTCCCTCAAGATTCAATTCTTACTAGGAGTCCTGGGCAAACACAGAAGTGACCTGGCAGTTACATCATTCTTTGTAAATGAAAAAGACCCTGCTATCTGAAAATAATGAAAGGCTCTGTTTAAATTAATGTGGGTTTTTTTTTTTTGTCAAGTGTTCGTTTTATTTTGTAATAATGTAGTTCTGATCCAAATAGAGTTCTTGCTAGCTTTAAAAAGATCTCAAGAGATTATACACAGGGCAGCAACTTAATTCTTAGCTTTTATCTCTTGCAATGATATTTAGGGTTCAGTGTGATTTGAGATTTTTAGTGCTGCTGCTGACACCTTATGGAAACTGTTTTATTTGGAAATTCTAATTCGATTTTTAAAATTGTTCTGCTCTTGTTTACAAAAAGCATTATTATAAAAAATGGATTTTTTTTTTTTTTGTTCCTTATAAGGTATTTTTCTGCTATTTATTCCTCACTTGATTTTATAATCCTGTTTGGGTCACTATGATTAGTTGCTATGGAAATTACCTCCTATGGAAATGACTCCAATGTCACTGTTGTAAGAATATGACTTCTAATGAATGATACCGCTATCAGACATCAACCTTACTAGGACAAGGAAATCTAATTAAAATTGTAAAAAAGAATTAACTCTGAAAATTATTTTCCATGGTAGCCAACTTTTCCAGTATTTTTGAATCTCCCATCTTCTTTTTAAATAAGAGTTAAATGAATTTCAAGGTGTTAATCATCTACTCACTTTCCTAAATTCCAAAGCCACAATGGAAATTAGCAACACACACAGAAAATTGAACGTAAAGAGAATTTCATCTACCATTTCTCTAAACTAATAAGTGTTATGCTTCATTTATGAAAGTTAATGTCAACAGGATTTCAGGGCTCATAAAGGAAACAAGTCTGAATAGCACATTACAAATTCCCTTTAAAGATGAAGAATTTAATATTCCAAAATTTGTCCCAAGAATTTAAAAGGTCAGCCTATAAACTAGTGAGTTAAACAATAGATGAGAGCCAGTGAACCATTAGATGAGAATTCCAGAATGCTAAGAAGAGAATTTTCTTGGGTGGATTCTATAATTTGTGGTTTGAACGAAACCTTTGAAACATTCCATTAGTATTAAAATTCTCACAATGAGAATATGGCTCATATTTAACACATTTTAAATTACTAGACAGTCTCTCCCCAAAAGAAATTTTAATGCTTTATTCTGCCTAGGGCTTATTCACTGCCTGGTACTAATTTAGGAATAAATTAACCCTTCCAACAATTAGGATATTGTCTGGAAACTGCCTCTTGCACACTGCTGGAGAAATCACTTACATTCTGAAAATCAGGAGTAAAAAGAAAAAAATCCATATCTTTATTATGTTTTTCTATACCTAATAGCTTATTAATTATTGGTATAAATCACTATCATATTTACCTATATAATTATACATTACTCAATTTATAATGCCTCTGAATTAAGCATTACAGTTATAGATTTTGTTAAATGTTTTATCATTAATTGTTTTCTATACTTGTGCCTGCAGCCATGATCTAGGGTCCAGAATGTCTTTGATGGATTTCTGCCTTGGAGCTGGCACTGGCTTGCCTTCAGAATTGGTTTTAGTGTCTGCATGCTCACCATCACTTAATCTTTTTTTTCCTGGCAGGGAGAAGTTTTCGAGGAGCAGCCATTGGTTTCTGTAAGTGATGCATTAGGATTGATAGTTTGGTATCCAAAGGTGAAGTCTGAGACACACTTGTTTTTCCCCAGTTGTCCTTAACCAATTGATCTGTGTTACTCTGTGATTTTAAGCTGAATGGAAGTTTATCAGAAGGGGGAAGGGGAGCTCGTCTCTTTTTCCCTTTTTCATCATGTAATGGCTCACCTGCAGGAGACAGTACCTTTTTCTGGATGACCATTTGATGGTTACCATCAAAGAGTGTCGCCCAAGGAGGTGGTAAGGATTCTTCATGCTGACCAGTAAGGAACTGCCCATTTGTCTCTTCAATTTTTCTTTGTATTATATCCGTTAAACTTTCAAGTTTCATAGGTGAATCAATGCCTATAATTTTAAGAATACATGAAAAAATTCACAAGCAGTATGCACTTGATCAGAATAAGTTATTATTTTCCAAACTAGTATGCTATATATAATGGTCAAAGACTATGATAAGGAAAATGTTTGCTTGTAAAAATAACCATGCTATCAGAACTAAAAAGATCATGCAATACACTATATATACAACATTTTATATGTAAACACACATATACTATATAAAACATATATGTAACATACATATAATGTACATAATACATACACATGTATAAATATATTCCTAAAGAAATTAGCAAAATCCAGCTTTCAAAGAAGTGGAATTATATGATTTTTTTAAAAAATTCTATAGATTAAGTATTTATGAGACAACATTTCTTGGATTTAAAACCTTATTCTGACTTGTAGGTAAGAGATTTCCTTTTTACAAAAGCTAGATGTATATTGGGATGACTGAAATTGGATGAGTATTCCTGTAGACCAGCAAAGTCTCTGTTAAAAGCGAAAATGCTTAAAACCAAAAACCCAGGAAGAGAGTAAAGCCCTCATACCACTTTGGTAATAAAGGTGCCGGTTGAAATTTCCCTTGGGAAAAATAAAAGAACAGAGATAAATATCAAATGAATTACTGGTATTTTAAAATGTGTGAACCCAAATGTACCATTTTTAACATAACATTTTAAAATGAACGTAAGTACAGATACATTAGTGGCAAGTTGGACAGAATATAGACTGACTTGCATTTGTTCACAACATTATTCACTGAGGCAACTGCACAAAAATAAACACCTTTCAAGAAACTGAATATTAGTGAGTCTAGAAATTTAAAATTTTTCAAAGTATTAAACATAACCAATTTTTTTTGGCCAGAGATGAAAGCTTCCATTCATTAATATGCAACTAGCAATACTACTTGAAATTTAATAAAATACAGAAAAAAATTACTGAACATGATTACTTTTTAGAATCTGCAAGTGTTTATTTTCAGAATTTTCATCAGCTACTCAGCTAATATTTATTTTCAGTGCACCTTTACTCATTTTAAGCCCTTATATTTTTTGTTTGATCTTAAGCATTCAGACTATTAAAGTGTATTCATTATTTTGTATGAATTCATCTATTAAACATGAGTTCCTTAGTCTATAATCAGTCTTTTTTCATTTATTTTGATTGTGCCCTGAAAATTTTAGCATTTTAACGTCAGTAGAATAAGCTACTTGGTATGGACAATGTTGTTTTTGTTATCCTGCAGCCTAGAAAAGCCAAGCCCCACTTACTCATATCATGGTAGACTGAGGTTGCCTCTTTTGTCAAGAACAAAGGTGGTTTCCGTGGTGACATAATCTCAATTTTCATAAGTTCTTCACAACAATGCTTCCACTGGCCTAAGACAGACAGAAAAAAGGTAGATTAGTTTAAAACAGAAATGTAAAGATATATATTTCGTTTTTAATAGATAGCAGTACATTTTTGCTTTGAATAAAAATCAGTGAATTTATAAATAAAGCAGTGCCTTAAGGGAGGCTTGCACAAAAACCTAATACTACCCATAATTTCAAAGTCCAGTTCTGAACATAAAAGTAATCTATTTAAAAAATAAAGTTTGGCCGGGTGCAGTGGCTCACACCTGTGATCCCAGCACTTTGGAAGGTCTAGGTGGGCAGATCACCTGAGGTTAGGAGTTCAAGACCAGCCTGGACAACATGGCGAAACCCTTCTCTACTAAAAATACAAAAATTAGCCAGGTGTGGTGGCATGTGCCTTTAGTCCCAGCTACTTAGGAGACTGAGGCAGGAGGATCGCTTGAACCCAAGAGGCGGAGGTTGCAGTCAGCCAAGATTGCACCACTGCACTCTAGGCTATTAAATACTATCCTATTTCACTAAATGGTTAATAACTACTTCAAAATTTCTATTTATTGCAAAAGCTTGTGCAGGTTCTCTTCTTTTAAATATTAAACATTAGGTATTCAAGATGTTGAAAGGTTAAACAATCGACTGAAATATAGTTCCCTAGAAGGAAACAGAAAAAAACATAAAGGAGGGAGGTTCTCAAAAATGGTTTCAACTATGAAAATTTTGATTAAGAAAGAAAAATTATTTACTTAGCAATTGTCCCTTTAAGATGATTATCATGTTTTTTCAAAATCATTTAACTCTATAAAAACACTGTATTTTCATTTAGGTAAAAGGTATATAAAAACCTATTACTATAAAATCATATCACTCAATAAAATTCTGAGTCAAATTTGTTTTAGGAAGGACACATTAAATAAAGGCATTTGGAATAAGAAAAAAATACTCTCGAATAAAATGTTTCCACTATTAAGTTAAAATTTAAGTGTGGACATTATTAATTTTTCTTTTAGTTATGCTTCACACTAATTAAATCTTAAATTTTGTAGATTTCTCCTGAGTGATGTCCAAAAATTTAATCTTTTCATACTTATTGTGTACCTGCATGCTGGATAGCAACTATGCTAGTTCCTATGTGACTATAGATTAATTTTGTAAGAGTAAGTTACTGACATTCACCTTCTTATAGCCTATCTTATACTGATAGAAAAGTAAATATAATACACTTAGGTCATATATCCATATTCAGTATCTAACCTGGTTATTTTCTATTACTTAAAAACTAAGGACATTTCATGTTTAGTAAAATTACTCATTTTTATATAATTACTCATTTTATAGTAGTTGAATATACTACTATAGTAATATATGCATAAATTTAAAATCCATCACCCTTACTTAAGAAACATAAAAAAGCCTTTCAGTATGTTTTATTATGATGCTAAGCACAGAATACGGTAAAAATTTCCAAATAAACCACATAGTAACTGATAAAGGGAATAAATTATTGAGTACAACGCTTCAAAGGTTGAAAGCACATCTAGTAGGATCTGAGATCTGATAACTTATTCCTCCCCACACTTCCTTTTGTAGATAAATATATAAAAGCCAGTTTTTTTCTTCTTGGGGGGCAGGAAAAAAAACCCTTATCTAATGGAAAAATAAACACTTTAAACTGGCACACATTTCTGTCACATTCTTAGATAAGTTATTATGAAATACAGTATTTTCTCTATATTGGTAAATAAAAGCATTTCATTGTTAAATTAGTAGCAGAATACTAGTTACAATGAAAACTGAATATAATGCCACATTATTTCATATGTTACTAAAGACAGAGGTACAAACGCCTTCATGGGTTAAGACTACAATTGAAACATTTATTTTGCCAGCAAATAAATCTCTATGCATAGTTATACATGATAGCCAATATACTAACATGAAAACAAGGGCCCAATATGAAACAGTAAATGAGTAGGTTTTGTTCACATAACAATTTATATATTAAAGATGTTTCCTAAAATACTATTTATTAGTGTTCCCAGTCAAAATAATTTTTTAGGCTAAGCTCCTAATGTAACTCAATATTTATGTTGTTAAATATTAAAATAAATGAAATGTTCCAAATCCGTCTTTTCTGTATCTTTTACCTATCATTCTTTACTCCTACTGACCATCCAGAACACGTGTCACTCCTCTTTCACAGGTTTAACTCACAAAGATTAACAGTAGCTATTACATCCCTCTTGCCCGCCAACATTCACCTGAGGCCATTCTCCCCTCGGCTAAACATATCTACTTCCATAACTGTTTCCTCCTGAGTTCTGATTATCTAACCCTCTTGGTTTTCTATTCTTTTTTTTTTTTTTGGGACGGAGTTTCACTCATGTTACCCAGGCTGGAGTGCAATGGCGCGATCTCGGCTCACCGCAACCTCCACCTCCTGGGTTCAGGCAATTCTCCTGCCTCAGCCTCCTGAGTAGCTGGGATTACAGGCACGCACCACCATGCCCAGCTAATTTTTTGTATTTTTAGTAGAGACGGGGTTTCACCATGTTGACCAGGATGGTCTCGATCTCTTGACCTCGTGATCCACCTGCCTCGGCCTCCCAAAGTGCTGGGATTACAGGCTTGAGCCACCGCGCCCGGCCTGGTTTTCTATTCTTAAATAAGGCAAAATAATTCAAATTTGCTCTCAATATTAAATGTGTCTTGCTTTATTCTGCCCTGAATATTTATCCTGTACTTTGTACTATGTACCATACTTCAACCAGGATCACAGGAGGTTGCACCTGTCACTAGAAAAGTTAAAATTTTAAAGTGTAAGTCAATTTTTTAGTATGGTATAAATACCTCTATCTTTGCTTCATATATCCATACACAATGAATTCTGAATTTTGAAGTATAAATGTAATAGAATTTGTACTGCAAAAATTACATAGGTTGGCAGTTTTCATGCCAAAAAGTATTAAATACCAAAGAAGAAACCAGACCTGAGAACCAAGTTGTCATCACTTTCTTATTATGTTGACAGTAGAAAAATGTCATGAGATTCTTATCCCTCAACTCCCCATTTTAGCATGATAAATTATTTCACATAATCTAAAGAATGAAAGCATGAGATCATCTAATAGCAGTTGATATGCAGACTAGAAGATTCTGGTATTATCATGGTCATATTTCTCCTCTTGTTTTTATGCACATAAAAATTATAAAATACCAGAATCATTCTAAAAATAAATCATTTATAAGATTCTCTAAGACAGAGCATTTAAAAAAATGGTTACAATTTTAGCTATGATCAGCAAAAGAAAGGACATTGTTGTCTTTTAAGTTACACACTTGAGATCTGCTGAAATTTTTAGTTTTAGCAGAGTCTCACTCTGCCACCCATGCTGGAGTGTAGTGGTGAGATCTGTTTACTGCAACCTCTGCCTCCCGGCTTCAACTGATTCTCCTGCCTCAGCCTCCCAAGTAGCTGGGACTACAGGCGCATGCCACCATGCCCAGCTAATTTTTGTATTTTTAGTAGAGATAGGGTTTCACCATGTTGGTCAGGCTGGTCATGAACTCCTGACCTCAGGTGATCCATCTGCCTTGGACTCCCAGAGTGCTGGGATTATGAGCATGAGACACCATGCCTGGCACGAAAACTTTAGTTAAATAAATGTGGTACATGCTGATAAGCATGAAATGAATATCTGAATATTTATTGTCTAGGGATGGTACATAAGGAAAACAAGTCCCAAACAATCCAAGAGGGCCATGGAGGAAATCCTCTAGTTCAATGCTGTGAACCAGAAACCTTTTCAGGCCTAAGTTTTCTCATCTTTAAAGCAAAGAGAAATAATCTGTACTTCATAGAGTGTTATGAGGATGAATGAAATAATCTGGTATACGGGAAATAATCCATAAATTTAGACCCCTTTCTTGCCTCTTCCCCAACTTCTAAATTGAGGGCTGCAGGTATTAACTTTTCTTCATAGTGTTCCAGAAAACAGAGTTCTTAAAATGTCCCTAGGGTTATTTCCATGAGTTGCAGAAATAATTTCCCTTTTTGGAAATGTCTCAGTTTTCCACTGAATAGCATTCAACTGACAAAATACTGGTAGCATCCATCAGTAGGCTTTGTTTGATCAGGAACAGCCATCAACATTCTACAATTTCAATATAAAATTGTAGATAATAAATATGCTGTTAGACTTATTGTCAGTAAACACAAAGAACTGTTACGATTTCAATATTTTCCTGTTGATAAAATTCTTCCTTGAGAAATGTTAGAACCTCACATATTTTACACACAATAGCCCTATTATATTACCATCCCATAGTTTTTATAATCCATGTCATTGGACTGTATTATTGAGATGAGAAAATCATGTGTGTGATTTAAAACAAAAATAAAAACCTCTCTGGATGTTGTCCAAGAAGATGATAACAAATCTGGAGTTAAGGGAAGGCTACGAAAGTGAGACTCCTGAATGTTTCAATATTTTAGAATCATCATTATCCTGGAAAAGTTTTTTGTTCTTCAAATGGCTTTTTTTTTTTTTTGAGATGAAGTGTTGCTATGTCCCCAGGCTGGAGTGCAGTGGCACAATCTCGGCCTACTGCAACCTCTGACTCCCTGGTTCAAGCAATTCTCCTGCCTCAGCCTCCCAAGTAGCTGGGATTACAGGCATGTACCTCCAAGCCCAGCTAATTTTTCTATTTTTAGTAGAGATGGGGTTGCACCATGTTGGCCAGGAAGGTCTTGATTTTCTGACCTCATGATCCACCACGCCTGGCCTCAAATGGCTTCTTATCTGTTAGATCAAACACATTGCCTTCAACAGTTAAATCCTAACATTTTGAGAGAATATGGTCTGGTTGTTTTAGTGACCAAAGGAACTTCAAAAAGCAGGAAGTAGAGATGCTAGAATCGAAACGTATACTACACAGTAGTCAGTCAGCCACTGGAAAGAGACTGAGAGAAAAAAACATCAGTGCATTGATGATATACTACCACTTTTTCAAGAACATAAAAAATTCTTGCTACAAATTATAAGATTATAATTTTAAGATTGCTGTGCATATCCTTTCAGGCTACATGAATATACAACTACAAAATCCAAGTATCTATTTACTAAGATCAAAGAAATGCTGCCAGAAGGCTTCCATCCACTTCTGAAGATCTTCTCTATTGTCAACTGCAAAAATCTGAGTTATAGCTTGTCCAGGAACAGGATTGATGACAGAGAAATTATGGATTCTTTTATTGGCATCCTTATCCATTGCCCGGATTCTGGTTTCCTAAAAATTAAGAAAAAAATTGGGGTTTTGCATCAGAAAATTTCTGCAATGATCAAACAAATGTTTCACTGCTTAGCTGCCATATTTATATCTGATATAACCATAATCTTATTACTGATCATTTGAAATTTAAAACATCTAATTTTGAGAATTTTTTATATTCAAATTTCAATCTAGAAGTTTTTTAAAAAAGAATGCTTTATATTAAAAAACTGAATGTTTTTAAGTGTGCTATATATAGCACTTATGCTAAATTATATGAGATTAAAACATAACCCCTGTTTTGATCTAAGTAGAAGTTTGCTGTCTTTTCTATACATCTTAAAATTTCCAATAAAACAAGTACAGCATGTCATAACTGTAATGTGGATTATATGCTATATTTCAAACTAATAAAACAGAATCAATAAAGTATGTTTCTTATTCTAATATTCATGCATAATATCTAGTGCTATCAGTTAAAGCAGTAAAACCATAACTTAGTGTTTACTGAAGCAAAACAGTTAAGTTTTCTTCATTAACATTTATTTTGTATATAACATTCATTTACAAAGTTCATAAAGATCAATAAAGTAATACAATCCTTATAATGATAAAATTATTTTTAAAGTACGAGGAGCAACACTGCAACAAAGGCAATGGTTTCATTCACACTGACAGTCTAAACCTTTTTTCTGAGTGATACTATGTATACTATTGTGATGACACTTATTGATTCTACACTTAGAAGATTCTGTGAAGTATATTCTCAAGTCACACAGACACAACCATGCCTCATAGTAAGCTAGCAACTACATGTGGTTTTGACCAAGGAATAGTGGGGGATAAAGTCTGTATTAGAACTATTACACAAAGATAGAGATTTGATGCCTACAGAATGATTTCTTTACACTATTCTAGGGAAGTACTGTCCGGTATAAATACGATGTGAGCCACATATGTAATAGAAAATTTTCTAAAAAGAAACTGCTGAAATTAATTAAAAAATGTATTTCATGTAACTCAGCTTGTCCAGGAACATATCCAAAATATGTTAAAGGGTTTCATACTAAGCCTTCAAAATCCAGTTTCTATTTTACACTTACAGCACATCTTGATCTGGACCAACCAAATTGTTAAGTGTCTAACAGTCACTACAGGATGGTGGCTACTGCACTGTACATAGTGGTTCAAGAGAATCATGGTTAAGCCTGCTGTAATGTGTGACAAGAATATTCTGGCTGGTAGTATTAAAAGTTAATTAAGAAAGGCCGGGCGCGGTGGCTCAAGCCTGTAATCCCAGCACTTTGGGAGGCCGAGGCGGGTGGATCACGAGGTCAAGAGATCGAGACCATCCTGGTCAACATGGTGAAACTCCGTCTCTACTAAACACATTACAGCACATCTTGATCAACATAATAATAATAATAATAATTAAGAAAAGAAAGAAAGAAATTCTTCACTGAGTAAAGGGTGAAGAGACTATACAGTCACACATCAAAACCTATATATACATACTGTGGACATTATGTAGTTATTACAGAAGTAGCAGGGTTAGCAATAAAAGCTATCCATTCCCTGAAAAATGGATAAATACAGGCAGGTGAACACCATAAATACTAAAAAAGGAATTCTTTTCTGAAGGAATAAATTCTTATTCAAAACCACAGGGGAAAAATGTACGTTGTATAAAGTAGCAATGTAGCTTTGAACCTTTAGAGTATCACAAAATGGAATGATTGTTAACCATCTTAGAGATAGTCTATCCTGCCACTTAGAGATACTTCTATCTAGAAATCTAGGAATGTGCCTTTAGAGGACTGTAACGGGACTTATACCCAGTATCTTCATTTTATCATAATAGAGTCTTTTTACACTTCTATGTCTTGGTAATAAACTTTGTGAATTAACTCTTTTAAGTAATTATCTGTATTATGTAACAAATGCTGCCCTAAATGGTATCCTTGGACCTCAGGGATGCACCTAATCATCCACAGTAAATATAAAGCTTATTATCACTAGCAGAGAATGACTGAAACTCTAGGAAGAATCTTTGATATGCTACTCTATTAGACTAAGCAAAGGTTAAATCATAGTGGGGAAAAAACCCTCTATTGTTAATGTTACAAAAGAAAATAAAAAGCATTCTTGTTACTGAAATTGTGCTTCTCTCTACCAATTCCATTTTAATAAACATTTCTGACAACTTTATGGATTCAATTTTTAAATAAGGGAAATCTGATTTTTATAGATGAATTTGGGTATTTTTACCAAGGCATCATTTCAAATGAAACCACTACATAGAAAATCTGATGAACTGAATCATTTATATCCTTCTAAGAGAATACAAAAATATATAAATACTACTGTATATACTCCATTAATTCTGGTAGCCATAAATACCACTACATTTTTAAAACATAAGAGGTTTTTAAAAGGTGCAAATGAAATACAGAATTTGAATTAAATTCTACATGCTATCATCCAAAAAAATTTAACAGAAAACTTTTAACCACAAAATTACGTGTCAAAGAAAAAGTGATTAGCACAAGTAAAGTTTCTCAGAGTGTCAGGAAGTTCATGCAAGCTGTTTTTCAGTGTGGGAAAATATCAAAAATAGTGCTCAGGTCTTCACTTCCCAAAAAAGGAAGTGATTAGAAAACACTAAGGTGAATTTCAGGACTGTTATCATTATGGGCTTCTGTGTTTATATAAGGGAAGTATCTCTTCTTAGGGTATGAAAACAAGGAACCTGGTAATTCTCTGCCTCCCCCCTCCGACTATTTCTGCCAACTAAAATACTGCCTTACTCAGTAAACAGCTAAAAAATATTTTAAAATATAAACAATTGAAATAGGAAAAGAAGAACTCAAATAATGATTAAAAAGTTTTGTATTGATAGACGCAGATCCTAAAAATAATCTCCAATCCAACTCTTTGTGAGGAAACATGTTCTGTGAGAAGTATTCTATTAAGCCCAGCATTTCCGGTTTTGTTTTTGCTAATCTCAAAACTTCAACTGATCTAGGTTTTATAGTTAACTTTTCATGATATGTAAATAGATTTGAGATTATTCACTGTGAAATGTTAATCTGTAGCTGGCTTTGCTTTTTGTCAATCTGCAATTTTTCACTGCATGAGATGGTGGTGTTACCTAGAGAATGCCAAATGAAATCAATAAAAATATAATCTGGGAAGTCAATTTTGTAATGAAACAAACTCTAAAGTCACAGGAAAGCTTCATTTAGGTTTTTTAAAATTATTGTTTTGAATTAAAATTGTACTTCCTCCTCTTCATTTCCATGTAAATGAAAAATTACTAGGTCAGGACTAGATTTATAAATTATTTATCTTACTTTTCTATACAACCTTAAAAAATATACCCAGACTATGGTCTCTATGTGCTCTTTCCTACAAAGAAGAATCATAGCTTTTTGGAGAAATGGCTGACTCTGGGCTTGGGCCACAAAACGTATAAGATTATTCTGGAACATCTTGTCCTGTCAGAAATCTAAGATTCCTAGGGTTATGCCAAAAGGACTCAAGAGTCAACTAGAAGAGGCTTTTACTAGTCAAATGTCGGACAATTAGAACATCGATTAGAATAGCAACAGCAATGAACAGATACATGACACGTCTTTAAATCCACAAATTCATAATGATATTTAAAAACTAACTCATTGGTCACCTGTGAAAGATGGTAGGAAACTATCTTACTGTTTTGGTAACTGACATATAAATAGAAAAAAAAAAAAAAAAGTACTTATTCCTGTCTTCCCTGTATGAATTGTACTTCAGGGTAACCAAATGGCTGATGAAGTAGAGGGATTCCAGCTATAAAAAAATGTAAAAATACTACCGATTTACAATCTTTAATAAAATAAAGGATCTAAACAATGGTCATCAGTGGTTGTTGAGTGGAAGAACTAGATATATGATATGCTTCTTGATGAAAGTATAGGACCCATCCTAAAATGTATTCTTACTAACCAACCAACAAACCTGAATATGATACAAAAATATAAGAAAAAAGGCAGGCTGGGCATGGTGGCTCATGTCTGTAATCCCCGCACTTTGGGAGGCCAAGGCGGGCAGATCACCTGAGGTTGGGAGTTCGAGACCAGCCTGACCAACATGGAGAAACCCCGTCTCTACTAAAAATACAAAATTAGCTGGGCTTGGTGGCGCATACCTGTAATCCCAGCTACTTGGGAGGCTGAGACTCGAGAATCACTTGAACCTGGGAGGTGGAGGTTGCAGTGAGCAGAGATTGCATTGAGATTGTGCCATTGCATTCTAGCCTGGGCAACAAGAGTGAAACTCATTCTCAAAAAAAAAAAAAAAAAAAAAAGAAGAAAAGAAAGAAGAAAAAAAGAAAGAAAAAAGGCAACCCAGGGATGCAATTAGAAAAATCCAAACTATGAAAAACCAGACTATGATAAAAGACCAATTTCTTCAGTAAATAAATTGTGTATGGGTGGGTGTGTTTGTGTGTGTGTGAGAAGTGGGCAGTCTGAGGTGTGAGCATAAGCCAAAATATTATTATTATTATTAAACTCTTGAATTCAGGGGTACAAGTGCAGGTTTGTTGCATAGGTAAACTTGTGTCATGGGGTCTGTTTGTAAAAATTATTTAATCACCCAGATATTAAGCCTAGTAGTACTCATTAGTTATTTTTCCTGATCTTCTCTCTCCTCCCACCCTCCACTCTCCGACAGGCCTCAGAGTGTGTCATTCCCCTCTACGTCCATATGTTCTCATCATTCAGCTCCCACTTATAAGTAAGAACATGTGGTATTTGGTTTTCTGTTCCTGTGTTAGTTTGCTAAGGAGAATGGCCTCCAGCTCCATCTATGTCCCCGAAAAGGGCACGATCTAGTTCATTTTTGTAGCTGCAGAATATTTCATGGTGTCTGTGTACCACATTTTCTTTATCCAGTCCACCGTTGATGAGCATTTAGGTTGATTCCATGTCTTTGCTATTGTGAATAGTGCTGCAATGAAAATATGCATGCATGTGTCTTTATAATAGAATGATTTTATATTCCTTTGGGTATATACCCAGTAATGGGATTGCTGGGTTGAATGGTATTTCTGTCTTTAGGTCTTTGAGGAATTGACACACTGTCTTTCAAAATGGCTGAAATAATTTACACTTCCACCAACGTCAAGTCTCTTCTAAAGACACCTGAAAGACCTAATCAATCAACCATAATATGTGGCCCTTATCTGGATCCTAATTCAAAAAACTGTTACAAAAATTGAGACCGGGGATTTTAAAAACTGCCTGGATTTTTGATGACATATTAACTACATACAACTATATCTACATATGACCACTTACATATAAAACCATAAATTTTCTTAAGTGTGACAGGAATATTTACAAGTAAAATGATACGGTCTTTAGGATTTGCTTCAAAATATATCTAATGTGGGAGCAATGTGTGAGAGTACAAATGGGTTCATTTATACTATTCTATGTATAAATTACCTTAAATTTTTTCCAAAGAAAACAATTAAAAAATACAAACATAAAAACCAAAGTCAGTCTATTAATGCCTCTTTGTCTATAATGCAGATATTTCACACCTTCCTTACAAACATGCTGTAAAAATAAATGAGTTCTTTGAACAGTGCTCTGTCTGAAGCCCTGTTAATCAGGAATGAAGACAAAATGTTGATGCTAAAAACAAGCCTTAGACTTTATATATATTCTAGTGACTAAAAGGATACCTTTATATATATGACAAGGAATGCCTGAAATATGTAATGCATAGTAGCTATAAGTTAAACCAACCATGAGGTATAATTAGCATCAGTTTAATAAAATTATTTTAAATTTATATTAATTAAATCAGATGTAAACTCCTATTAGGAAAATGTTTGAAAAATTATTTTGACTATATTTTAAAAATCTGAAGAGTTGATAAGATTAGATATTAAGAAAACTAACATAATTGATTAAAATCACATGTGCTTCATAATAATTTTGCTTTCTAGGGTCTATGATAAATATAAAAGTATTTTCAAAACAATTTAACCAAGGTCTACTACACTAAGTAGTGTCATTGACTTGTTTAAAACAGATTTTATTAAAATGAATGATGTATGTATATAATATTTAAAACAAGAAAAGACTTGATCTCAAAGACTCACACTCCTTTGTAACCATCCCATTCCCCACCCTATTGACAATGGATAAAGCTTTGGCTAACAAAATGCTTTCTATAATGTGTAGAATATTTAGTTAAGTACCTGTTATTGAGAATGTCTTGCTCAATAACATTCATGGTGAAGTTTTTTGAATTTGAAGCAATCGCTTTGAAGTAAATCACCCTTTCAAATTTGGATTGAAAATGGGAGGGGAATAGTTTTTAGGCTTTTCTTCCCTTAATGTGACTATTTCCACAGCTCCCTATGAAAATAAATGAACCAACTTAGCCTTACAGAAAATGCCATTTAGAAGGACAAGGATTATAGCTTGAGAACAGAGCCTGTGATCTAAATAACACAACTATTATTTATATACCTTAGCAACTGTGAAATTTATGTTTTCAAATAATTTTAAAAGTAGCATTAAGAAAAATTATTTTCTAAATCATTAGAAAAGAAGAAAGATGATCAAAAGACAAAAAACTCTGATTTGTATTTAATGTTTAACATTATCAAGTTTAAAGATCTTAGAGACCCACCATTAGAAATCTACTAAAAACTAAAAGAGAAACACTATTCTTAAACATTTTATTTGGTCTTTACCTGCTGCATCAGAAAATACCAAACTGGCATTTATCAAAGATCCTTTGTTTATTTAAGAATACACTGTTAAAGACCACCCTAGACAACATGGTGAAACTCCGTTTCTACTAAAAATACAAAAATTAGCTGGATGTGGTGGTGGCTGTCTGTGATTCCAGCTACTTGGGAGGCTGAGGCAGGAGAATAGCTTGAACCCGGGGGGCAGAGGTTGCAGTGAGCCAAGATCACGCCACTGTACTCCAGCCTGGGCAACAGAGTGAGACTCCATCTCAAAAATAAATAAATAAATTTTTAAAAAGTAAAAAAAGAATACACTAATAAGATGGGTCTGGTGGCTAATACCTGTAATCCCAACACTTTGGGAGGCTGAGGCAGGCAGATTACTTGAGCCCAGGAGTTTGAGACCAGCCTGGGTAACATGGTGAAACCCTGTCTCTACAATAAATACAAAACTTAGGCGGTTGTGGTGGCATGCACCTGCAGTCCCAGCTACTCGGGAGGATCGCTTGTGTCCAGGAGGTGGAGGCTGCAGTGAGCTGTGATGGCACCATTGCACTCCAGCCTGGGTGACAGGGCCAGATCCTGTCTCAAACAAACAAAAAACCAAAAAGAAAACACTAATAGTATTTCTCCTTTACAAATCTGCAAGGTAAGAAAAACAATCAAAACATCTACCTTAGATTTAAAAACCAAGTAAAACACTGAATAGATATAAACCTATAAATTTATCACTATATCAGACAGTGAAGGTAGAGCAGGGAGGAAGATAACACTTGTCTGCTAACCCTGGAGGAGGTAATATCAACTCCAATATATATTACCAATACCAATGCAATACCAATACATAACACCAACTTCCTATTCTGAAAATTGGCAATTAAGATATTAAGTATTTATCCTGCCTTTTCACAAGAGACTATAATTCATCCCTAGTTGATAAGAAAAACTTCTTTACAAAAAGATTGCCAAAAGGAAGGGCATGCATAGAAGAAAAGAAGTATGAGAAATTCGCCTAAAATCTCCTGTGTAATAACTGATTTAGGCAAAGACAATCACAGGTGCCTAAAACCATTATGTGAAAGACTGTTAGAAAACAAAGACCGTCACACAGTGCCAAAGTGTCTCCTCACTGACTACTTGCTAATCGTAAAGAGAAAAGATTGCTTTATGTTGGAGACAGGGCATCACCAGTAGTGACGACAACCTGACTTCATGAGCCTCCCAACCAGAGGCTCTATAAAGTACTTGTCTGTCATCAACCATAAAGTATTCTAATAAAAATGCTTTACATAAATACAATCAAGCCTCTAGATCTCATTTACAATTTAGAAGAATTATAGAGGATGCATAATCCCTGAATAAGCCTGGACTGAAGACCCGATCTAAAAGGCCATTTTGGGAAAACACGGAAATCTGAATATGGACTGAATATTAGATGACATAAGAAAAGTATTTTCTTAGCTGTGATAATGGTAGTATGATTACGTATGTATATGAAAGGTCCCTATTTTTATTAACAGGAGTTACATGTTGAAGTATTCAGGAATGAAGTATCATAATATCCAAGTCTTATGTTCAAATGGGTCATCAAAAAATATAGATTTAAGCAAAGAGATAATAAAAATATGGCAAAATGTTAACTGCTAAATCTAGGTAATACATATATGGGTCATCAGTTTAGTTTTTTTTTTCAACTTTTCTACACATTTCAATCATTCTGTAAGTTGACAAAAATTACTTTAAAAGGAAAAATAATTATGTAACAGTCATGTTTTAGGAAGTAACAAAAATATTTCTTGACTATGATAGTGCTTGATATATGTGAATAAGGACATTAGTGATATTTGTGATATTCACTATTAAGTGGGAAGTTTTCAGGTGAATGGAAAAGTTCAAAGGAAGACTGAGGTAGAAAAAAGAACTACAAAGAGAAAAGCTTCTATGGAGAAAAACACAGGAAATCAACACTGGAGAAAATGAAGACAGCAATATTGCAAAGCTGGAAAACAAAAGACTTTGTCATCAGTTTCGTCTTTGAGATTAACAATTAAATTATATTTATCTTATGTAATAATAATAAATGTATCTTTCCAACCTTAAGTCTTATTTCATGTTCTAATTTTAAAGTGCTCTTCTGTACTTTAAACAGAAGTCAGGTTCAATGGAAGAGATAATTAAGTCATCAGTCCTCAAGGTCAAATGTAGCTCACATTGTCTCCAAGTGTAAGGCTAAATCTATACAAATTACTACATTAATAATTTCCCTGTGATATGTAATGGCTAATTGGAACAACCATTGGAATTTTTAAGTCTTCTGATTTCGGTCATCTTAACAATACCACTGATTAACTACAAAATCTCATTAGTCACCTGGGTATCAGTCTTTATTACCACAAGAAAAAGTAAATCAATTAAAAAAGGTCAATTCAGTCAGGCCATATAAACATTGTCACCACTTTTCTGGAATTAGACCCTTGTCATCAGACAGAAAATAACTGACACACTGACTACAAAAACAGAGTTTTATTATAAATGTTCTCTTAAATTTAAATCCTAAGTTTCCACACATATGCCTAAGCCATCACCTATAAGTCTACTGTGGCTTCATGCTCAGAACCTCATTTTATAGCTACTTTTAAACTTTCAAAATTGATTTACAGTGTTACAAAGAGAGGAAAAAGTCTAATTTTGCCTTCCAAATTTAGTCTAGCAGTACACCTATGAGGAAAAAGCAAAAACAGTACATAAATTTTTGTCTATTTTTTCCTACCCATTAGGAAAAGGGTGAGCCATATAATTTTCCTTACTAGTTTGGGAAGTTCTATCTGATCTCTAAGTCTATTTCTTCACTTGTAAAACAAATTATACACCTGTAAAACAGGGCTGCCACACCTGCTTTGCCTACCTTGAAGGGCTGCAATAAGGTGAGTTAAATTCCTTCAAGACTCTTCAAATAAAACAAATGACTTTAAAAATATCATTTGTTTAGATTACATCTTAATTTATTTTATGACTGAATATTCTGTGGTACAACATACAAGAAAATAATTAGTAGGATTTCATGTTTACTCCTTAGCTATTTAGTAAAAACCAAATTAGACATAATCATATACAAAGAACTTTTACCACAATTATTGAAGTTGAAACTAGTGAAATAATTGCTACATATAGATTTGGAGAAATTCTAAGAAGAAAACTTTTAAAATTCTCTTGGACTTAAAAAAAAAAAAGCCAATGTAATGAAAGACATAAATAAATAAAGGCAGGAGGTAAAGGGCATAATTTAGATGAAAACAATCAAATGAAATGCTGATCAGATGCAGTACATGATCCTTGATAAGGTCCTGGATCAAACAATAAAAAAAAATTAGAAAAATATTTTTGGGAAAATTGGAGCAATTTGTTCTGTATGTTAGATAATATTTTATCAACAATAAACTTTTTGAGTGTGACAGTAATATTATGGTTATGAATAAATGTCCTTGGTTTTAGGAGAAACATGCTAACATATCCAAAAAAGAAATGTTATGTTGTTTGCAACTGATTTTAAAATGGTTCAGAAAAAAATTTTAACTAGAGAGAAAGTAAATGTGGCAAAATGTTAACAACAGCTGAGAGTCTAGATGAACGGTATACAGGTGTTCATTATTCTGTTTCAATTCTTCCATCTGAAATTTTCAAAAGACTAAAGTGTGAAAAAATGGCAGAAAGACAACACTGAATAAACCGAACAAAAAGTTGGCAAGTAATGAAAAAAAGCATGTCAATTTTTCATTAATAAAACTATGTATTTCAAAAACCTAACTTTCTAAGCCAAAATAGATTCAATATAATACTGAGATATTATGTCCTTATTCAAGAGTGACACTTAAAACAGTTAAATTAGGTGAATTTAATAATATAATAAAAGGTCTCACTAAAAGACTTCCTGTAGGTAAAACACAGTGTAATTTCTAAAAGTGGAATAGAAATAGACAAAAATGTTATTAGAAAAGATCATGAAACTAAACTTAAGTCTTATAGATTAGTAGACTGGTACCTACAGGTTTTCAGGAATACAGCTATTATATAAAAGGCCATACAACTTTACATTCTTCTTTAAAGGATAATTTCAAAGACAAGGAGAACAAATGTGATGGCTCTTGTTTTATCACACACTTCAACCACTCCAAAAACAAGCACAGTAGAACAACTAGAAATAATTAGGGGCAGTCCACAGGCAAAAACAATGACATTTTGGTCTAGAAATGCCATTTTTCTAGAGTAGGAATGCTCTAAAAAATGAGGAAAGAAAAATCCTCTAATCAACACTAGACTTAAATAATAGACAAAGTTAAATTTAAGACCATGAAGTAGAAGAAACTAAGTATGCCTTATACTGAAAAGTTTTCCTACAGGATTTTAGATGAAAAAATTGTAGCTAGATTTCAATAGTCTTCTTTGTTTCAAACCAGTATATATAACTTGACAAATTCTCTATGTGGTGTGGTACTACATTTTAAATGCAGTATAAGCACTCAACTATTCTAAATGGACTGGCAGGCTTTTCTGTTCTGACAGATTGGACAATTGCCCAACAATCCCATAAGAAATAAGAAAGTACAGTCAAGAAGGTCTTTTTATGGCTTCATTTGAATATTAACTAGAAAGAGCATCACTATAACATGAGCTAACAATTTATGTTTAACCTTAAATAAATTCATGAAAAACTTAAATATACTGTTAATGTAGAGTTACATTCTCTGCTTTAAAACCCATTTACTGGTATAGATGTCCATTACTATATTTTCTTAGGAAATATACACTATTTCTTATAACAGATAAGCTCTGTAATAGAAACAGATTAAATCATATTTATGAACTAACCTGTTTTTACCAGTGCTTCTCTTTTCTTTATAAGGCATCAACAACGTAAACGGCACAGACAAAAACAAACTTCCTAAGATGTATGTTTTTTTTCAAAATAGCATTTCCTTTACCTTGTTAATGGGTACTATCAAAGCTGGTTCCACTTTAGCTTCAATTTCCTCTGGACTGTAAAAACAATAGAGTTTACCTCCTCGCAAAACACAATACAGCCTTCTCCAACTAATCAGACCTTCTATCGTTTGCTGGGGAAAAAAAAATCAAGAGACTATCAATTTTAAATTATTAGCACCTTAACTCTAAACTCATCAAAATACTCATCAAGGTTAAATTAGTTATTTAGAATTTTTTTAATGTGATGGAATTATCCATTAATTTGCTATACAAAAGGTTAATTGCCCCAAATCCAAGAATATGTTAATATCAGAGAATAAAAGTTTGGAATTCTTAAAGGCATTAAGTGAAATGGAGGCAATGATTACCACCTAACTTTTACACACATAAAACCACAGATTAATGCTGTTTTAGAAAAGCTAGCCAATTAAAAATTAGTGCGTAGAATTCTATAGCAATTCATTAAATGACTCAGGAAAATATCTGTATGTTCAAAATATTATTTTCCCTACTGCTCTCAGAGCATCAGAAAATGTCAACTACCCTGTAAGAATGCAAATTTTCTTTCCTCCTAATGGAATCTTTTAGAAAAAGCTATTGATTCATTGAAGCTCACAATTAATTATTTACTGAATATAAATAACTATGGTTATAAATAAATCAGGAGTAGGTGGCACAGAGGCAGCTTTGGAAGCTCTGAGTCCTAAACCGTGCCAAACGCTGTCTGCCAGAAAGACCTTTATGTGAAAGGTGTTGAGCAGCCCTCATCATTTTCCATAAGGATTCCTCTGTTGCTGATGATCCTGTTGCTGCTATTAATGAAGCAGAGGAGCATGGAGAGGTAGCGCCTTAGCCATCAACATTGCTGTAGATCCCTCCCTGCCTTGCCATTCTTTTCACCTGGAACCCCCTACAGTTTATATCTGATAACATTTAGAAAACTGACTTTTAAAAAAAGACTTAAAACAATACTTCTCAATATCAGAAGGTGAAACAACTGCCAGTATACTAAGATTTAAAGTGGAGCTACAATTGTTCTAGGATATTTAAAGTCCTCTAACCTGCTGATTAAGAAATCCTGCAAATGCATCCTCAGCCATACAAGCTGGCTGGGCAACTAGTCGACAGCACATGTTGCCATATAGGGGAAGCCAAAATGAAGACTCCTCTAGTTAAAGGAGAAAGAAAAAAAAAAAAATCAAGTTACAAATATATGTTTATTTAAGGTCATTATATACATTTTTTTTTACAATTTTGTTTTGCTTAGTACAGAACATATTTTAAAATTACTTTTATGTAAAGAGTCATCCTACTCAAATACCAGTGCCGTATTTAGTGTGAAAATCAAATATGAGAACAGAAAGGACAGGATAATATTAAACTGATAGTTTATAGCATGCTATTACCTGAATTAAAAATGAACTGTTTAGTCTCTTGTTTGATCTTAATTGAATATTCAATGAAAGTTCTTCAGAGAATGTAAGTGATCTCATTTAACATAAAAACATTCTAATATGTTTATCAAATTCTACTTTTTGCTCTGATTCTCATTATAATAATTAAAAGGTGATCCTTGGAATAAAACATTATTCCACTTTGCAACACCAAGGCAGGCAGATCACTTGAGATCAGGAGTTCGAGATCAGCCTGGCCAATATAGTGAAACCTCGTCTTTACTAAAAATACAAAAATTAGCCAGGCATGGTGGTGCATGCTTATAGTCCCAGCTACTCGGGAGGCTGAAGCAGGAGAATCGCTTGAGCCCGGGAGGCGGAGGTGGCAGTTAGCTGAGACTGTGCCACTGCACTCCAGCCTGGGCGACAGAGCAAGACTCCATCTCAAAAAAACAAAAATGGAAAAAAAAACACATTATTTCAGAGAATAAGATAACTTAATCAACATTTTTGACCCTTTCTCTTCCCCTTCTCTTCCTGAACAATTCAGTCATAAGCCATTAGGTAGCGCCCCCAACATGAACATCTGTTCCAGGACCGGAGAAGAAGCTGTGGTGTGCTAGAAATGGATGGTGGAGACAGGCAGAATGAGAATGTTGAGCAGGAGGGGCTGCCTGCAGGAAGTATCAGTGCCTCAAGGGGCTGAGAGAGTGATGACACTGGGGTGCAGCCTAGATTTGAGACTCTGTCTTGAGCAAGCAGGGTAAAAGAGGTATGCCTGGGAAGAGGAGCCTGAGGTGGAACATCAGAGCCCGAGGGGATCCTCTACTCAGGAGATGGCCTGCTGTGGGAAGTCAGGGACCAATCAGAGAAAGTGGGGGCTGCTTGATGTGAAGTATCAGAACCCAGGCAGAACAGAGTATCCATATTCAGGGGCAGCCTAGCCTTGGAAGTCAGAGTCTGACAGCAGTGAAGCAGCCATCTACACATGGGGTAACTCAGCAGTATGTCAGAGCCCTAAGTTGAGTGAGAAGGGCATCCAGGGTTCCCTGGGAAAATGGCCAATTCCAGGGATGGGGAAAAGTACATGATGAACTGAATATATTGATACATAAGGAAGTGTTCAAAGAATGATGGGGATGTGTCAAAAAGACATAGAGGTCATCTCGCATGGACTCTCATTGGCCAAATTGGGGACAATTTGAACCATAAAACAATGATATTAACAGATTATGATACACTGCAAAAACATGAGTCCATACTGATATAAAGCAAGGAATACATTGAAAGTCTAGTTAAGAAATATTATACAGTTGACCTTTGAACAACATGGGTTTGAACTACATGTGTCCACTTACATATGGATTTTCTTCCACCTCTGCCACCTCTGAGGCAGCAAGACCAACTCCTCTTCTTCTTCCTTCTCAATGTGAAGATGATGAGGATGCAGACCTTTCTGATGATCTGCTTCCACTTAATAGTAAATATATTTCCTCCTTCTTATCATTTCCTAATAACATTTTTTCTTTAACTTACTTTATTATAAGAATCTTGTATATTTTATATATATAACATACATAATGTTTTACTTGACTGTTTATGTTATCAGTAAGGCTTCTGGTCAACAGTAGTCTATTAATAGTTCTATTAGTCTATTAGGAGGAGTCAAAAGTTATATGTGGATTTTTGGCTGCATAGGGGATGGCACCTCTAACCTGCATGCTGCTCAAAGGTTAACTGTGCTTACACAGTAGTTTCTTTTTTTTCTTTCCTTCCTTTTATCACCTTCCTCCCTTCCTTTCTTTCTTATTTGAGACAGTCTTACTGTGCTGCCCTGGCTGGAGTCCAGTGGCACAATCTCGGCTCACTGCAGCCTTGTCTTCCCCAGCTCAACCAATCTCCCACTTCACCCTCCAGAGTAGCTGGGATCATAGGTGTGCTCCACCACTCCCAGCTAGTTTTTGTATTTTTTGTAGGGATGGTGTTTTTCCAGATTGCCCAGGCTAGAGTACTTTCAAGGTACTCTCCTCTAACCACAAAGTATGTACTGATTACAAACGGGGAAACAAAAGAGTAACTTCATAGTACAGAAGTTTGGAAGACACCATCTCAACCAAGTGATCAAAGCGAACATCATTAATAATGGCTGAATCAATGATATGTCACTTGATAGGATAAAATGAGAATGCAGTATCACTTCTGTGATATTTCTGCCAGAGAAGTATATCCTGAATCTTATTCCAAGAAAACATAAGACAAACACAGATAGAGGGACCTTTTACAAAATAACCAGCTATACTCTTGTAAAATGCCAAGGTCATGAAAGTCAAAAAATGACTGAAGAACTAGTCCAGATCGAAGGAAAATAAAAAAGCATGACAATTAAATGAAATGTATGATTCTGCACTGTATCCCTCTGCCATAAAAAACATTATCAGGACAGTGGGCAATACCTTGAATTGAGTCTGAGGATTACATGGCGGTAATGTACTGGTATTAATTTTTTGACTTCGAGTGTGATGGTGATGTAGCTGAATGTTCTGACAGTAGGAAATATGTATTAATACATTCTGGGGTACGGACTATCATGTAAGCAACTTGCTCTCATAAATTTTTTTGAGGAAAAAAAAAAAAAATCCTGACATTCAAGCTGGGTGTGGTGGTACGTGCCTGTAGTACCAGCTACTCCAGAGGCTAAGGTGGAAGGACTGCTTGCACCCAAAAGTTTGAGGCCAGACTAAAGTTTGAGGCCAGACTAGGTAATATGCCGATACTCATCTCTAATTACAAACAACCAAATAAACTTGACATTCAACTTGCATCTTTTCTACAAGTATAACATTGTTTAAAAAAGTTCTTTCAAAAAACATTAAGATACTTTAATGAAGATAACTACCTGTGTACTATCTATCTATACGGAGAAAAACATTAAATAATTTATTCTAGGCATCAGGGTATAAACAACAATTCAACGTATGGCTGTTAGTTCACACTGGACCACATAAAAATGATTTTTAAAGTTTTTGCTGTGTCCTGATGGTAGTGCCTATAAAATGGCTAGCTACTGGCCATAATTATTATTTACCTAAAAGTTTTAATTACCCCAGATTTTTTTTGTTATTTAATATATACATGCAAGGTAGCCAACGTCTGTAGTAAAACCAAAAAGTCTTAAACTTATCTACCCAAGATTCTACTATACAATAGCACACAACAATGTTCTGAGAGTATTCAAATCTTTTTCATTAATACATTTTTAAAGCTGCTATATTTTAGCAATAAAGGGCTTAATCTGGGAAAAATAAATGCACAAGCATAATAAATGCAATTCCAAAATGCAAACACAAATAAAAGCTATTTTTCCTAAAACAGGCAGCAAATAAAAATTATTAAAAGCATACATTTCAGTAATACTTGTGAAATCAACTTTGTGATTTATAAAGTTTGAAAGCAAACTTCTTTATATAGGCAATCCCAGATTTATGAATAGCTTATGTTCTAAATATCTGTGAGTGAGCTGAAAAGTACATCATAAAGAGTAAGAAACATGAAGGATACAACGAAAAAGACTAACATAGGTTTAACAGGAATGCAAGAAGGAGAAAAGCTAGAAAACGGCAGAGGCAGTTTGAAACACATATGTGAGATTTTGTCTAAACTGATGAAACATATCTATCCACAATGTAAAGAAGCTCAAGAAACCCCAAGCAGCATAAACTCTACACCTAATTATACCACAGTAAAATTTTAGAAAACCAAAGGCAAAAAAGAAATAAAAAGATTACACTTACAAAGGTAACACACTGACAAATGATTTACAACATTTATAATAAAATAGAAGCCAAAAATATTGGAATTATATCTTCAATATTCAACAAAACAGTGAAACTGCAGAATTAAGAAATATCTTCAATTATGAGGCAAAATAAAGCCATCTTCAGATAAACAAAAAGAACCAAGAAGTTTGATATCAGTAGAACACACTAAAATAAATTCTAAGGCACATACTTCAAGCAGAAGGAAAATTATCCCAGACGCAAGGCAAAAGATACAAGTAGTGCATAGAAACATGCAGGTAAACCTAAATAAGTATTAAATCTATAAAACGTCTTCCTAAAAAAAAAAAAAAAGAATTACAATATATAAAAATAGCACATAGGTTAGGGGAAAGAGTTTAGCTGTTCCAAAGTCCTTGTATTATCTGAGAAAAGCACAAAACTATTTTTTAAGTTTAGATTTTAATAAATATGATTAATGAAATTTTTAGAGATTAAGTTCTAAAAAATGATAAAAAGGAGGTATAACTTTAATTCAAACAAGGAAAAATTGCCTTAAAAATGCAAGAAAAAAAAAACCATGGAATAGGTGAGACAATTAAAAAACACAGGTTATCATAGTAGATTTAAAGCTAAATATACAGCTATTTGATATTCAACACAGAAGGACTAAAAACTTCAGGAAGAAAAGATTGTCAAATTAGAGAAATGTTAAAATCCAATATAATGCTGAAGAGGCATGTCTGTAACACAATACAGTTTGATGTAAAAGAAGAAAATACACAATTTAAACACATATGCATTAAAGAACAAAGGCTCAAATTATATACAGCAAAAATTGACATAACTATGGGTAGAAAAATCCACAATCGCAGGAGATTTTATCACACTTCTTGCAGTAATATAGACTACAGTCATTACTCCTAACAAATAATTAGCAAATATGGAACACATAAGTGAATAAAACTGACAAATCTATTATGAGAATGAGAATTTAAAAACAGAGATGGTACAGAAAGTAAGTACCAGTAATGGAAAAGAGGGAACAATGTTTCAGAGGCTGCAGAAATTCAATAGATACAGGACACTATAGAGAATTCAATGCCTATAAATCTCAAAGTTTAGATCGAATGGATATCTATAAAAATATAACTTATTGAAACTGACCCAAGAAACAGAAAAGCTGAAGAACCCTGTAACTACTCAAAATGATTAAATCAGTGTGAGAGATAAATACATATTATCACAAAATGAGATAATATAAGTAATGAAAAGCGTACATACGGAATGATTAACAAAAAGCAAATTACTAAGACAAGATGATTCCATATCAAAGTTCAAATCATGCAAAATTATATTATTTAGGGAAGCACACAAATGTGGTATTAAGAAAACCATAAAGAAAAGCAAGGAAGTATATACCACAAAGATGGAGATATATGACTAGGGTAACCAAGGGAAAGTAGTGGTAGTAATGTTCTATTTTTTGACGTGTTCTATTTCTTGAGACAGGGTCTTGCTCTGTACCCCAGGCTGGAGAACAGTGACACAATCATACCTCACTGCAGACTTCTGGGCTCAGGCAATCCTCCTACCTCAGTGTCCTGAGTAGCTGGAACTACCTGCACGCACCACCATGGCCAACCAATTTTTTTGTTGTTGTTGTTAGAGATAATGTCTCACTATGTTGCCCAGGCAAGTCTCAAACTCCTGGGTTCAAGTGATCCTCCCACCTCATCTTCCCAAAGAACTGGGATTACAGGAATGAGCCACCACACCTAGCCTCAAAATTACCTTTTTTAAATTATATATTTACATTTCATGAACTTTTGCCTATTTTTAACGTAACTTCTTATTGTGAAACAAAAAATATTGGTATAACATTATCAATTTTATCAGTACAGAGCCACGGTCTTTACAATAGTAAGTATAATTAGGACATTTACCACTTACTAATTTTGCTTGGAGAAAATGAACAAAAGTAAACAACCCAAATCATACTTCCAAACTGCCTTACCAACACTGCTCCATATTTTTTATCATGAGTAAAATCACCTGGGAGAGTAGCAAGTGCTCATGCTAAGTTTTACAAATCTTCCTAATGACCTAACCCCCTTCTTCACTTTCCTGTATATTTATTTTGGATAAACTAAAACTACCACTACACTCCAAACAGAAAAGGGTTAAGATAATTTAACCCTTTCTCTTTCTTACATTCTCTGCTTCCTACTAACAGAAAAGCTGGGTTCCTTGATTTTAAATTTAAAAGTAAGTCATGTCTTTAATTTCCAGCTAGAAGAGTAGTGAAGTCATAACTTCCAAGTCAAAAACAAGGATTCAGTATACCTGAGACCTTTCTTTTCCCACTAAATCTTGCAAACAAATCTCAGTGTAGAGAAAGGAAAATAAACTTTTCTCCTTTGGGGAAGAGGGACAGATATATTTGAAAGAACCAACAGAATCACTTGTGTCTCCACTATTTAAGCTGATAACCACTTGAGGGGAACATACTATAATTAGAAATACAGGCAGAATGTATGTAATAAGTAAAATATATATTGTACTTACCATTTCCATTAATAGACAGATTATGGGTCTTGAAACTATCCTCAGCACTTTCCAAGGTTAGGGTAGTGTGAGCTAGCAAATTATACTTTACACCACTAATAGTGAGAAAGAAGACACGTTTTAAGTATTTTTGTATGTTTGCTACTACTATACAAAATATTTATATGTTCAACAACAAATAATAAAACACTTGATTTAAAGATAAGCAAAGGACTTAAACAGAAATTTCTCCAAAGCAGATATACAGTCAACAAAAGAATAAAAAGATGCTCAGTATCTTTAGTCATTAGGGAAACACAAATCAGAACCACAATGAGATATCATTTCATACTCACTAAGATAGCTATTAGTAAAACAAACAAAGAAAACCAGTAACAAGTGTTAGCTGGTATGTGGAGAAACTAGAACCTTTGTGCATGGCTACTGGGAATGTAAAATGACACAGCCTACATGGAAAACATTTTGGTGGTTCTTCAAAAAATTAAAAATAAAATTACTGATCCTGCAATTCTACTCTGATATATACCCAAAAGAAGTGAGAGCAGAGACTCAGATATTTGTACACCTATGTTCACAGCAGCATTATTCACAATAGCATAAAGGTAGAAGAAATCCAAGTGTCTATCCAAGGAATCAACAAAATGTGGGGTATGTGTTTGTGTGTGTGTGTGTACATACACACACATATATAAAATGCAATATAATTCGGTCTTTAAAAAGAAGAAAATTCTGACATACAACATGGATGAATCTTGAAGACATTATGCTAAGTGAAATAACCAGTCACAAATGGACAAACACTATATGATTTCACTTATAAGAGGTACCTAGAGTAGTGAAATTCATAGAGATGGAATGTAGAATGGTGGCTGCTAGGAGGATAGAGTGAGGAATTAGTGTTCAATGGATACAAAATTTCAGCTTAAGAAGATGAAAAACTTCTGGAGATGGAGGGTAGTGATGGTTGTACAATGTGAATGTACTTAATGCCTCTGTATACTCAAGAATGCTCTACTACAAAAAAAATTAGATATGATAGATGACATTTTTTGACAATAGAAGTTTTAATTTAGCAAGTTTATCTCTGATATTTTGTCAATAAAATCTGCAAATTATTTGTTTTAATTCACACAAATATTTCTCTGAAGGGTCCCCGCTCATTTAATAAATATTTATTGAATACTTAAAATGTGCCAAGTCCAATGCTGGGTGATGGGCATTCAATGGCAAACAAGATCCAGCATTACATTCTGATGCAGGCAGAATGAAAAAAGAGTAGGCCAAGGAATAAATCAAATACCTGCATTTTCAAGTTGGAATGTAACTTTTTCTATGAAAGAGACAAAAAAGAAAACTGAGGACCTGTGTTAGATAGGTGAATTGGGGAAGGCTTTTCTGGGGAGGTAACAGTTATCTAGTCATAAAAGAATCTAGCCAAGCAAAGAATGCAGGAAAACATTCCAAGCACAGTGACCATGTGCAAAGGGAGGGCTGAAGGAAAACCAGTGTGGCCGGTGCACAGCAAGCAGGAAGGCTGGAAATACAGGCAGTGATGAGCTCACCTGGGGGCTCTGTGAGCCTTGGAAGAGGGGTGGATTTAATTCTAAGTGTAAAGCAAAGTTGATAAAAAGTGGAATGATAGGGTCTGATTTATATTAATTTCCCAGGGGCAAAGGCTCTCTTCTTGGCCAAACTCTAGCCAGGTTCCTCTGAGTCCTTTTCTCAACTACGCCTCAACCTTGGCCTCTAAAGACCTGAACAAACACTAGCATTGTTTCTAGCAGCTCAAAGTTGCATCCCTAAGACGTCTTCTTAAAGTGCCTGCCTGAGAAAACTCAAGGCTGACAAAAGAATTTGTTCCAGCCAAGACCTGAAAACAGGGCCTTTGTCTTTCAGTCTCTGTGGTAAGGTAGAAGACTAATTTTGGTAAGTACCAGCTAGCATACCCAGGTGGGTTTTACATGGACCAATCCCCGCTTCCCACTATCTGGTACTTTTCACTTAGCTAACTCGGAGCCTGACTCAACTTCTCCCAACTTCCTCATTCTCCCTTTAAAAGGCCCAGTCGCCTCTACACAAATCAAAGTTGAGTGCAATTCATGTGCAACTCGTCTCATTGCAATAGCACATTAACTATCGTGCAGCTTTGCTTATTTTTCACAGAATGGATCTCCTTCTTCTGGTTATCTACATCAGAGATTTGAGGGTTTTATCTATAGCGTGAGAACATGGAGGACTTCATTATACTCATTCCATTTTTTTCTTTTCATTATAGTTCCCTTTGTGGTACTTCCCAAATACCTAGAATTTCTTCTGATGAATTTCATATCCTGGCACTGCTGTGGTGATAAAAAGTAAATTTATGTTCAGTAACAACTGTATTTCCTATGTTAGTAATCCTCATTTTTTTCATGATTTTTTTTTCCAAAATCAGTAAAATCTCGAAACATCGAGTATATTGAGAGAGAGAGAGAGAGAGAGAGAGAAAGAAAGAGAACGCACGAGCAAGCCAAAGAGAGATAAGAAAACAGTGATGTCAGCTGGGCACGGTGACTCATGCCTGTAATCCCAGCTACTGGGGAGGCTGAGGCAGGAGAACTGCTGGAGTCCTGGAGATAAAGGCTGCAGTGAGCCAGCGTGAGACTCTGTCTCAAAAAAAAAAAAGACAGTGATGTCTGATAGGAATTTATATTAATTGTTCTAGGTGTTGTTTCATAAACATCCTTTGTTTCTTACTAAATCTTTAATAAAATCTCTGTATTATAAAGAAAAATATGCACACATTTAGTAAACATGCAATGTATGCAGCACTTCAGTAAATAACAGCATACTCCATAGACTACTACTCCCTTGGAGAATGCCTGTTGGCTTTTACTATATAGTCATTAAAGACCAAAGATAACTCTCTATACCCAATGTTTTTGGTCAATGTTTATATAGGAAAATTTACATTTCTGTCTCCAAATTTCAACATAACATTTTAACAAAACAATGCATGAGTAAACATTCGAGTTACATTCTGAATTGCTATGTCAAACTCACATTTAGACTTTTCAAAAGTTTACAATGTATCAACAAATCTTTACTGCTGCCAGAACTAAGAGAGGCACAAGTGGCCATTCTCTGCTATTATTCACTTATTCTGAACAAGCTTCTCTAGTGTCTTTCATAATTAGCTCTTATTTTTGCCTGTTGTTCACACAATTAATCCTAAAAAAGTTGAAGAACTAAATAAAACTGTGAAGAAAGAATCAAAGTAGGCTGGGCACGGTGGCTCACACATATAATCCCAGAACTTTGGGAGGCTGAGGTAGGTGGATCACTTGAGGTGGGAAGTTCGTGATCAGCCTGGCCACCATGGCGAAACCCCATCCCTACTAAAAATGCAAAAATTTGCTGGATATGGTGGCATACGCCTGTAATCCCAGCTACTTGGGAGGCTAAGGCAGGAGAATCACTTGAACCCAGGAGGGGAGGCTGCAATGAGCCAAGATCCTGCCACTGTACTCCAGCCTGAGCGACAGAACAAGACTGTCTCAAAAAAAATTTTTTTTTAAATCAAAGTAATTGAGAACAGCAACTACAAAGGAAGAGTAAATATGACTACACACAAACTGCATACTAACATTCGTATTAGTTGCTTGGTTATCAGGGTTCAATATGTTAAGCATTATCCCAACATAATAATTTGTCCCTGATAAATTAGTCTTCTGAAACTGTATTTTAGAAAAGTATATGGGTGTTTTAAATTGGTAACATATTATAATATTTTCCACTTAAAATAATAGGAAGTAGACTCCCTGTGAGCATTTTAGGGCAGAATATGTTATTCTCAAGAAAAGATTATTGACAATAAGTGGGGGTGCCTACATTTGCCAGGTACTGTTCCAGGTTTTAAAGCTACAACAATTAACGAAATGGGGGAGGAGAATGTATAAATACATAAACATACATTTATATATTTATCTATTTTTCCTCTTTTATACAGGAAGAAAAGTACATAGAAAAATGTATAATTATATCAGGCCCATGAAGCTAAGTAAAGCATGGTGAAGGATTAAGGTGAGGAGAGAGTGCTATTTCAGATGGCCAAAGGAGAAGGCCTATCTCCAAAATAACACTTGAGTGAAGACCTGAAAGGAAGAAGTGAGCCACAAGAACAGAAGGAAGAGTATTTCAGGCAGAGGACAATACATATAAAGGCTAAGGTGAGTACATGCTAGGTGTGTTTGACAAATAAGGAGGCCAGTGTGACTGGAGTACAGTGAGGGTGGGAGAGTGATTTGAGATGTCCAAAATAAGTAGGGGGCAGTCTATACCAATCCTGGTAGGGCACAGTAAGGCATGGTAAGGACACGGGATTCTGAGTGAGATGTGCAGCAAATGGTAGGTTCTGAGTAGTCATGTGCTATGATCCCTCTGGCTGCTGTGTGGAGAACAGACAACAGAGGCCAAGAGTGAAAATGGAGACAGCAACTAAAAGGCTACTGCAACTGACCAGGCAAGAGCTGTTGCAGGCCTAGAATACAGTGGTGGTGGTGGGATGGTGAGAAGCGGTTCCAATTCCTGATATATTCTCTAAGTTGTCAGTGCAAAGGCAGGATGTGAAAGCAAAGGAAGAATTAAAGACATCTCCAAGGCTTCTGGTCCAAGCAAGTAGAAAAATTGAATTGTTATATTAACTGAAATGAGGCTGGCTGTGAGAGAAACAGATACAGGAGGTAAGAATTCAGTTTGAGGCAAGTTAAGTTTGAGACTGTTTTTGATATCTAGATGCATCCAGGCAACTGGATATATAAGTCTGGAGTTAAAAGAAGAGATGTAAACTTGGGAGTTATCAGTGTATACATGAAATTTAGTGAAAGTTAGGTGAAGTCCAAGGACCAAATACTGGGACACAAGCACTCCATTAAGTGAAGAGAAAAGAACTAACGAGAAAGGCAACAAACAAATGGTCACTGAGGTGGAAGAAAAATCAAGAAAGTAGTATTCTAGATGGCTTATAAAAATAGTATTTCAAGGAGGGTGATCAATTGTGTTAGTGGCAAAAGGTCCAGGAAGAGGAACACCAATAACTGACAATCAAATGTGGCAACATTAGATCACTGTTGACCTTGACGAGAGTTGTTTCTGTAGGATGGGATGAAGGTAACATGAGGTAAGCCAACTGAAATGGTCTAATAGAGAATGACAGAAGAGGAAGTGGAGATAGGAATATAAAAAATTATTTTCCATGAAGGATAGCTATGAAATCAAAGGTATTTCAACATGTTTATAAATATACAGAAATGTACAAAAGTTAGTGATGTAGGATAGGAAGGGAGGAAACGTGCAGGAGCCTACTGTGAGTAACTGAGAAGATGGAATCTAGTGCACAAGTAGACAGGCCTTAGATGAGGTGAAAGCAGTTCACAAGAAAGGAAACTGCAAACACAGAGGCAGATGTGAGTAGGCTGGCAGATTTTGTGGATGGGGGATATTCAAGTTCTCTTCCAATTACTTCAGTAATATCAATGACATATGAAACAAAGTCATCAGCTATAAATGAAGAGCAGAGAGAGGATATTGGTGGTTAGAGAGGAGAACATGTGAAATACTTACCTTGAAGAGAGGTAAAGTAGAAGACTATAGAAACAGAATTGCTTACTCATACTGAGAACGCATTTAAGGTTAGGGATTATGTATCTCAAGTGAGACCAGGAAGTATAACTGTGTTTTTCTCTAGCTTTCTCATCTATTCCTCATGAGTATGAGTGCAAAGGAGCTAAAAGTAGGAATTAACCAAGGTTAGAGTTTTTCCAAGGAAAGTATGACAAAAGAAGAGAGATGCTAGGAAAACATAAAACAGTAAATTATGTATTTTAAGCTAAGTTGGCATCAGAGCTCTGAAGGGAAGAACCTGGAAATGTGGGAGATGGTGGAGAGTGGGAAACCTACTACGAAGATTACAGAGCACATGCAATTAATAGTAATGACAAGATCTAGGATATAATCATGGGGTGGATGGCTGAAATGGGTAAAACTACAAGATTATTGGTGCAAGGTCATGAAACTGAAAGGTCAAGGTATTATTAACACGTGTATGTTAAGTCTATCAAGAAAAATATCTGAAATGGTAGATACAGAAAAAAAGAGAATGAAGACACTTTTGGGTTTTATTTTTAGGAGTGGCATTGTAATTTATTCTCATTGACCACTAAAAACATTTGAGTAGTCTCCACTTTAGGAAGAGTCATTTCAAAATACAGTAGGATGTTAAACACTGCCAATAGTATGCACAGGAAGAAACTATGTTATTCACTGCATCTGCACTGGGCACACTGGAGAGATGACATGTTTAGAAGACAATCTGTGTGGCAGAATAGGCCAAAATTATGTGATAACCAAACCATATGTTTAAATTTCTTTCTTGGGCTTTAAGAAATGATTAAGACATCTTCTAACTACTTTAAGGTTAATATGTTTACCTTATTTACTTTATCTTATTTAAATAAGATATTTACCTCTATTTCAGATGAGTGACACATAACAATATGAAAAAAATTGATAGCGTCCTCTAAAAACAGTTAAACTATGATATAGCTAACTAACAGATAATGTGGCCATCAAAATAATTATGTAGACTCTATAATAAATTCTGAAGAAAGATGAATGTGCAAGTATAATTATTATCTAAATATCCCCCAAAAGCTAAATATTTAAAAACCTGAAAGTAAAATATCAGCTCAAAATGATAAAAAGTATTTGGTAAACTATGAGTAATTTTTTCCTTCTAAGTTCTGTTTCCAAGTTTCTATTATTTTTCTTTTTCTTTCTTTTCTTTTCTTTATTTTTTTGAGACAGAGTCTCACTCTTGATGCCTAGGTGGAATGCAGTGGTGCGATCTCAGCTCACCGCAACCTCTGCCTCCTGGGTTCCAGGGATTCTCCTATCTCAGCCTCCTGAGTAGCTGGGATTACAGGCGCTTGTCACCATGCCCAACTAACTTTTTGTATTTTTTTTTTTTTTTTTTTTTTTTTTAAGTAGAGACGGAGTTTCACCACGTTGGCCAAGCTGGTCTTGAACTCCTGCCTTCAGGTCTTCCACCCACCTCGGCTTCCCAAAGTGCTGGGATTACAGGCATGAGTGACTACACTGGGCCTATTATTTTTCTAACAAAATGATTAATGTGGTTAAATGGTAACAGGATGAAAACCACCCCTGGAAATCAACGCATGAAAAGCATTGTCATACTTCATCTCTATGTGCAGTTTAAGGCACTTTGACAAGCAGTATCTTTTTTAAGGTTCAAAACAACTACTTGAAGTAGGCAGGGCAGATATTTTGTTCCACATTTTCAGATGAAGAAACTGATGTTCAGAGAATGTAACTGACTTGTCTGTAGCTAGCAAGAGGTATACTGGAAAGAGAGCCCCACTGTATCATATTAGCTTTATAACTCATTAAGAAATGGTTTAAAATACTTTTTCTTTTAAAACAAATAGTGACTACATTTTACTAAACTGCAAGAATTTTGAGTGCAGGGACCATGACCTATTAACTTTTGAATGGATCACATGACATAACTGCTGAAAAATCATTCCTACAATGATTTAATTATATACAATAGTTAAGTAACCCCTTAGTTATATTTACAAACTACATTATCTGTCACATCACCAAATCTTTAACAGTCTTGTTCCTCAAAACATAAATAATCCACTTATTCTGAACAAGTGTTAGGACACATGTTTTATAACTTCGATCATATTTAAAATGTAGTATTATTGCTTACTTTTAAGAAACAATACTTTTGTCAAGTAAATAATCACTCTGAATTTTACCAGTTTTCACAAAATGATCATTTAAAATGATGTATATTTATACAATAAAGAATAATGTACTAAATAGTTATCAAGGAGCACAAAATAGTTAATTCAGCTAGTAGAGGCACTGGGAAAATCTAGCTAAAGGAATTTTACTCAGCTAAATTCCACAATAAAATGAATCTTATCAGGGAGCATACTAAAAATTACCAAAAATGTTCACTGTCTTCTTTCAGATCAAACAATACTTTATGAAGATATTTCAAGTTGCTTCATTTTTAAACCATGACTAACTACAATGCCAATGCTTCCAAAACCAACAGTGACCTCACTTTTAAAACATTCTTGTCAGGACAACATTTTCTTTCTAAAACATTACACTCATTCCTTTTAGCCAACCCTAATATTGAGTTCCCAAAAGTTTAATCAGCTACATTTTTTTTTCTATCAAATAGGCCAATTGTTATAACATTTTTTTGAGGAGGGGGAATGTTATGAAAAAAAATAAATGGCTACTTTAAATGGTAGTCTAAAAACTGCACTCTTGTTAGGAAGAACAGCTGTATTTGGTCATATGTCATATTACTAGGAAAAATTATATCATTTTTACGTGTCCATTTTGGTTAAAAACTAAAAGCTGTATTAGAAATCTTTGCATTGACCTAGATCACTTAAATACACAAAATTGATCCCGTTATGCATTCTGATTTTTAAATTCCTACCATGGTGCTGTAGCGGTCAGTTAAGGAGGTATCAGGTAAGAGTAGTCCTGGGCTATAAGTTAACCTAGTAGACTCTGGGTTCACACTACAGTGTCAGCAGAATACTGGTATTAGAAGAATATGATTTGTGAAATGTTGTAAAAGGTTTTATCTTTTGACCAATTTTAATGGTATAAAATAAGCAAATGCCATGCAAGTTTCAAGGGGGCAATGTTCATAAGTAAAAGTAGTGTTTGGATTCAGGAATAAACCAAATAGAATGAAAAATTCTCAACAGGAAAATAGACACTCTAAGATAAATAGGCCTGTCTGTTAAAAAGAACTTAATGCACAATAACATTATTCTCAAAAATTCCTCTAGGCTTCAGAAAGAAATATAGATTAAATATTCCTTCTTCCCTCCCCCCTCCCTCCCTTCCTTCCAAAAAGAAATATAGATTAAATCTTCCTCCCTCCCTCCCTCTCACCTTTCCTTTCTTCTCTCCCTCCCTCCCTCCCTTCCTCCCGTCCTTCCTTCCTTCCTCCTTTCTTCCCTCCCTCCCTCCCTGCCTCTTATACCCTGGCTGGAGTGCAGTGCCATGATCACAGCTCACTGTAGCCTCAACCTCCTAGGCTCAGGTGATCCTCCTACGTCGGCCTCCTGGGTAGCTGGGACTACATCTGGGCTAATTTTTGTATTTTTAGTAGAGAAGGGTTTCACCACAGTGCCCAGGCTAGTCATGAACTCCTGGGCTCAAGCAACTTGCCTGCCTCGGCCTTCCAAAATGTTGGGATTACAGGTATGAGTCACTGCGCCTGGCCTTAAATATAGGTTCTAACATCATTTAGATGATCTCCTATAAAATTATAAAAAATGTGGTTGCATTTTATAATCCTATGTCAAGTTTCTAAACGGCGAAGTTTTAGCATGAGTTTAAAAAAAAGACCTAGAAAAGACTGGTCTGGGAACAGTAAAAATAGTAACAATAATGGTAACAGAGCCTACTACAAAATGCTTCCTTTATAAACCACATCCATGAATTATCTTACTGAATCTCATAATTATCCTTTGGAGTTTAGATATTATTATTTCCATTTTACAAAAGGAAAAATAAAAACTCAGAAAGTAAATTAATCTCTCTTGGGTCATACAAGTAATAAATGAGGGAAATTAAAAATTAAGCAATCATGGCCAAACAATGAGGTTTTAAACTAAGACGTACATTTACTGTTTTTACATGCTGTAAAGGTGCATGAAACCCCATAAATATCTGAGAAGCTTTCTAAAAAGAAATGGTTGTATATAAACACCTTTGCCTTTCATATGAGCAAAGTGGGGGAAAAATGTAACTTTTCTATCATATAGTGTAGTTGGAAAGAGACACTACTTACTGGTCCTGCCATTTTTAAAATAGGAGTTATGCTACTTAAAAAATTTAAAAACTATTGAACTAGGTAATTATCTCTAAGGTCTCTTTCTGCTCTAAAACCTGGAAATAGAATTGTTTATCTAATCATCAGAAAGAATTAATTCCACCACCTTATGATTGAATTAAAGTAACTTCCAGCAAATCCTTGATAGAATATTAATGCAGATAAGTTTTAAAGATGGTCTTAGATCCAAGAAAAGAAAATTAAAGATCTCTTGCCTCCTTTTAAATGACATTTATATTGGAAAGACATCTTCTATGACTGTGTCAGAATGTGGACTGGGACTGATTCATGGGTCATGAAATCAACTTAATAATTTACAAATAGCATTAAAAAAAAAAAACTGAAAGCAAAAGAATAAGAAAATGCCTGATAATTATATTGTAAATAGTAAGGGTTAAGAATTACTTCCTAAAATCTATCTGCTTACATAACCGTGCACTCAGTCATGATGTAAAATGTATTCTTTAGCATAAGCATCAAAATAGATTGAAAGACACTATGCGAGCGTGCCAAAGTATATTTTGCATGTAATATATCTCACGTGAAAAGAGCAATTTAATTAAATTTTGATTACTAGCATTTCTAGGATATATACCTAAAATATTTTGCTTTTTATAATTACAGTCAAATTACTGACATGCTGAAGAGCCAACTCTACCAGACACACAAAGAAATTCTAGGAATGCAGCTTGATCAACAGTGTTCCAAAGAAACATAAACATAAAACTATTTGTGAAGAAACAAATACAATGTTTAAAGAAAGTATCTGAAGGAAACCAGGACTCCTTGGAGAAATGGTGATTCCAAGTCTTGGCAGAAAAATACAAGGTGAAAGAGGAACGTCTTACTGTGTCAGAAAGCAAAAAAGCTATTAAAGATTAGGTTGTGTCAAAAGGATGCAGAAGTCAGCTTAACAGTTTCTGACTGATCAAAGATGAACAACTTGGGCATCAAAGAGAATAGCAGATTGAAACACAAATATTATACAAATTCAAGGCTGGGCATGGTGGCTCACACCTGTAATCCCAGCACTTTGGGAAGCTGAGGCAAGCAGATTGCTTGAGCCCATGAGGTTGAGATCAGCCTGGGCAACAGGGTGAAACCCTATCTCTACAAGAAAAATACAAAAATTAGCCACCATGCATGGATGGTGGCATGTGCCTGTAGTCCCAGCTGCTCAGGAGGCTAAGGCTGCAGTGAGATGAGAGTGCCACTGCACTCCAGTCAGAATGACAGAGCCAGACCTGTCTTTAAAAAAAAAAAAATTCAAGAGTTCAAATAAAGTGCTGATCACCTCCATGATTACTAGGGTTTCAACTTAATATTCTAAAATCTAGTAAATAGAAGAATCAAGTTATTTTTTTCTTCCTTTTCTGCCACCAATTTTATTGTAGTTGTATCCAGAGAATTCACAGAACACATTCTTTGCAAGAATTCCAGTTTAGAAGAAAAATGCAGGACAGATCTAAAGTCACCAAATTATAATCCATAATGATATAATAAATGATTAGCCTTGACTGTTAGAAACCATTAGATAAAAGACTGAGAAGGAACTTTATACTGGATGGGTTAGGCTGGCAACACCTGAGCCCATTGATCTATTTTAACATTACTGAAAGTGGGACAAAGCCTCCTACTAGAAGCCAGTCGGAAGTATATCTAAAAACATGAATATTATTCCCCTAAAAGAGAGTTGAATCTAATCAGTCCTCTAGATCTAACTATGAGGTTACAAAAAAATACAAGGGCCAGAAAAAGATGTAAAAAAAGACCACAAAGATGTAATCAGCTAAATTCAAAATATGGAAAATTCTACAAGACCTAGTCTCTTCAATAAATAATGACAAGAAAAAAAGAGGACAGGAAATTGTAGTAGATTAAAAGAAACTTAAAAGACTTACTTCAATGTTATATTTTAGACCGTCTTTGGATTTCGATTTGAACAAATCAAGAGGATATTTTCAGAATTGGGCAATATGAATATAGACTGGATATTAAGGACTTTTTTTTTTATTTAGTTAAGTATAATAATGATAATGTGGTTTTGTTCAAGAGACAAAATATTTTCTATAAGAATAAAGCATGACATACACACAGAAATTTAATTAGTAGATTAATATGTAAAGAAATACTTTGACATACACATAGTTCCTTTCCAATAACATTTCTTTTTTTTTTTTTTTTTTTTGTTGCAAGCAGAGCATCCCTACTCTGAAAATCTGAAATGCTCCAAAATCTGAAATTTTTGAATGGCTATATGACACTACAAGTGGAAAATTCTACACCTGACTTCATGTGATGGTTGAAGTCAAAACTCTGTTTTATCCACATTATTTAAAATATCATAGAAAATTATCTTCGGACTATATGTATAAGGTATATATATAAAATTAATTTAGAGGCCGGGCGCGGTGGCTCAAGCCTGTAATCCCAGCACTTTGGGAGGCCGAGGCGGGTGGATCACGAGGTCAAGAGATCGAGACCATCCTGGTCAACATAGTGAAACCCCGCCTCTACTAAAAAATACAAAAAATTAGCTGGGCATGGTGGTACGTGCCTGTAATCCCAGCTACTCAGGAGGCTGAGGCAGGAGAATTGCCTGAACCCAGGAGGCGGAGGTTGCGGTGAGCCCT
>NW_022437018.1:4376104-4380753 GCF_009761245.1 Sapajus apella
GCCGGGCGCGGTGGCTCAAGCCTGTAATCCCAGCACTTTGGGAGGCCGAGGCGGGTGGATCACGAGGTCAAGAGATCGAGACCATCCTGGTCAACATAGTGAAACCCCGCCTCTACTAAAAAATACAAAAAATTAGCTGGGCATGGTGGTACGTGCCTGTAATCCCAGCTACTCAGGAGGCTGAGGCAGGAGAATTGCCTGAACCCAGGAGGCGGAGGTTGCGGTGAGCCGAGATCGTGCCATTGCACTCCAGCCTGGGTAACAAGAGCAAAACTCCGTCCCAAAAAAATAATAAATAAATAAATAAAATAAAATAAAATTAATTTAATGTTTAGTCCTGGGTGCCATCCCTAAGATATCTAATTATATATATGCATATATTCCAAAATCTGAAAAAGTCCAAATCTAAAACACTTTTGGTCTGAAGGCTTTCAGATAAGGGACAGTCAACCTGTGTCAGAATTCCAAATCACTAAAAACACTCTCACCCAACTTCCTACCTTTAAAGGTGGGTATTAAGGATACTTCAGTTGAATAAATGTCAAACAACTAAGTTTGTTTTTGTTTCAGGATGTTTTTCCATTTATAAAGTAAAGGTACACTTCACATACAATAGTTTAAAATATCACAAATGCATTATTATGTCACCATAAATATAGTATTGAAAACTTACAAAACAGCAGAGTTGAGGAGCAAGCACGTCTCATGATCCTCTTCTTGAAGCACTGAACTTATTTTCTTTCCTGTAGCTTTACTTACAGATGTCTTGAGTTTCTTAGCTAGCTTTTTTGGTGTATTGGTTATAGAAGATTCTTCTGTACAGCAACTATATACTTCCACCTTTATATGAAAGTCTGGCCCTGCTTCATTACTAAAAACAAGGGCATTCATAATATTAGAAATTTAATTTGGTAGAAAATAAAATTATTCTTTTATGTTTATATAACATTTAAAAATCACCATTTGACATCAGGGAAATGCAAATTAAAACCACTATGCGATATTACCTCACACCCATTAGGATGGCTATTATCAAAAAGGCAAGAGATAAATGTGGACAAGGGTATGGAGAAAAGGGAACCACAGAATACTGCTGGCACAGCCATTATGGAAAGCAGTATAGAGGTTCATAAAGAAATTAAAAATAGAACTACTATATGATCCAGCAATCCTTCTTCTGGGTTTATACTCGAAGGAAACAAAATCATTACCTTGTGAAATTATCTTCACTACCCTGTTCATTGAAGCATTATTCACAATAGCCAAGATGTGTCCATCAGTGGTAAAATGGATAAAGAAAATGAGGTATGTGTGTATCAAAGACCATTCCGCCTTTAAAAAAAAAACATCTTGCCATTTGGTACAACATGGATGAACTCGGAGGACATTATGTTAAGTAAAATAAGCCAAGCATAGAAAGAAAAATATTGTATGATCTCAATTATATGTGGAATATTTAAAAAAAAAAAAAAAAAGTCCAAAACCACAGAAATAGAGAATAAAACAGTGGTTATCCTAGGCAAGGACTGGGGGAGATAAAATGGGGAGATATAGGTCCAAGGACACAAAATAGCAGATAGGGAGGGAGAATGAAAAAGTTTAGAGATATAATGTGCTGTAAAAACATGAAAACAAATATTAATAAAATTGTGTTATGTAGAGATTTTTGTTAAATAGATATTAGCTGCTCTTGTCACAAAAAAAGTAACTATGTGAGATGATGGATGTTAATCTGTTTGACTATAGTAACATTTTACAATTCATATGTATCCTGTAACATCGTGTTATAAACCTCAAATATACACAATAAAATTTATTTTTAAAATAAAAGACTGCAGGGGAGCCAAGAGAAGGTTGCAAAATCTCCTCAATAAGTGCAAGGTTTATGGGAAAAAAATAACAATTTGAAATAAGTTTATGTTAATATATGTTAATGAGACAGAATATCTCAGTGTTTATTTAGCATCTAAATGACCTGAGAGAGTTACTGCAACTTTCAGAGATATCAGCTTCAAAACTAGGGCAATCTTAACTCAATTTAACTAATATATACATAGGCATCTTAAAGAAAGAATAAAATACCCTGGCCATTTTGTTGCTAATACTATTTTCCCTAGTCATCCTTTAATACATTTTAAAGATATTTATATGTGTAATTTTCTGAAATGACTGTTCTTCCAAAAGAAAATCTGCTAAACCTTCAGTTTTCATTTCTTCTTTAAAAAGAGTCACTTACAGTGCACTCGTCACTGTGTCCTCTGATCCTCCCTCACTTTTGTACCTAATAACTATAAATAACATTTTACTATCTGGTTATATAGGGGAAAATATATACTTCAAAGCATGAATTCCTTGAGAATGGGTGTTGTCTGGGTGATCTTTGTGTTCTTAATCTAGTATTGTGCCTGGAATGTAGACAGTATTAGATATATATTTATTAAATCAATATGCAAAATTCTTCAATTTTAGCAAATGTTAAGATTGGCTTTAACCTTTTTCAGACTCAATGAACTACCTTTAGCATTAAAGGCTGTGGTGGTGTTACCAACAATAAAAAATACTTAAGACTGCAAAAGAGGTCCATCAGCAGCTGATGTTGCTTGCAGATGGAAGATCCATCAGTTTCAGAGGTTTTAAAAAATGGAGCACAGATTCTTAAAGATATAAATGGCCAATCTATAGTTTGAATAAATCCCAGAAATAACTTCCAGCTATTTTTATAGTTTATTATTTGGCAACTTTTAAACATACAGTATTCTTGGTAATGACTAACAAATGTCAATATTTAGAGAAAAAGCAGAGATTCATAAATATTGAATACTTATTAAAAACAATCATCATAACAAAAAGCACATTTTTCAACATTTAAAGCATTTGTTGGCAGTTATTTTTAGAACAATTTAAAATATTTACAGAATTTTCAAGAAATTATAAATCATGTGTTGTCTTCCTAACTTCTATTGTTCCCTCCCTGGAAAAAAAAAGTCTGATTTTGTCTCTGTGACAAAAACAAACAATAGCAAAGTGATGTGAAGAAAAGAGCCCATTAACAGGTAATTCTGGCAGAAAAATAAATTCGCTAGCAATAGTCGATAATGAAAATGAATGTATTTAGATAACCAAGAAAAAATAATTTTTTAGCCTCAATTATATAAGCATTTAGGGATATGTTTTGGACCCTAAATAAATTCCTTTGGTTCAATACAGCTTGTAAGAAGGCCTGCATTAATACTTACAATCCAGGACAATGCATTTTATTTTTCCAGGCTATACTGTTACTGTGGGACACTGGATCAAAACCCACAAAATATGGTTTGCTATAGTTTTAATGTTATGTGAGTGGCAAAACTAGGCCTCTGAAATCTCACCTGTCTAGCTCCATAGCTGAAAACGGCAAAAACCATGCATATGAATTTTTATGTTAACAGTTACTAGCTATTAACATTTATCTATGAGGATCATGTCTTTAAAAGTCTAAAATACAAATCCCATACTGATTTAGGTGCATAGAACCTTTGAAGGAGGGCAGGAAAAACTATGTTCGTTAAAAATGACTTCTTTGGCTACCCAAGGAGTTCTTTCTGATTCTGTATTATGACCACAATAAAATGAGCCTATAAAAGAGCGGGGACAATAAAAACAGCCCTGAGGATCACCCATTTTTTTTTTTATTGTTTTGAAGTACATGAAAGAAGTACATCACAAAAAAAGAACACACCAAAATTTCAACATGATCTTCTTATAGCATGCACTTCAGGACTATCTTGTAAATAAAGTTGCTATTCCTATTTTAGTATTTCTGCAACCAAATATCCTATATGAAATAAAAATCCTGTTTTATGCACAGCTTAGTTAATAACTGAACTATGAATATTTATTAATAATTTAAAAATTGATATCTAATAAGTCATATATTTACTGCTAACAGTAATTACAAGATTTCCATTTTTATTTTACATCAGAAAACTGCAGATAGAGAAATGGACTTCTTTTGAACAAAGTAATTTTTAAAATCATATTAAACGTTTAAAGATCACTTAAACATGAAAACATAAAAAGAATCCAAAGACCCAATAACAAGAACTTCCTTTTAAAAAAGAATTTTAGATTATTTTTATTCTCTGAAGATTAAAAAAAATACTTACAATATGGTTACATTTTCAAAACATATATCTGTGATTGTTTTATCCACATTCACCACATCAGTATCAAACACATTAGCTCCCATTTTGAATAAACAAAAAATGGCATAGCGTTGCGATCCTGGAGGAAAAATAACATTTTAAGCAACAATCCATGTAATAAACCATTATGTTAAAATCTACTTGAAAATAAAAAATATTAGCTTAAATATTTGTTAACAGATTATTCTCATACATTGTATACTGTAACCCTTAAATCTAACAATGACTGTTCTGCCAGTATATAGAATACCTTACTCAGCTAGAACACAACAACTAAACAAGGAAGAAAAAATAAAGTTAAATATACAGGCCTCTCAACAGCCTAAAGAAACCACCAAACTCACAAATTTTATTCCTATTAAACTCCTTAAACTTTAATTAATAGTAAACTTTATGCGTACACACACACACCACACAAACACACACACACACACACACACACACACACACACACACACACACACA
>NW_022437018.1:4380763-4504488 GCF_009761245.1 Sapajus apella
CACACACACACACACACACACACACACACACACACACACACACACACCCCCACCCACCCCCTACCACCTCTGTCATTTTGGTTTCCAACTCTATTTAAAAGATGTTTTTTATTAGAAGACGTTAAGAGTAGGCACATTAACAACAGCAAAATATTTTCCACCAAACTAACAGCAAGGGAGGAAACCACAAGGGGGAAGAAAAAAAAAAAAAAAAACAATAAAATAGACATGAGAACACAAAAAACATAGCTGCTAGGCCTTTTAATTTGGTGATGTTTTAAAAAGTATTAGGTGATTAAAGGGCTAAATCCTCATTATTGAGAAAATGTAGCTCTTCAGAAAAACTTATTCTCTTTAGTAATCAGAAAGCTTTACTTAATTCCCACATGTATTCCTTTGTAAAGTAAATTATATTTCCTAATTGAATAACAAATACTAACCTGATTTTAAATTCTTCATATAAAACTAATTATGCTTAATATGATTCAGTTTTTTAAGTACAAGGAACAAGGCTATCACAATAGACAAGAAAGTTAAAGGATTATCATATCTTTCCCACTTTGCCTCTAACACCTAGAAATCATTCGAGGTTAATTTCCATGACCTAAGCAATACATAGATTTGTAAAGACTAAATAAAACCATAAAATACTGAAGGAAAAAAAATCAGATCAAGCTAAAAATATTTCCTTATTACATTTTGTTAAATAACCTAGAGTAACAAAATAAGGCAGAAAAACCTTCCAGATTCTGGTCAAATACAAGAAATGTTGGCTTTACCTTTATTCATTAAACATTATCTTTTGTTCCATATTTCCCTTCCCCTGTCCCACTCTGAACCTGGTACTTATTGTCCTTGCACTGGTTCCTATCAACAACTAAAAGTATATTCTATATGCATTATCTTAATTAGTATCAAGTGACTGCAACATATTTATATTAAAAATCAGAAAACAGTTAACGATGGTGCTTATTCTGTCAAATGACATCAATTTATCTCAGCATGGAAGCAGTCTTTTTTCTCAATAACCACAGATATACTACATACTAAAGAAAACATTTCAATTACAAATTAAAATCATACATACGTTCTTTATTGCTGAAGTGATCAGAGTCTTTCCACATTAGTGGTATTCGAATATCTATAAAGAAGGGAAAAAGACACGGTAAGTAACACTTTTGGTAAATTTTATTCTTTACAGTGACCTGAACCTCTGTATTCCATAATTCTGACTATCAAAGATAAAGTGTTATTATTTAACAGCATATTTTCTACGCATTGTTCATGGTTTGTACTTTTAAAAGTTATTTGTGAAATTTGCGTGAAGTAAAATTATATTCTTATAAAAATAACTGTTCTAACTCCATATATGTTTCTTCCTCACTGATTAATGACATCTTTATCATATATGCCATTCTGAATAAATGTCTGTTCCTTAGCTATACATTTTATGAATCTGAATCACTTATCAATTACTGTCTAGCTAAATACCAATATCATAATTTTTTTTTTTTTTTTTGGACAGGGTCTTGCTCTGTTGCTCTGGCTAGAGTGCAGTCATGCCATCACAGCTCACTGTAGCCTTGAACTCCCAGTCTCAAACAAACCTCCCACCTAAGCCTCCTGTATAACTGAGACTACTAGTGTATGGTATATGCCATCATGCCTAATTTTTACACTTTTTTTTTTTTTTTTGTAGAGACAGAGTTTCACCATGTTTGCCAGGTTGTTCTTCAACTTCTGGGCTCAAGCAACCTGCCCTCCTTGGCCTCCCAAAGTGCTGGGATTACAGGCAAGAGCCTGTTTTTAAAAACACCATACGCTTACTTGCTAATTTCGTTATACAAATTTTACAGCAAATTTTGTCAAAATCCCCTTTTCTCAAGTGTTTTATTAGTATTCCATTATCCAAGTTAATTTGAGAACTGATAGCTCTATAATATTCTGTCTTTGTATAGACTAGCATAATTTGTCTTTACATTAAGATTATTCTTGGATATTTAAGGTTTTTGTTTTTTGGTGGTTTTCTTGTAAAGGATATCTTTTTTGCTATTATATTTTCTAGTTAGTTATTGTTGATGTAAAGAGAAACAACTACTTTTTGTAAATTTATCTTGAATCCAGCAACTTTTACTGAATTCTTTATTCATTAAAATAGTGTTGCAGTAAATTCTCTTAGGTTTTGTAAGTTTAAAATCTTTTTTTGTTGTTGTTGGAAACAGAGTCTTGCTCCGTATCACCCAGGCTTCAGTGCAATGGTGCAATCTCCACTAACTGTGACCTCCACATACCCTGCCCTCCTGCCCCCAGGTTCAAGCGATTCTCCTGCCTCAGCCTCCTGAGTAGCTGGGATTACAGGCATGTGCCACCACACCTGGCTAATTTTTGTATTTTTAGTAGAGATGGGGTTTCACCAAGTTGGCCAGGTTGGTCTCGAACTCCTGAACTTAAGTGATCCACCCACCTTGGCCTCCCAAAATGCTGGGATTAGGGGCATGAGACACCGTGCCTGGCCTACAATCTATTATCTTCAAACAGTATTCAACTTATCTACTTTCAATAGTTTCATATTTTATTCTTATTATTTTAGCTAGAATTTCTAAAATTGTTATATTGAAATAACAGATATTTTTTATTTTTCTGAAAATGCCTTGTTTTATAATTATGACTTGGCTGATGTCCTGTCAAAAAGTCCACTTCTTGCTTGACCACAATTGCTGACTCACTTCATTTCACAACTATACTTATTCACAGCTGTTCTTGCTCAGTTAGGATTAACAGAGCATTAACTATTTACACTATCATGGGAGGGACATGGATCCTGACATCCTTTGCAGTACACCCAAAACCTGTGGGTTAGCCGCCTTCTATCCTATGCCTAAGAGAGGAGGGTAGATGTCAGCTTCTCAAGAGAAGGTGGATACTGATTTCCCAGGTAGTCATGTGCTCTTCAGACAGTAACAGATTTGTAACCCATGAACTCTTTCTTAATTCAGCTTCAAATGATAGAACTTCTTTCCAGATTCTTGCAAATGGCTGACTCAGTTTCAGTTTACAGTACTCTAGCCTTTGTCTTGTTTTATGTCTTCATCGACATTTTAATGGTAAACTGAGAGAGCCATAATAAGACAGCTGACTTGATGATATCAAGTCCCAGAAGTCTATCATTTTCAAAAGTGAAAACTGAGATACTTGGTGAACTGATTTCGTTTAGTCATTAAATTAGTAGTCGGTGACTAAGCTAATTACCACAATATAATTACAGTAAATACTACATTTACATATGGTAAATATTTGGTGTTAAGCAGAAATAATCAGAGTAAATTTGTTATTTAGTTTCATAAAGATCTGGCCAGGGAGTGGTGCAGTTGGAAACAGAAAACCCAGGTATTTTCTGGCTATCAAAGTAATCTCAAAACATTATGAAACTTGGTTGCAAATATTCATCTTTACCAAAAAAAAGTCACATTTTCATCCCAGTATCAAAACAAAACGGATTTATAAAGGTGAATTCATTTTTTATTTTCTGTTTTTACAAACACACACAAGATATAATGAAGTCTAGGCAAAGATGAAAAGATATTACCTAAGTATCCCATTTTCTCAGAGTTTCCGTTTCTTAATTTAAAATTATCTTTTGGAAAGAAGAAACACATGCAGAAATAAGTTCAATTTTTACACTTGAGTAATTGTGGGCAGGAAATTGTTTTTCCTTTTATTTTAAATACTTTTACTTAAGAGCCCCTTTCTAAATGTACTGTTATTTCTAATATCATGAATTGCTACAGTCAGTAAACTGTTATGAAATGACAATAGATGTTGACTATAATGGCATTTGAGTGTTTAACAGCAAAAACTTAACATATCTCATTTGCATACTGAGTGGCACTGTATTCGAAGCAAGAAATGAAGGATATGTTTATTTTTATAAAATCTTAAAGATCTATAGTAATTTAGTCACAAGAAAATTTATTACACACAATGAACAATACTATATAAAAGTATATGTTTGACAGCAAAAGGATACAAGGATAAAACATGTTTTGTATAATTAGAAAGATAAAAACAAATATAAATAACTATAAAACAAGCAACAAATTTATATATATTCTAGTTATTTTCTGAAGAATATTCTGCTTAACTGAATGCAATTCTTCAGATTTTGGTCATTTATGTACTTTGTAAAATGTAGGTCTACTGTCCTGTGTGATAATTTTGTTTATCCAGAAAAATATTACTAGAAACAGTAATTTAGGTGACAATGACTCAAATGCAGCAGCAGGCTCTCTAGTACAAAACTTCTGGCCAATAAAATAACCTAGTGATTACTTAAGGACCAATGGAGGTATACACTGTTGTTTCTAAAATGTACTGATGAGGTAATATTTGTAAAAGTGACTAGTGTACGCGCAAGTCAGACATGTATTCATTTCAGTGTGTGGCATCTCCAAGCCATTGTCTTTAGCTTCCTGAGCACTTTGGAGAAACTGAGACTGCACAGCATAAGTGCCATCTAGTGGTGAAGGGTCTCCTAACTTCATTAGGAATTCAGAGAAAGGAAACATTTCTAGCTGGAATGGTAACAGAGAAGATATTATATATAGATGAACAAACAGATCTTTAAGAAAGTGTAGTTATTTCACAAGCTAATTGGGTGTCAGAAGCATGGGTTATGTTGACAGGCCAAGGAGATGTCTGCTAAAGCAGACAGCCTGTGTTTAGGAGTAATAGAAGATAGGACTAGAAAAAAAATTGGGTCAAAATGGAAGACTGAAGAAAAATGTTTGGTCTTTACACTACAGGCAATGAAGAGCAGCCATCCGTCCAGTAGCTGCTGAGCAATTACGATGAGCCAAGCACTGTGCTCACTTCTGGGTATAAACCGATGACCAAAATAAACATGGTACCAAAACCTCACGGAACTTCTGATATAGACAAACATTAAAAACATTATAGCTTCTGAGCAGGAAAGGAACAGAGTCAAAAGACTTGGGTTTGGCCCAGCACAGTCATTTAACCTCTGAGTCTGTAGAAAATGACAATTACTCTATTTTACAAGACTGCACTAAGGAGAAAACTATAGAGTATGTAATGTATGAAACAGTTTTCTTAAATTCTAAAGTTCTATATAAATTTACAGCACAATGCTGAAAGCAATGTTTTACAACAAATATTCTGATAGAGGTATGAAAAACAAACTGAAGAGAATGGGAGACAGGGCATGAAACAAAATCTACCATCTAGTTACTTTACAGAATTTATTCAGCAATATAAAAGATTCATTTATAGCATACCCGATATGGCAATCTTTCCTTTACATGCAGTTCGTTGTTTACTTTCAAATTTCACATCACTGTCAAAACAAAGAAACTTATGAAAAAAAGTAGTTTTCTAATAAGCAATGGTTTTAACAGTCTTTCACAAATGTTGAAATATTAAAAACAAACGCATATCCATGAATAATAATGACTTCCAGTTAAAGTAAACTATTTGACTCAAACTTTAAGATGTTTAGTCAACAGTTAGCAAGTTAAAAGAAATATTTGGAAGCACTCTCTGATTTTTCAGATAAACTTTATATTCCCTGATGACTGTATGGTGGTTACTTTACAATGAAAGCCTTTTGTGATCACTTGTATCTGTACACAAGATGTACAATATTTGTCCATGTCCCCAGAAGTGTAATACCTTAGCTCACAATTTCATAAATTACATTTCTAATCTACTACATACAATGGCCTGAAAAAGTTAATAAACTTCCCAATCATGCAATTTGCTGTCCAGGTGTACTTTATCCTTACAGAATCTGATAAGTATCCAAAAAAGTATCTTCTGCTGTATAAATATCTATAGTTATTATCTCATTTCATTTCCCCAAGATTCCAAAGAACTAAGTGTATGTTAAAACAACAAATTAACAAACTAAGATGAGAAACAGAGTAGCTCTGTAGACAGAATAAAATTTAGAGAAAAATATTATGATTCAAAGGAAATTCTGGGGGTATAAGACACTACCAAATCTGACTTTAGGATATTACCATAAAAACTTTAAAAATAGATATCTCCTACTAGATCCAAACAATCCAATCTTTGACTATTTCCCCAATATCCTATTTTTCTAATAAACTGCATTTAGAGATTAGCATTCCATTTACAGGGCAATATTTCCAAGAGTATTCTTTGTATTTTTCATTCCTATTTAATTTGGTCAGCTAATTACCAGCTAATTTAATTTGTTACTTCAAATAAGTGCTAAGACAGAAATTTTCCATTTGGATACAGTTTGATTCTAAGAGGGCTTCTGGAGAAAGGCTGGATGGGAGTTTGAAATGGGATGTTATCTAAGTAATTTTCAGAAGAGGATGACAGCAACACACAGCTTTCAGTAGGTCTGTTAAAAAAGACTGCCAATATATCCATTATCATGCATCCAAATTTGAAAACAAATACATCATCCCACTTTTTTGTCCCTTTACTAGATTAAACTCCTAAGTATTATAGGTAAAGTATATTTCAAATAAGGTAAAATAATTTACTGATGTAAAGTTGGTAAGTTTATATGAGACATTTACACAGTATTTATAGAATCACCCATTAGATATGAGTAAAACAATGGAGTAGATTTAAAGCCATATATTCTCAGAATCCTATCTAATAACTATATGGCCATATCTAGTATTAAAACTAGGGAATTCATTCAGTGAAACATACAAAAATTGATTGTTTATTTAAAAATAAAGTTTCATTGAATCATAAATTTTAAAAACGGTCAAGTTCGACATTTTATATTAGTTTGTCATGTCGGAGATTATCTTATTACTTCCTCACAGAGTAAAAAGTTCAATTCAACAGTTCAACTGAACAGTTTATTATCTATTTTAGCAAAATAATATACTGAAAGGCCTACTAGAAATCAAACGCAAATCTCAATTTCTTCAAATTGGTACAATAAATACAATACAAACATAATTGGTTGGCATTTGAAAGTAATATTTCTAAAAATGCCTATATAAGCAATGCATAATATAAATTCTTAAAATACTTATTTCAGTGAAAAAGTACAAGGAAGTTCAAATATAGTGAATAACTTAAGTATTAAGGAATAGTTCACAGAATATTCTACAGTTGAGATCTATTATGTATTATTAAATTGGTTTAAATTTGAGGCTTTGGCAGGCGAATGAAATTCTGAAATACTAGAACTACCAAAAGCAAATTTGCTGAAAATTTACCAAGAAAAATTTTCCCCTTCCAAACTATTCAACTACCTGGCAGAGTATAGCTTTCTCCCCTGCAATTATAAATTATTTGCATAGGCCATTTCCAGGACTGGTCAGCAAACTTATTATACACAAATATTGTCAAACTATAATATAAATTCGATTTACCATATGATCTTACAGAATTAAGTCTTTTAAAAAATGAGAGAAGAAAAACCGAAGTAATTCAGCCTCGATTTTCTGAAGCTCGAATTACTTTCAATTCAAATAATAAAACTGCTATTTAGGGTACTAAAATGTAATGTTTTTCTAATTAATCCAAATTGACAATGAAATTGTTAAACACTGTCTAATGTGCTACTGTAGCTAATAGTTTGCTTAATATAAATGCTTGTTCAAAAATCTGCAATATTAATGCCAATTCTGAATGCTAGAATTAGAGAGCCAGCCTGAGGAAACAGCAAATAACCACAAAATTACAGAAACAAAGCACAGCTAGATAATAGTGTACCTTATTCATATGAACCCAGTTTAGAGCATTATTTTGGTTGAGATCTGTAAAAGCTAAAAGACAGAGATAAACATATCAAAGACAAACTTAATTTTTATTACTTACATTTCTGCCTGTAGGTAAATAAAATGACCAAAAGAGGGTGCCAATCTGCCATACTCTTGCTCAAAAATCTGTATTAAAGCTGACTGAGTAAATACTGATTATCCTACCTTATATTGTTTCAAGTGGGAATTTAAAACAGCATTTCTTTGCCAAAATTAACAAGTTATAATGAGAAATAGCACAATGATGAAAGCATTTTACATTTTCTTAATGAAGTACTAAAATAATTCTAAATGGGATTCTATTATTTCAACGTAGGTTATAAAATCCTTTACCTATGATGCAGATAAGTAAAAATTAAAACACTCAGAAACCATTTAGCATGAAATTTTAACCCATCCTAAAACTATGGTATAAAATGTATAGCTTCATAAATATCTTTAAAAAAAAATCAGCAATGTCTTTAAATACAAGTTTTATTATAAAACTACTAAGAGTACACAATTTTCACTTCCAACCTATGCTTTTTCTTCTTTAAGTTATAGTACCTGAGCAATGACCAAAATACTGGGGGAAGAGAGTAGTATAATAATCATACGAAACTCACAAAATTATTTTGGCACTATTAAAATCATATTGTTGATTGACACACATAATTAAGTGCTTTAAATGACACTGGTTAGTATTATTTTTACAAAGTCAAACAAAGCATTTCAGAAGTTAAGTCAAGAAGTGACGAACTGGGTTGGGCAGGGGTTGCAAGGTAGGGGGGCAGTGGGGGCAGTGGAAAGGGTACGGATGGATGATATTGCTGAAATATAAGCTCCGTAAGTACTTTTTTTGGGGGGAGGGCATCTATTTAGTTCACTGCTCTATCATCAGTGCCTGGTGTTCAGCTCAGTACACTCTAAAGAACTCAATGAATGTTTAGGGACTGTTAAATGAAATGAAATAAGAATATGGTCATTTTGATGAAGCAGACAGTAGATATGGATTCTAAAGCCTTAGAATTGGATTTTACTCATTATTAACTAATTATATTAGTGGGTTGCTATTAACCGTTTAGCCTTAGCATCTCTATCTGTAAAATGGGGAAAAGATTCCCTACCTCACAAAGCTACTAAATGAATATTTAAAATGTACCTTATGTCTTTCTTCAAAATGTTACACAAATACAAGGATTACTTCTGGGTATTTATATTTTTGGCCTCACTATTTAGGTTGGGGCCTACATAGAAGAGGCACTAAACCATTTGTTAAAGTGATCAGACAATGACTTACTAGTTACTGTAAAACAGTGGTAGCATCTAAATCAGATTATTTTCACACATTCTACAAACGCCTCAGATTAACAAGGAAAGCAAATAAAATGACCTACAGTCCACACCAACAGCATAACTAGAAAACAGAGACTTCTACAAATTATAATTTACATGTAAATGGGGAAACTAGCATCTGAAACCATCAAAACCAGCTGTGGAGGTCTTGCCATCTAAGAAAAGAGTGAGGTAGGCATTGCAAAACACAAGCAATATCAACTTAGGATTTCCCCTAGAAGAAGAGTGAATCGGTACAAGACCTAGTGGATACCATAGCACTGGTTCCTGAAGAGGTAAAGAAAGGGCTCCAAAAGTACTTTGGTTCAAAAGTTAAGTCTTGTGAGAAACATAGGAATGAGCGAGGTGCCCTTTGGAGACTTGGCTACCAAGAAAGAGAAGGAAGAAAGTAGATGAAGTTTAAAATCTCAAGAAACACATTAGTATCAACGAACAGAAAATCAACCAACCAGCATCCCAAAAGACATCATTTATTAAGGAAACTACTCTTCACAGTTCCAATAATAAAAAATATTCTTGAACTAAGAAACCAAATACAGGTTTTGCTTTCCATGGTTTCAGTTATCCAGAGTAAACTGCAGTCTGAAAATAATATTAAATGAAAAATTCCAGAAATAAACAATCCAAAAGTTATTTGTTTATTTACTTATTTTTGAGGCAGGGTCTTACTCTGTTGCCCAGGCTGGAGTGCAGTGGCATGATCTCGGCTTACTGCAATCTCTGTCTCCCAGGTTCAAGCAATCCTGCTACCTCAGCCTCCTGAGTAGCTGGGAATATAGGCACATGCCACCATGTCCAGCTAATGTTTATGTTTTTTGACAGAGACGGGGTTTTACCATGTTGCCCAACCTGATCTTGCACTCCTGGGATCAAGCAATCCACCCACATCTGCCTCCCAGAGTACTAGGATTATAAGTATGAACCACTGCACCTGGCCTAACAATTCATAAGTTTTAAATTGTACACCATTCTGAGTAGTGCAATGAAACCTCACACTGCCCTATAGGATGAGAATCATCCCTCTGTCTAGTGTATCCATGCTGTACACACCACCTGCTCATTAGTCACTTAGCTGCCATCTAGATTATCAGACTAACTCTCAAGGTATCACATTGCTTGTGTTCAAGGTCAATAGTAGCCTAATGCTACACCACAGTGCCTATGACATTCATCTCATTTAAACTCATCACAAAAGCAATTTATCATCTCACATCACAAAAAGAGTAAATACAATAAGATATTTTGAAAGAGAGAACTCATTTGCACAACTGTTATTACAGTATATTGTTGTAATTGTTTTATTATTAGTTGTTCTTCATCTCTTACTGTGTGTATGCATAGGAAAAAACATAGTGTACATAGGGCTTAGTATTATCTGTGGTTTCAGGTATCCAAGAAGGATGCTGGAACATATTCCTCCAAGAAGGGGTCCTGTGAGCCCTTCTAGTAACCTCCCACCTGACTCCTAATCACTTGGCTCAGAAAAATCCTATATATTTCATTAGGGAAAAAAAACACTCCAGTTACCCATAGAAAGCTACTATAAATAAAACAGATAATCAAATCTCTTCATTTGATACAAATACTCTACCAACTCCACCTCGAAAAACTGTAACACAATACTCCAAAATGAATTAAGTGCATTTAAACAAATTATTGCAAATATGAAAGAAACCATGACTCTAAAATCCAAAACTTGAGACTAGTAAAGAATAAACAATAGGCAGATATGCAAAGAGAGGAAAGAACAAGGAGATAAACTGGAAAAATAAAACCACTTCTGAAATGACATTAAAATATAAGGTGTCCAAGGATAAATATATAGAACTGAAAGTACACTAAGGTACACAGTAAATGGGAACGAGAAGAACCAAAAGAACAAAAATGAAATAAGGTATTAAAAAAGATCAGAAAGTGATAGACATAGAGGACAGGCAAAGAAGATCCAACTTATATGTAATCAGGAAAACAAAATGAGATAGAAATACTTTTTGTATAATCCGGAAAGACTTTCTGAAAATAAAGAAGAACAATCTACATATCAAAAGAGCTCCAAAATGTGCCAAATGGTCAGCCTTACACACATTCCAGTAAAATAATCACACTTTAAGATAAAGAAAAGTACTTTCAGTTTCCAGGCAAAAAGTCAAACTCATTTACAAAGGAAAGAAAATGAAAGATTAGATTTCTCAATAACAAGACAACAATGGAGCCAAGCCTTCACAAAACTCAAGGAAAGAATGTGTTGGCTAAGGAATTTATAACTAGCAAAGTCACCCTAAAAGTAGCAACACTAAAGGAAAACACTATAAACATGCAAGAAAGTGAAGAAAACCATACTCGTGTTGAAGAATCTACTAGCTGATGAGCTCCTTTCAAAAGAGATGATTTTGGAAAGCATAACAAAAGAACAAGCAGTAAGAATTACATACATTTGTGTATCAAAAACTAAAACGAAGGTGAAGATATGACTATAAGATTAGTGTGTAAATATCCATTCCACCAACGTAGAAATAACACAACTTGAAAAGAATGTAGAGTAGGGAAAAACAGAATAAGCTCATTGATCTCGACCAATAGTAATGGAAAAAAAAAGATATTACTTAAAAAAAAAAAAAAAAAAAAAAAAAAAAAAACAATAAAATATCAGAAGCCTGTGTTAGGCCATTCTTGCATTGCTATAAAGGAATACCTAAGACTGGGTAACTTAAGAGGTTTAGTTGAATCGGGGAACTAAGGGCATTATACATAAGAACTTAGAACTAAGGGCATTATAAAGTTATCAGTATATAAAGTTTTTAATATAAAATTATTACAACTACCATGACTTATAAAATGCTTCCAAAATTTTTTTAAAAAAGCAGAGACCACATAGTAAAAGGCTGTAATTATAATATACAGTTAATAAAAAAGAATATTACAGTGGCTGAAATCAGATATCAGTTATAATAGTAAATATAAAATGTCTTAATTTTCCCATTAAAATGATTTCCAGATTGGCTTATAATATAAAACCCAGCTGAATACAAGAAACAGGACGAATACAAGAAACAGGTCTTCAAAGGTGAATCAGAAAGGCTAAAAATAAAGAGATGGGCAAAGATATATAAAGCAAATACAAATAAGAAAACAGAGGATGTGATTTTGTTACCAGGCAAGGTAAAATTCAGGTCCAAAAACATTACCTGAGAGAACAACAGAAGGACACTTTATAATGCAAAAGGCTGCAACTAACAATGAATATATCACAAGTACCGAATATACCAAATGTTACAGAGCATCTTCCTAAAGCACAACATACAGAAGATACAAGGATGAAGATAATTAAGCCTTAATAACAAAAAATCTTAACCTATCTGTTTCAGTACAAGACAGTTCAACTGGTCAAAAAATAAGGAAGGTTACTGAAAATATAACAAACACAAGTCATTAACACAGATCTTTTGAACACCTTTGGCTAACTTTACACTCTTAAGAAATATAACTTCAAAAGCCGATGCCTTTGTCATGAAAATGGACCATATTAAGTCACAAAGAAAACCTCAAGATGTTCCATAAAGTAGAAAAAATAAAATTTGATCAAAATACGACTAAACAAATTCCTCATCTGGTAATGGCAGAATAGCTCATGCAGGAGATATCTTCCCACAGAAAATAATTTTTTAAAAAATCTAGAAAAACTATTTAAAAAACATCTACCTGAAGTGACTGGTAAGGAACCAGAATTATACAGAAAATTAAAAAGAATCACCACTGGAAAAAGTGATACAGTGGAAAAGAAAAAATAATTGACACATGATGAATCTCAAAAGTATTATACTGAAAGAAAGAAACCTCCACTGTGTAATTCTATTTATACTAAGTTCCAGAACAGGCAAAATTAACCTACAAGGGAAAAAATGTCAGAATAATGGCTGATTCTTGGGGTGGGAGCAGTGGCAAGGACTACCAATTGAAAACTGGGAAGAGCACAAAGAAACACTCTATATCCAAAAAATGTAATTAATTCTAAGAGGAAAATAAACAAACAAGTAAGCCTATTTATGATTTAATAACAAGACTATAAGAAAAAGCTCATTGATATGGTTTGGCTCTGTGTCCCACCCAAATCTCCTGTTGAATTATAATCCCCAGTGTTGGGGAAGGGACCTGGTGGGAGGTGATTGGATAATGGGGGCAGATTTCCCCCTTGCTATTCTATGACAGTGAGTTCTCGTGAGATCTGGTTGTTTAAAAGTGTGTAGCACTTCCCCATTGGCTCGCTGCTGGCTCTCCTGTCGCGGTATGAAGGAAAGTGCCTGCTTCCCCTCCGCCCTTCTGCCATGTTTGTAAGTTTCCTGAGCTTCCTGTATAGCCTGCAGAACTGAGTTAATTAAACCTCTTTTCTTCATAAATGACTCAATCTCAGGTAGTCCTTTATAGCAGTGTGAGAACAGAGTAATACAATCATTTCAAGTAATTTTTGAACACTCTCTAACCTATATCCACAGGGGTGTACACATATGTGTACATATACATACACAAAGAACTAAAAAGAACTTATTTTGAATTGTGTCATAAAGAAATAAAATGGTTAAGCTGAACATGGTTGCTCATGCCTGTAATACCAGTGCTTTGGGAAGCTGAGGTAGAAGGATTGCTTGAGGCAGAAGTTCAAGATCAGCTTGGGCAACATAACAAGACCCTGTCTCTACAAAATAAATAAGCAAGCTGAGACAAAAAATAAATAAAATTAGCTGGGTGCAGTGGCATGAACCTGTAGTCCTAGGTACTTGGGAGGCTGAGGCAGGAAGATCACTTGAACCCATAAGTATGAGGATACAGCAAGGTATCATTGTGTCACTGCAGTCTAGCCTGGGTGACACAGCGAGACCCTGTCTCAAAAAAAAAAAAAGAATTCGACAGAGAGATAAAACAAATATTAATTGTAGAACCTAGGTGGTAGGTATATGAGTATTCACTGTATAATTCTTTCCATTTTTCTGTATGTTGGAAATTTTTTCATAATTTCTGTATGTTGAAAAAGAGCTGCAAGGCAATTTTGAACTTGCCTGGGTAGGTTTACAGTCAGTAATATTGGTACTGTAATTATGAGACTATTTTACGTAATCATAGTATACAAAATGAGGAAATATATTACTCTTATTGGGAAATAAGATTTTCAGTACAAAAGAGTTAAAATATAATTCAAGAAAACAAAAACCTATAAATATTGATATAAACTCACGATTTTTTCATCTCTTTCATCACCATGTCCACCGAAAAGGCCTAGAAGCAGTGACACTCCAGTAACTGTGAGCATACCTAGTGCCCAGGTCTTGCATTCAAAATACCATTCACCATTAAAGGGAGACAGGTGTCAGAGAAATGGCTGACACCAGGCATGGGGCAGGGAAAATATAAAGCAAGACTGGATCATGTTTTTGTATTGGGAAGCAAGAAGTTTTTAGTGACTATAAATTATAATAAAACATTGAATAAAAATCCAGGAATGGAGAGAAAAAAGAGAGAAATGCCCTTCTTTATAGAATATGAGCCAATAAGTGTAGAAGGAATAATAGAATTAGGTAATCACTGTTTTACAAACCCCATTATAATAACTGATTTAGGCAAGGATCATAAATGGACGATAAAGCCATTAAGTTAAAGCTCATTGTGTAATATAACAGTCACCCACTTCCAACACCCCACAGATTACTTATAAACTGCAAAGGGAAAACCATTTTATCACATAGAAGCAAGCTGGCAACTGTCATCTAAAGCAAGGGTTCAAACTCAGCATTGCCTGGTGGTAAAATCAAATATCATACTGCATCAATTGGGAGCATATAATGGTCCCCAACCTCACCTAGAAAAAAATGTTTGAGTCTGATAAAGCCTTTAGACCCAATGTCCATCTATGGCAGAAACAGAGAATATGAGAAAAGGTTCAATGATACCTCAAGGAAACAACCAGGCAAATGCAGAATGTAGGATATTTAAAAAATCTAGACTCTTTTTTTTTCCCAAGACAGGGTCTTGCTCTGACGCCCAGGATGGCTGGAATGCAGTGGCATGACTTGCTCACTGCAATCTCAACTTTCTGGGTGCAAGTAATCTTCCTGCCTCAGCTTCTTGTGTAGCTGTGATCATAGGCACATGCCACTACACCTGGCTAATTTTTGTACTTTTTATTTTTGGAGAAATAAGGTCTTATTATTATGTTGCCTAGGCTGGTCTTGAACTCCTGGGCTCAAGCGATCCTCCCACCTCAGTCTCCCAAAATATTGGGATTACAGGCGTGAGCCACCATTCCTGGCTGAGACTCTTCAAAGTATAAATGACAAGAGGTTTTTAGAAAAAGGCAGAGTGATTAAAAGAAACTGAAGAGATATAACCAAATGTACTGCATAGATCTTGACTGAATTCTGGTTTGGAGAAAAAAAGATAAACAGTTTTCTTTTGATAACTTGGTAAAATTGAATATGGACTGGATATTAGATGATTACAGAATTATTAATATTTTATATATAATATTTCAATTATGTAGAAGAATGTTATTTTTTAAAGATTCATGCCAAACTACCTGAGGTATGTGTGCCATCTTGTCTGCAACTTATTTTTAAATAGTTCAACAACAAAAAATTTGTGCATGTACACACGCTTGTATGTGTATTTGTGTGTGTGTCTGTGTAGAAAAAATGGTAGAATAAATGAAGATGAATATATATAGCAAACTATTAATTGTACAAATCTAGGGATAGAATATACATGATGTTGATGGTACTATTCTTATAATTTTTATGTATGTAAATTTCAAAATCTGATTAAAAAGCAAACATAGTTGGGAATGACAATCTGGAACATGATGAGCAGACACTTGGACCAACAAACAGTAAGAAACTAAGAACATAAAAGGTGACCCAAAAAAAGTACATGGTATATAATTAACTCCTACTAAATTCTAAGCCCTATCTGCTCATCATACACATTAAGGGGATACAGGGCAAAACTTTATTTATGAAGCACACATTAAATTGTTCTTAAGTAAGTATACAACACTGTTGGTGTTCTGGGGGATATAAGGTAGAAAGAAGAGAACCAAGATTAACTGAGTTGCCCCAGCTATGAGTTGCCCTCCAGGCGCCAAATCCTCACAACAATCCTATGAAATTAGTAGTGATGTCATCTCTGTTTCACTGATAAGAAGAATCAGACACTGTCCCTGTTTCCAAAAGCTTATAATTTATGAAAAGATATGCTGATTATAAATAGTTCTATTAGAATATAGTATGTTATAGCAAGGTATTCATGGTTTGGATGGTACTATAAGTAAAAGGAGGCAAACAGTCATTTTTTGAGTCCTCACCATGGACATAAAGGAATAATTATTTTCTGAATAGAATTATCAAGGAAACTTTGAGGCAGGTATGGTGTCCTAGAACAAATGGGTTTTATCAAGTGGGAATGAAGATATGCCACTTCAGCGTAAGCAAAGGCACTGGAGATGAGAAAATCCAAGAACTGTTTTCAGGATACCGATCAAGCATTTTGCCACAATAAATTTGTAAAGTAGAAAATGAAAGATAAGAGTTCAAGTAGCTTGGGATCAGATCACAAAGATTCTGAAATGCCTACTTCAGTAGATGGAAACCAACAGCTATTTTTTGAGAGGTAGACTGATAAACCATCTTTTAAGTAGCCATATCTGACCACAGCATGCAGAAAAAAAGGTAAAATGACAGTTTACTAGTCAAAAGTCCAGCAAATTAACAGACTGATGTAACCAAGCCATGACTCTCTCTAAATTGAGGCAGTAAGCAACCTATGCACCTCACCCTAAAGACCTACTGTCTACCCAATCTAAAAAGATTTTTACATCCTGACTCCATTGGGAACTGTACAGAAGCCTCGGTATTTCGGCTTGTTTAGGCATAAAGAACAGGGAGTGTACTACGTGTTTCATACCAAACATGACTTAGAACAGAGCTTTTATTATATTGTTAGAATAGTATGGTAACAGAACATTTAACCAGTTGCCAATATTCTCAGGATTCTGTGGTTTAAAAAAAAAAAAAAAACCACAAATTATATTACTGATTTTTCAACTGTGGTTCCTCATCTAAAGCACAGAGTAACCATTTACTGAATTCTTCCAAGGGTGGTACAAAAGCAGCACTATTCTATATGCAGAAGTTAAGTCAATGCATACAATGGACTTCTTGGGGCATTAGGTCTTAATTCTTTCCTGGAACTCCAGTTTTAAAAGGCTTTAGAATGAAGTAAGATTATCTGACTTTTTAAATAATTTCAATGGATTGAGAAATAACTGAAAACTTCTTGCAGAACGATTATGTACAGAGAGCACCTTGAGTGAAGATCTATTAGAAAAGCCCTAAAGAAATCCACACACTAGTTTTGATTTACTCATTTCTAACTAATAGTTTTTTATAAGATCATTTCTATGTCTGCCTATTCTTAAATATTTTCCCTAAAAACTGGTTATTTCAATTATTTACTCTCACCACCCTTTTAATACCTTGCTGCCAAATAACCTTCCCCAAACACCCATTTTTGTCATACCTATTCCTTGCTTAAAATGGTAAAAGATAACAGGATATAGAATATTTAAGACTTTTTTTAAATTCCAGAATTCAATAATTAAGAGAAACAATGGGTGGCTCACGCCTGTAATATAAGCACTTTGGGAGGGCAAGGAAGGCGGATCACTTGAGCTCAGGAGTTGAGACCAGCCTGGCCAACATGGTGAAACCCCATCTCCACTAAAAGTACAAAAATTAGGCAGGAATAGTGGTGCAAATCCCAGCTATTCGGGAGGCTGAAGCAGGAGAATTGCTTGAACCCAGGAGTTGGAGGTTGCAGTGATCCAAGATCACACCACTGCACTCTAGCCTGGGCGACAGAGTAAGACTCTGTCTCAAAAAAAAAAAAAAAAAAAAAAAAAAAATCAAGTACAGGTACTGTTTTAAAGGGAGTGGGAGACATAGGAACATGGATTTTTTTAAGTCACCTGGATTCATGACCTAGCCACAAAGTCACTGTGTATCCTTGAAGAGAGTTTTATATCTAATATGGTTTGGCTGTCTCCCCACCCAAATCTCATCTTGAATTGCAGCTCCCATAATCCCCATGTGTCGTGGGAGGGACCATCAGGACAACTGAATCATGAGGGCAGGTTTTTCCTGTGCTGTTCTCATGATAGTAAGTAAGTCTCATGAGATCTGATGGTTTTATAAAAGGCAGTTCCCCTACAGAAGCTCTCTTACCTGCTGCCATGTAAGACAAGCCTTTGCTCCTCCTTCGCCTTCTGCCATGATTGTGAGGCCTCCCCAGCCATGTGGAACTGCTGAGTCCATTAAGCCTCTTTTTCTTTATAAATTACCCAGTCTTGAGTATGTCTGTATTATCAGTGTGAAAACAGTCTAATACAATATCTTTCTCCATTTTTAATGTGATATTTGTGAACATCTTACACAATGCCTGGCACCTGGAAAGCCTATTAATTAATACCAAAGAACTTCCTAGCATTCTAGGCTTTCTTGAATCTTGTTTCCTCCCTTCCTTTTCATCTTTGCCTTGATATTCAGACTCGACCCAACAGATTTTTTCACTGCTTTTGAATAATTCATGCTTATTTTTCAACTTAAGTTTTTATTTTGCTATTTTCTTCTTGAGACAGAATCTCACCCTTCTGCACTGGCTGGAGTGCTGTGGTGCAATCACAGCTCACTGTGGCCTTAATATCCCCCACTCAAGCAATCTTCTTGCCTCAGCCTCTCGAGTAGCTGGGAGTACAGGCACACATCACTATGCCTGGCTAATTTTTGTATTTTTTTGTAGAGACAGGTTTTTGCCATGTTGTCCAAGCTGATCTTGAACTCCTGAGCTCAAGCAATCTGACCACCCTGGCCTCCCAAAGTGCTGGGATTACAGATGTGAGCTACTTCGCCCAGCCTGTTTTGCTATTCTTCTTGGAATGCTGTCTTCCTCCTGCTCACCTACCTGGACTCTAACCATCCTTCACAATCTAGAAGGTCCAAACCCAATTGTCCTATTAGATATTCCTCAATTCCACCACTTCACACTTATTTGATTCTTCTTTGAAAAAGTTTAGATTTAGGGTCTATACTTATTGTTTGACATTTTATAATAAAATTTAGAAAAGGTAGACTAGTGTTCTCATTAAAATGCTATTTATTTTAACTATGGCAGCAATATAAAATTGAGCATTTTTTTTACCTTAAGGACTAATCAAACTAAGGAACAGACTGCTGAGACTCTAAAGGCAAAATATTTCTAAATATACAATACTGTCATACTTTGACAAATTCTGTTAACAGACACCTGACCCAGGCGTGGTGGCTCACACCTTTAATCCCAGCACTTTAGGAGGCCGAGAGGGGTGGATTACGAGGTCAGGAGACTGAGACCATCCTGGCTAACAGAGTGAAACCCCGTCTTTACTAAAAATCCAAAAAAAAAATATATATATACATGAGCCAGATGTGGTGGCACGCGCCTGTAGTCCCAGCTACTCAGGAGGCTGAGGCAGGAGAATCACTTTAACCTGGGAGGTGGAGGCTGCAGTGAGCCACGATTGTGCCACTGCCCTGCAGCCTGTGCACAGAGCAAGACTCCATCTCAAAAAAAAAAAAAAAGGAGAAAGCAAAAAAACAGACACCCTAGCACAGCACTTAATAAGTGTTCCTGCAAGTAGTAGATATTCAGTAAATATCTGCATAATTTACGTAACTTTCTTCAAGGAACTATATCATTACTCTTCAACTCGTTTTTGTGTAATAAGAAAGCACGCATAATTTCTAGTTATATCTAATCAGTGACCTCAGGTTATATCTTCACAAACAAAATGAAGCTGTAAACGAAAGAATAAATATAGAATATACAAGATTTTTTAAAATTCCAGCAATAATTAAGAGAAGTACTGTTTTTACACAAATGAAGAGCAAATATATGTGTTGTATGTATAGTGACAAAGATATTTTCATCAAAGATAATTAGTAAGGAAACTGAAAATCATACACATTTCCAGTTAGGAGTCTTAGATAATTTTTCCCCCACCACTGCTATATAAATTGAATAGGGTTATTTAATATTTTTATAAATCAGCAACTTCAGAAAAGTTACACTGCCAAATTTAAGAAATGGTCAATTCATAACTCATTATTAATATTTAAAGAGCATTAAATATGGAGGCAGATATGGTCCCAAAAATAATATTCTAGAAATTGTGATAGATGGCATAATATTGAATGTTTAGCCCCATACTTTCTAAAAGCAGGGCTTCTCAAACTTTTCCACTGAAACTGCCCCCTCATGTCAAAGTAACCTAATAAAAAGGCTGAGAGGGAACATATATCCCCATGCATAAGAAAGCATAACCTCAAAATACTCCACTATTCTAAACTTCTCATGTTTAATCTTAAAAATCCATGCTCTAAGAAGATATGCCATATTTATTCTATGGCTTTGCATATCTCCTGACACATAATCATGTACTCTGTGCTACACGTGACCAACTTTGAAAAGCACTGAGTTAAACCAATGTATGTCTATCTGAAAACTATTTTCCTATATTCACATAACAATGAAAACTGTCATTTGTTGAGTACTAAGTATGCAAAAGGCATTACACTAGGTTTTTGTATATATAAAAATCTCAATTTTCAAAATGTCAATATTATCATGCCCACTGTAAGGACGAAACTGAGGCACAAGGAGATTAAAATAGCTCTCTCATGGCAATACAGCTAATAACGTTGGCTACTTTGTATCCAGGTCTTTATTATACCACACTCTCATCTAAATTTGATTTTTACAGAAATTTCGTACTCTGGAGTTTTTAACTTACATTTCAAGAATTTAATGATGTGCTCAGCCCAATAGCCGCTATTGTCTAAAAGAAACTCTTCCCTTGTGCCAGAGCTGTAAGACTAATCAACAAAGGGGAATGTAAGACTGTTTTTATTTAAACTACATTAAAATCCAGCCACTCAATCGACCAATTCTTAGGTTCAAGTAAGATCTGGCATTGTAAATAAGACAGGATATAAATTTTATGTACAAAACAAAGATCTAATCTAAAATAGCAGCATGAGATGACAGAACACATGACCAGAAGCTATTAATACTTAGCAAATCTTAACTCACATTAGCATCCATCACTTATTACATGCATGTCCTTGAGGTTTTTTTTGGTTTTTTTTTTTTTGCGTCTCTAGGACTTACATTCACATATCAAGAGAGGTGCTAGCAGATTTTTAAGTTCCTTTCCATTCTTAAGTTTTTCTCTCTTTATAATTTTGCTACTCACTCAATTTCTATACAGTACTTAAGTTTCCATAACTCACAGCTAGTACCTTTTTATTAGCACATATCTAAGCAATTAATTTTCTTACTCTACATTTCTATCAATCTTGGCCCTTTCTTCTTAATGCTCCCTCAGTCATTGCTTCTGAACAATTTTCATTTTAAAATTACATACTGAACACAACAAAACTGCCCAATAAAAACTGCTGCCTGATAGTAAGTTCACTTTGAGCTCTATTGGCAAACCGTTTATGATGTCAGCTGCTGGTTCCATTTATTTGTTTTTTTAAACAGTTTGGTGATTTGATATTTGTACTTAAGCTTAAGTTATATTGTTTTTAATTTATATATTTAAGTACATTAAAAGCCACAGGTAAACTATGTTACTAACCATCTTCCAGTCTGATTTGCGATCTGTTCTTCTAATTTCTGAAGCTCCGATGTATAGGCCATTATTCGAGCATTGCACACCATGAGATTCTTAACTGCATGTAAAACCTGATCTTTCTGAGTGCTCAGAGAAAGGAGTTTCCATATTCCTTCTCGCATTCGAATTTCTAAGTCTATTTTTTCTTGAATGCTGCAGTCCTAAAAAAAAAAAAAAAAAAAAAAAAAGAAGCTCTTTTAAAATATAGCAAAAAATTACATCTTTCCATATAGATGGAAAATGTACTAGATAACATTATAATTGTATACCGTATTGAGAAAACAACAAAGTTTTAATATATGTAATATAAAAATAGCTATTTTAAAATGCTCTTTGCAATTTTTAACTTCTTGCTTCATTAGGAAGTCTTCAGAATTTTCTGAATAAACAGAACATAAACAAAGTGAGAAACATTATGTGTTCTTATAACTATATTAAATTTAATAGTGTCCCTCCAAAATTTATGTCCATCTAGAACCTCAGAATGTAGCCTTATTTGGATATGGGTTTTGCAGATGTAATTAGGTAATATGAAGACATACTGGATTAGAGTGGGTCCTAACTCTAATGACTAGTGTCCTTAAAGAAAGGTCGTATGAAGACATGGTCACATACAGAGAAAATGACGTGTGAAGACAGAGACGGATCCGTCTGTATGCCAAAAAAAAAAAAAAAATACTAAGGATTGATGGCAATAACCAGAAGCCGGAAAAGACAAGAAAATAATTATTCCCTAGAGCCTTCAGAGGAACATGACCCTGCCAATCTCCTGATTTCAGATGTCTGGCCTCCATAAGTATGAGAATACATTTATCTTGTTTTAAGCCACTCAATCTTGGTCATTTGTTATAGCAGCTTTAGAAAATGTATAATAACTAATATAATGTAAAAAATGTTCCAGATATATCGTCTATAAATTGTATTAAGAGATGGCAATGTAGTTGGTGACAGTGAATTAGCCAAAAAAAAAATTCTGAAAAAGCAGATACTGAGTAAAGGAGCCAAGGTTTAGCAGCAGGGAGGAAACAGGCTATTTGTAATAGTAGGTAGTGTAAATACAATCTCAGAAGCAAGAGAGTGAAAGCACTGTGCATAGAAAATGTCAGAAGCCTTAGCTAACTGGAACGGACCTTTAGAATATAATTCTGGACATATCATTTATTTTAGTTTTAGGATTTACCATTAGACTACTAAATATTTTATTTCTACAAGTCTTTTATGCCATATAATTATCTTTTAATGGCCTGATTCTACATACGAGTTTCATACGCAACATTAAAATTCTATAAACTGAATGTACAGTTCTGATTTAATTCACAATGACATTATAAAAATTATAAAATCATAGGATACTCTTTATTATATCACAAATATATAACAATGTTTCTAGTATGTCTATTTCTAAAAGATAAAGTAACCACCCTAGCTTCTGTGGCTAAAAAAAAAAAAAAGACAAAAATTTACCTTCTGATTGGATCAAAATGTAAATTTAAAAAAGTAAATGAAATCTAATAACAAAAGGTCTAGACAACCTTTTCAAAAAGAAAAGAACATGAAAGGAGACCTAACAGTCTTCAAACTGCAGTAGATGATTTAACTTGGCGATCCAAATCAATCAACTGTACTATTTACACACAGAAAACTGATCTGTTTAATTACCTTCTGTAATTACATCATGTAATTACCACATAAAAACCTCGTATAGTGTTGTAACTCAAAACTGGTATACTATATAAATGTAGTCATTTGCTGGTTTTCCTTTGTTACACATGACTGAATTTCAACAACTCCATTTCATCTTTTTATGACTTACCAGCCCCAAAGTAAATTCTTTTTTAATGTAATTAGCAATTAATTGTAAGGATTATCTATGTGACCCATATGTCTATAGAAATAAACTCTGGCAGGCTGACTATATTGGGGAGTGCACACAGGGAGTAACCTAAAGCTGGGATGAATAGCTTTCCCCAACAACTCAAATATAAACAAATACCATCTGGTGCCACTAAATTCAATTTTGGTTTTTAAATACTGAAATGAAACAGGCGGTTAAGCTAGCACAGTGGTTCTCAAAGCTGGCTGCCTATTAGAATCATCTGAGGCAGAGAGGAAGGGCCTTATAAAAGTACCTAAACCTGTGACCTACCCCAAACCAATCAGGATCTCTGGAGGTGGGGCTCGAACTTTTTTTTTTTTTTAAATAACAGTTCCTCAGGTGATTCAATGGTCAGCCAGGGTGGAGAAGCATGGCTGGACTATCAGAAATTCCACAGCAATCTTGAAAGTTGCAACAACCTTAAAGAACCAGCAGGTGGCTACAGCCACATTAAGGAATCAGTTTGGGTTTCTATCCCATAAATGAAGATTATCTTCTAGCCATCACTTAAAATGAAGATTCCATAAAACCATAGAAGCTTGGGAAATAGTAGAGAAAGAAAATGTAAAGTCAGGGTTTGAAAATAAATGTACATTTAACAAGTATGAAGATGATATGATTAAAGACCATTTATTAAGGAAATGAGGCATATATAACAGGTATTACTATTAGATTTTTTTCTTCAGAGCAAGGATCAGCAAACTATGGCCCGGCTGGGATCTGGTTTTGTAAATAAAGTTGTACTGGGGCACAGCCACACCCATTCATATTGTTTATGGCTCCTGTAAGCTACAAGGGCAGAGTTGAGCAACTTCAACAGAGACTGAGCGGCCTACAAAGCTGAAAACATTTACTGTTTGCCCCTTTATAGAAATAGTTTACTGACCTATAACCTAGCCAAATTAACATACATAGTAAACTATAATCTTACCTCCCTCACTGAGGCAGGTCTCAGGCAAATGTGAGTTAAGTGGATCCCTGAAGGCTAACATAAGCAGGATGAATTGTTAAGTGTACATATGGTTTTCAATGTATTCTGATTTTTTTTAAGGCTAGTGTTTCAGCTAGTTTTGTATTTCCCATGTAACTTCTTTTAGTACATATCTACATTTTACATGCAGAAAAAGCTTCTCTGGTTAAGCAATGCTAGGTCTAGCAAGTAAAGGTTTATGGAACCAAAACCCTTCAGAGCTGTCTTTCATTACAAGGGTACATAGTGCATCTGGGATAAGAATTGATGTCTAGTGCTATCCACAGTAAGAATAATGATCATGTAATACAGTTACTGATTGGGCATTCAATAGTGATGTTTACTGACCTCAAAGAGGATAAGTAGGGAGTGAAAAATCATCAGTGTTGCTCCCTCAGCCATAATGGCTTGGCCAGGTAGAGTCAAGGTTGATTAGGACAAATGACAAAAACTTATCTCTCTACAACCATTCCTCTTTGAAGTGTTTGAATGCCAGTCTCCAGGAAGAGCAGGGAATGAGGTAAGACCATCCTCTTACTTCTTTTCCAATTTTCTGAATAAGTGCTTGCCTATTATCAAGTCAAACAGAAGCTGTGTCACCCTCCTGACCCTGCAAGTAAAGTCAGGCTGATAAAAATATATGGACAATGCTATGAATGAAATGGGAGGATACCTTAAAAGTAGAAATTTAGATTAGGAAACTCATTAGGCTTTAAGAGCTAGGCTAGCACGAAGGAAGTGCAAAGAAAATGGCTTTATTGTTGGTATTAAAAACTGACAAAAAAAAATCCTGGTAAGACGACTGCAGTAATCAAAACAGAAACTATTATTCACCTAATGGATATAGTTAAGCCATGCTAACCAAGAGACCAAGGTGAAGATGAAGAAAGAGTATATACAGTACATTCTCTTTTTGCTAAAAGAAACTGTGTGGATTCTAAGAATTGTTTATGTACAGAAAAAAGTGGAAATTGTTAACAGCAGCCATTCTGGGGAATGGAACTGGGGAAAGAATTCTTAAATTCATGTTTCTGTATATGTTGACTTTTCTGCAATGAGTTTGTATGACTTTTTGAATTTTATTTTTATTAAGATTCCAAAAGCTTAAACATTTGTAAGAAAAGGTAGGGGACCACCCTAACCACTCGGATGAATAGGACAAAGGATGACAACAATAGTCATCTCTCAAGCACATCCTGAGTGCCAGGTGCTGTGATAAGCACTTTAGAGAGGTTCTCAAATTCCAACAGCTGTCCGGGATAGGTAGAATAACAAACCTACAATTGTGGAAATTGAAACTTAAAAAACAGAGGTAACTTATTTAAGGTGGCACAACAAGCAGAGGTTGGTTTGACCTGAATCTGATGCCAACGCCAGTACTCTATGCTGTGAGTCAGTCGCAGAGAACTCCAGTGTTTCAGTAGAGGTGTTCGATTAGTGTGTGACCACCTCAAAATCTTTGGCCTTATCTCTATTAGGCGGCAGCTTCACTCATTTATCAAAGGAAATGCCAAATAAAAATTCAGTGTTAGTCAAGTATAAAATTATCGGACTGACCCTCAATACTTATATTAGGTTGAAACCTACTACTATTTTGTGTTTTTTCTCCAAATGCAAACTAAAGAAGTAATTCCACATTTCAATCATTTAAATTTTGTCCCGCCTAACAAATTAAGCATTGTACCTTCCCACGTGTAAATTAACCGTCTTTATGTGTATATAAACATTTATTTTAATTCCATGTAGCTAAACTTCCTTTATGATCTTATACTCTTGTCACTTCTGTACCATTCCTATTACTGCAGCCTACAGCTCAATAAATACACTTGGACAGCTACACCAACACCTATACAGTACATGTAAGAACCTGAATAGAACGCCAATTCACTATAAATCAAGATTTGTTAGCAATCAGCACAGCCAAAGCACATAACAGGACAGGACTGACAAATACATCAAAATCTTTGAAATTTTTGAAAATGCTGGCATAAAACGGCATAAAAATTACTGATAAAGGCACTGGGCTTCTTTTGCATAATGAATCTTAATGTCTTGCCTTATTTTCCACAGCACTGTAAATTTCCTAACAATTTTGTGTCTGCTAAGGAAATCCCAGGTTTTTAAACAAAGATATCAGGTGCCTCCATAAGAATGGAATTGCAAATATTCCACCAATTTTGACCTACAAAACTGGCAATTTCATATGATTTAACCTACTTCTGAAGTAGGTAAAAGGGGGTAGAGATCAAAATAGAGGTGAAGATCCAGCTTAAAGACATCAGTTTTTTTAAAGACACTAAAGTTATGGTTAAGAGTGAAATGTGGTAACATTTTAATAACTGATGTTGCCAAGAAATAATGTTGGTCTAGTAAAAACTAAAATAAAAGAGTTTCTAACACATTTTACATGGCTCAAAAGCAAACACCAAACTTCTATTCAACTTAACATGTACTCCCTCTAATCTTTCTAATGATTTGAGAAAGAACCCACCACCAAACCTTCAACTTTTTCTGACGTGCAGAGGTTGCAGTTTGTCTCTACTCCGCCCGGACCCCCTCACCAGTTCTGCGTTGTGTGTAGATATCGCTCCATTACTGTGCTTCCCATTAAACCCGTAATAAGCCAACTGGCCTCGCTGGGTTTCTTGGGAATCGAGGGGCTCCCATTCCCCCGGCATCACCTACACTAGCAAAAAGACAGGCGTCCAAAGCCTGTGGAGGGCGACGGACAGGTGCGCCCGCAAACGCGCGCCAGGACCCCGGCACCGCCTTCCCATTCCGGACCTCAGCTCCTTGCCTGAGAAATCCGCAGGTACAGATGTCCGGGCTCTTTGGGAGTGCAATCTCCTAGTCCCTCCCTTTGTTTCTGGCCTAGGCTGAATTAGACGAGCAGGGGAGAGGCTTTTCCTACGACTCCACAAAGCGAAGGCGCGAGGAACAGAGTTAGAGGAACAGGCCCCTCTCCTTCCGCGACAAGGTCCCCCCAACTCACCCGCTGGGTGGGAAGCCCCGCGAAGCCGAGTGCGGGACCCCGCAGGCTCGGCCCCTCCATCTCCAGCGCGGGTTGCCCTGGCCGCAGCCACTACGTCGAAGGGAAGATTTGAAAAGCCCGCCCCTGGCTGGAGTCGCGGAGGACGCCAACCGCCCGGCTGTACCAAGTCCCAGCCGCAGGGGCCCCGGGCTCAGGAGGAGCAGGCCGACGCGCAAGCGCAGAAGGCGCGCCTCGCGCCCCGCCGCCGGAAGTTACCGAGACCCTAGACTCCAGCGCGGCGGGGCGGGGGAGAGGGCTGCGGCGGGCAGACTTAAGGCGCTGACAGGGATGTGGGCGGGCCTGGCACGGGAGTGGGCGGGGCCGCGGGGAAAGCTTCGGCGGCTGAGCGCACCTGTCCCAGCGCAGGTTTCTTGCCTAGTGGTTTTTGTGGCCCGCCCTTTGCGCTGGGAGCCTTCTGCACGCATCCCACCGAAGGCGTTCCAAAATGATCAGAGCTGGACAGATCCGAGACTGCAGTCCCTGCACTTCCAGACAACTGAGGAACCCACGGTGTCACTACAAGCCCATGGTCTTGCTCCAGAGACTAATGACATTGCTCTCAAAAACAGCTCTCGCTGTCTCCTCTCACCTTGCCCAGAGATATCACCAGGGCCACCCAGAGATCATGGCTTTATTCATCAGGTTCGTCAGATACTTTGTCAGGCATTTCACAAGGTCTTGTCTTTGCCCCCAGTGTTTACAGTCTCAAATGTTCCCCACCCACTTACTCCGTACACTTAACTGTGTTTTCTTGGAAAGGATTTCTTTCAGCTCTCCTGCTCTCTCTTTCCCTCTTCTCTCGTTTTCCCACCAACATCCAAGGTGACAGCAAAATTGGGTGCTATTTCTCAAGAGCCTCATTTCTTGCCTGCCCCTAAAGATTAGCACAAAGACCCATTTTAATTAATGGATTTTGTTAATTATAAAGGGAAATATGGGATTTTTAAAAATCAAAATGAAAGCAAAGATTTCACACCCTTGAAAAGTCCCTAAAATTCATTGTCCCTAGTTTATCTTGATTTTCCCCTTGAAAAGGCAACAGGAAGCCTCTTTGGGCTTCAGACATTTTTTCTTCTTGAAGAGTCTACCAAATCAAACCTCCTACCCTCATCTCCTAGAAACCCCTGGGCATTTTTCCTCCATAAATAGATGCCCATGTTTTTTTTATTTGCCTGGGACAGACCTTGTTTAGGTCTGTTGTCCCAATGTTGCCCCAATCTTGCACTTATCCCGTATAGGATATTACATGGTCTTTTTTTTTTTTTTTTTTTGAGTCGTAGTTTCCCTCTTGTTGCCCAGACTGGAGTGGAATGGTGAGATCTCGGCTCACTGCAACCTTGGCCTCCCGGGTTCAAGGGATTCTCCTGCCTCGGCCTCCCGAGTAGCAGGGATTACAGTCCTGCGCCACCACACCCGGCTAATTTTGTATTTTTAGTAGAGATGCGGTTTCTCCATGTTGGTCAGGCTGGTCTGGAACTCCTGACCTCAGGTGAAACACCGCCTCTGCTTCCCAAGGTGCTGAGATTAAAGGTGTGAGACACCACGCCTGGCCATTATATGGTCGTTTTAACTGCAAGACCCTTTTTAAAGCAATTGGTTTGAGAATGTACTTTAAAAATATAATGGGTAGCTTCCTCAAATGGGTAACATGCCTCTTTAAGACCCTTTGGACTAGGTGATACTAGAAGCTTTCCAGTTGGGAATGATGCTCCCTTTGCATTATGAATGACCCATATCCTTACAACAATAAAATATGTTTCAAAATTACCAACACAGAGCTCACCTCATTTTCCACAAACACAGATCTGAATTGCAAAATCCTTAAATGCCCTTTCCTCCAATCCACATCACTCTCTTATGCTACCACTTTGTGGTGTAATTGTGTAATTATCCCCGACTCAATGTGAGCTGTATGAGCCTAGTTATAGTACCTGACTCAAAAGAAAAACACATCCATCGAGAGCCCGTCATCAGACACATAGTACTTATAACACATACAGCCCTCAGATGCAGATCAAAATATATGTAGAAGCCAGCACTTCATAAAAACAGAGGTGAGCCAACCAGTTTAAAATTGGACACTCATAGAGGAATATTTGATAAGCTAAAACCAGATATTTAACTGGAGATACATTTATTTATGATACTAGAAGAAAGAGATTAGGAAAGGCCATATTTAGTAATTATCTTTAGAATACAGTTGTTACAAAAGATCTTTCTCTTTGGAGAAGAAGTTATGATGTGGTCTTATTTTTATTGTATACCAGCAGATGTGCCCAGGAAGTGCTTAAGTACTTAACTATGATATGGTAATTAAAATACTTTGGGATAGGACTTCTGTTTCCTTATTTATCCTCAAGTCCTTTCTTATTACTGCTTATTTCATCAGACACAGTTTTCTCTGGTGTATGTAATGTACATAAAATATAATCATCCATGGAAACTACAAAAGTTTAAAGAGTTCACATCCAGTAGTTTGATTAGCTTGAGGATTTATCGATAAATATATGTAGATAGTCAAACTAATGGATGTGCTTTAATTCTTTATTTATTTTACAGTTCCCAGAAAGTGAGAAGTACTACGTTTTACCATCGCAAATATTTGAGAGAGAACATTTGGGCATCTCTTAACCCATCATCCCTGGGCTCTCACAGAAGGTTGGTATCCACCCAACTGCCCAGAGGTAGTAGCTTCAGCTAGAGAATGAGTGATGAAATTACTGCCCTACCAATATGAATTCTCATTATAAGGTCGATATTTAATGCTAATTTTAAAATATACATATATGTTATATCTAATATAACAGGTAATATTATAATAAATTAAAAACTAGAGAAATCAGTAATTGACATACAGAAGCCAATCTAGATAATACTGATAGATGTCGAAGTATATGTTTCTTCTCTTATTCTCTGTATTCATGTTTTAAACTGAGAGGCTAAAGGGAAAAAAAAAAACACTGAACTTAAAATCAGCTCTGTTACATAACAGATCCATTATTTTTAAAAATGTGGTTTGACACAGAACAGATAACTCGTGATTCTGAAAATCCTCATAGCCTCTCTTATTTAAAAAAAAAAAAAAGTCCTATTAAAAATTCTCTTTTTAGTGCTTCCTTTTACTCATCTCTTTATCTTGTAGATAATGTGTTTAGGTTGAACTGAATAAATTAAAGCTATATTTTGAATTATATATAAAGAGAGAGAAGGAACCGAGGTTAAGGTGCTAAGCAGAGGTACAGCATTTTCTTAAATAGGGTACAAATAGCTGAAGCATCACATAATCATAAGGTGGCTATGGAATGTGGAGTCTGAGGATTTATTAGCCCCATTACGTTGGGCAAGCCACTCAGTTTTATTTATAAAACAAGTTTAATAATGCCCATCTTGTTTTTTAAAGTTGTTGGGAGACTCAGATAAGATTTATGAGAGGGCTTTGTAAACTGTCCCACAAAAACAGGAGTCATTACTACTGTAGGAAGAAAACATGAGTACCGAAAGGCAACTGTAAAGCACCCATAGAACTATGAGAACTGAATGAGAAAAATTTATATGAATTGGATATATTCAAGATATATCACCTACCACTGCTATATAATATGCTATATATAAAGAACTCCTATAAGTCAATAAAAATCCAATTGGAAAATGGTCAAAAGGTATGGTAGGCATATTATAGGAGGGTAAATCCAAATGACAAATAAAACATGAAAGGTTGCTCAACCTTATTATTAATCTGTAAACTGCAGATTAAGATCCCAAGGAGATTATTTTACAGTCACTTGGTTGAGAAATATTAAGAAATCTGATAATACTAGGGGCTGGCAAAGATGTAAGTCTAAGGGATATTATACACTGGTGAAGGAGATAAAAATATGTCCAATCACTTTGGAAAAACAAATTTAGAACTGTCTTGTAAAGTTGAAAATGCATACACTGTTGAAAAGCGCACCCTTTGAATGAAGAGACCTTCCAAACAGGCTTTGTGTGCGAAACATGGCTGTTTATTCACCCGGGTGCAGGTGGGCTAAGGCCAAAAAGGGCATTAGCAAAGGGCAGTGGGATAGAAGTTGGTTTTTTAGGTTTGGGTAGTTTTCTGGGGGCTGGGGGTGTTGCAGTAAGTTCAGTTACAGTGGTGGGGTTGGGTGAGAGGTATTTACATTATCATAAGAACAGTCAAGATGGCAGGGTTGGGTGAGGGGCTTGTCCAGGGAAGCTCCGCTGGGTGATTAGGGACAATGGCAAACACAGGCAGCGAGTGGGAGACATCAGCTGAGGCATGCAGGACTTCAGGCTTTCAGGCTCCAGGCTTGCATGTGGAGACCTGACGTACACCAAGCAGGTCTGCTCCTGGGTACATATCGTTTAGGAAATTCTTGCAAATTTGTATAGGCAACATTGCTTATCATAGCAAAAATATTTTTAAAATCCAAATGCTCATTTCAGGAACGTGGATTAATTGTGGTGATTTACCCAATAGAATATCATATATATTTAAAAAATAAACCGTATTATATTTAATAACATACACATAACTAAGTCTTAGAAATACTGAATGAAGAAAACTAGTTGCAGAAGAATACATAGAATATATAATCTTTGTAAACCTGAATAGCAAGAGACCATGAACAATACATTGTTTAAGGAAACAGGCGTGTGACAAAAGCTTATATTTCACAAGGAAAGAATTGCTAAAAAAAAAATTCAGGCTAGTGGCCAGCTTCAGAAGGAAGGCAGGAGAACAGGATAGTCACAGAGCCTGCAGATTTAAAGCTACTTACTGGTCATGTTTTAATTCTTAAGGTGAGTGATGGGTTTACCAATATTAATTGTAATGTTTACATAGTAACTTACATATGTAAAATATACTTAGTATACCGCAAACCTTTCATAGTAAGAAATAATTTTTGTTTTTGAAGTGGAGTCTCGCTCTGTCTCCAGTGTAGTGGCGCAATCTCTGCTCACTGCAACCTCCAGCTCCCGGGTTTAAGTGATTCTCCTGCTTCAGCCTCCTGAGTAACTGGGACTAAATGGGCACACCACTGCACCCAGCTAATTTTTTTTTTGTATCTTTGGTAGAGATGGGGTTTCACCATGTTGGCCAGGATGATCTTGATCTAACCTCATGATCCGCAGGCCTCAGCCTCCCACAGTGCTGGAATTACAGGCATGAGCCGCCATGTTATTTTTAATATATAAAAAAGTCCTTGTAAATGTTAAACAACAGTGATCGTTAGGGACAAGCTGTGCAAGCTGACTTGCTCCCCCACTCTGATTGCTCTGCAGCTGCATTCCTGAACCCCTACCTAGGTGCCACATCAAGGCTGCCAGACCTGCTACAATTAAGCAAAGTCTGATTACAGCCATCCGGGTGCTCAAGGGAGGACAGGGAAAACAAATATTTGTTATCCGTACTTGTAAATTCCTATTTGACACATATCTGTAAAAACTCCTGGTTTCTTTTTTTGAAAAAAAGACTGCCACCACAAAAGTCACAGGCTGATGTATTGTAGGTCTGTTACAAGTTAACAAACTATCTCTGTGCCTGTTACCAGCAAATAGTTGACCTCAGTCCTGAAACTCCCCTATACCCCTCTCACCCCATATGAACCCCTCATTGTGTAAGCTTGGGGCTGCCTCCTTTGATTGTTACAGAGCAGTCTGGCAGGTTAATAAAACTTGCTTGCCTGACTTTGGGTCTATTCTCCTTTCTCTAGGCTACCCTTACAGTGATAATATGTATTTTTTTTTTTAAGAAAAACTTTACTTGGCAAACTAATAACACATATTTTGGCTTACAGAATTTGACTTGACATTTGATCCATTTCTTTTGTATTTTTATTATGTGAAAGCATGCAAAACACAGTTGTAATGCATTGGTACCTATGACCAGAAAAAGGTGCTGAAGAATTGGCTTTGTAGATTTATTTGTGAACACCTAAGAACCACTATTTGGGAGTAGTGAGGGTTAAGCATCTGGCAGAATTTGCAAGGCATGAGAACTCTTGTCAGGATATGGGGACAAAATTAAGTGCAATTTAAGTTATTACTGCTAGGGTGACATACATATTACACACAGTCCTGAGGAAATTCAAGTAGCATTATAATCAGAATGCTCTTTACTCATCAAGCAAATCAGTCACAGGAATTAGTTGTATTATTTGAATCAGTGGTTCTCAAATTGGGACACACAAAGACTTTGCAAGGCCTGGATATACGTAAAGGTCAGGACTATTTAAAGAAACTCATTGTTAAGATTGTCAACTTAGGTTCCCCCATCCTGAAATTGACTGGCCTAACAACTTACCTGCTGCCTAGGCCTCCTGTTGGTCCCCCTTTCACAATCACCTTTTCCCATTTGATAAAAGGAAGCCATGACTTCCGCCCATTGCATTGTCCCAGAGTATAAAAACCATCTGCAGGTCAAAGGGACAGTTAAAATTATTGGTATAGGGCCAGGTGTGGTGGCTCACGCCTATAATCCCAGCACTTTGGGAGGCCAAGGCAGGTGGATCACCTGAGGTCAGGAGTGCAAGACCAGCCTGGCCAACATGGTGAAACCCCATTTCTACTAAAAATACAAAAATTAGCCAGGCATGGTGGCAGGCACCTGTAATCCCAGCTACTCGGGAGGCTGAGGCAGAAGAATCGCTTGGACCCTGGAGGCGAAGGTTGCAGTGAGCCGAGATCATGCCACTGCACTCCAGCCTGTGTGACAGAGTAAGACTCTGTCTCAAAAAAAAAAATTATTGGTATTGATTCTCCATTAAGTAATAGTTACCTATGAATGCATAACAAATTGGAGGAAAAAGGGCTCATTTACCCCATAATATGTGAATAAGATGTATAAAATTTCAATTTACATACATATGTTTGTTGCTGAGAAATATAAGGTGAGCAGTAAAAACTTTTCATGCATAAAAATATTTTATTTTAGGCCGGGCGCGGTGGCTCAAGCCTGTAATCCCAGCACTTTGGGAGGCCGAGGCGGGTGGATCACGAGGTCAAGAGATCAAGACCATCCTGGTCAACATGGTGAAACCCCGTCTCTACTAAAAATACAAAAAAAATTAGCTGGGCATGGTGGTTCGTGCCTGTAATCCCAGCTACTCAGGAGGCTGAGGCAGGAGAATTGCCTGAACCCAGGAGGCGGAGGTTGCGGTGAGCCGAGATCGCGCCATTGCACTCCAGCCTGGGTAACATGAGTGAAACTCTGTCTCAAAAAAAAAAAAAAAAATTTATTTTAGCATAAAATTCTGTGGGGGAGGTGGAATAAAAATACAAATTCAAGTAGGAAAAGAAATAATGTATAATTTCCAGCATAAAATTGTTTTGTATATTTTTTACATGGATGATACTTGATGGGTGTCAACTGTTAACATTTTAGATTCCATGGGATACATTTAATAAATAGAATTTTTGAAATTTGAAATTTTAATTATTTTCAATGAACCAGCAATTACATTCTTTGTAACTATTTAAATGTATGGTAAAACATGACAGATGCCACCTTAAAAATATGTAAGGGGTAAAAAGATTTTTAAAATTATTTTAAAATAATGAAATCATGTCATATGTAGCAGCAACATGGATGGAACTGGAAGTTATTCTGTTAAGTGAAATAAACCAGTCACAGAAAGACAAATACTACGTGTTCTCACTCATATGTGGGAGCTAAAAAGCTATCTCATGGAGATTTAGAGAGTAGAATGACAGCCGGGTGTGATGGCTCATGCCTATAATCCCAGTGCTTCAGGAGGCTGAGGCAGGAGGCCCACTTGAGCCCGGGAGTTCCAGACCAGTCTTGACAACAAAACAAGACTCCGTCTCTGCAAAAAAAAGAAAGAAAAAAGAAAAAGAAAAGAAATTAGCTGGGTGTGGTGGCACACACCTGTGGTCTCAGCTACTCAGGAGGCTGAGGTGGGAGGAATGCTTGAACCTGGGCGGTCAAGGCTGCAGTGAGCCATAATCAGATGACTGCACTTCGGCCTGGGTGACTGAGTCAGACCCTGTCTCAAATATATATATATATAATATATATGTGTATATATATAATATGTGGAAATATATAAGTATATATACATATATATACATATATACACATGTATAAGTATATATACGTATATATACACATATGTGTGTGTGTGTGTGTGTGTATATATATATAAAGGAAAGAAAGAGTGGAAAGTGGGAATGAAAAGAAATTGGCAAATGGGTACAAAGATACCATTAAACAGAAGAAATAAGTTCCAATGTTTGATAGCACACTAGGGTGACTACACTTAGCAACAATATTGTGTATATTTCAGAGTAACTAGAAAAGAGGACTTGAAATGATACTAACACATAGACATGATAATGCTCAGACGATGAATACCCCAAATACCCTGACTTGATTATTACAAATTCTATGCATATAGAAAACATTTACATGTACCCCATATATATGTAAATATTACACATGAATAAAAGAAAAAAATTTTAGGGGTATTTGCATAAAAATTTTTGAAAACTGCTGATTTAATTATCTGATAGACTCACACAACAATACGGATTCATCAATATGTAACAGAAGGTCTGCTTGCAGGTGGAACCAGACTCGTTTCCTCAAATTCCTCTCTGACCAGCCCTCCACTGTCTGCAATCCCTCATATTCTCTAACATGCCCCTCTAGTTTCCACCCAGGCTCAGCTCCTTTCTTAGCTAATTTTTTTTCTTTAGATGCATTAGTAGTATGAATTAGGCTAAGGATGAATTCCTCTCTTCCTACTGTGGTTTTGGAAATGTTCTTTTTGTAGATATTCACCACCTTTTTCTTCTCAAGAGTATCTTGGCTACTATTGTGCTTTTGCTCTTTTACATGAAATTTTGACTTAACTTCTCAAGCTTGAAGGAACAAAAAAGAAGTGTGTTGGAGTTTTTGTCCAAATTGAATTGAATTTAGAGAGAAATTGTATATTTAGGATATTGGGTATTCCAATCCATGAACATCATGTATGTTGGAATTTAGATTTTCTTTCTTTCTTTTTTTTTTTTTTTTTTTTGAGACAGAGTCTCACTCTGTCACCAGGTTGGAGTGCAATGGCACAATCTCAGCTCACTACAACCTCTGATTCCCTGGTTCAAGCAATTCTGTCTCAGCCTCCCAAGTAGCTAGGATTACAGGCACGCACCACCACATCCAGCCAATTTTTGTATTTTTAGTAAAGACAGGATTTCACCATGTTGGCCAGGATGATCTCAATCTCCTGACCTTGTGATCCACCCGCCTCGGCCTCCCAAAATGCTGGGATTACAGGTGTGAGCTACTGTGCCCAGCCTTAGATTTTCATTAGAGATCTTTGAGGAAGTCTTACAGTTTTTTCCACATAGGCCTATGCAGATCTTTTGTTCCATGTATTCTTGGGTTCCTTGTATCTCTTCTTGCTATTAAAAATAATACTTAAAAAACAAATCTTCTGTTTGTGGCTGGTGTATAGAAATAAAACTGATTTTTATTTGTTGATCTTACATCCAAGTACCTTGCTAAATTTGCTCATTATCTCTAATGTGGTAATCATCGATAGGTTTTTAGGTGTATTCTATATGAAATCAAGTGTGAATAATAACACTTTTGTTTCTTTTCTGATTCTCATAGTTCTTTTTACTTGACTTACAACATTGGCTAAGGCAGCCAATTCATTATTAAATGGAGGACGCATTCTTATTTTATTCCTGATTTCAATCTTTATCTCAGTAAGTACATCGTTTACCTTGCAGCTTTGGGTTTATCCCTTTCTCAGTCTGTTGTCTTTATCTCCTAACTTTTCTTTTATATTCTCTACTTTCTGGACTCTATGCTGGATTCCTAGTATTTTTCCATCTTCTCATTTTTTTTTATTTTATCTATGTCTAATTTTCTCTTAAATCCATCCACTGAGTTTTTTATTTCAACCATTACATTTTTCACTTATAACAATATTGTTTTAATGACTTTTACAAATCTCCCTGGTCATTTTGAGTAATCTTTTGTTACCTTTTGTTACATTTCTGTGATTCTTCAATTTCTTTAGATTGTTTCCACAATTGTTCTACATTCTATTTTGAATCACTGTAATATTTGTAGTGCTTAAGGATATTAATTTGATGTTATTTCCACTGACATTTACTCACAGTGATTTATTTCCTTGAGATCTGTAATTATTTACTGAATGTTCACATTTACCTAATCAAAGCTTCCTTATAGAGGGGATTTACATACGCTTTTAGTGGGAATCATAGGCTCTAGATGCCTGAGACCAGTTAACTTGGGTTCCTAAGCATAATATAAAAATCTCAGGGGCAGATTCTTCCACTTGCCATTGGCAGAGCAAAATCATTTGTGTGTGTGCACATGCATGTGTGCAATAATAACAGAGCTGTGGTTTCCACTCAAGTTTTTTGTTTGGTCGCTTTTGTTGTTAGTCTATTTCTAGTTTCTTAGAGTGTGTTTTTTTTTTCCCCCCTGAGGTCCCAGCAATGCTATAAAAGTTATATTTATGCAAAATGTATCTATTTTTAAAAAATTATTCATTAGTGAGATGAACCATTATTCGTAAAGTCCACTGTACCTCTAATATAGAAGTCCATAGGCCGGGCGCGGTGGCTCACGCCTGTAATCCCAGCACTTTGGGAGGCCGAGGCGGGTGGATCACGAGGTCAAGAGATCGAGACCATCCTGGTCAACATGGTGAAACCCCGTCTCGACTAAAAATACAAAAAATTAGCTGGGCATGGTGGTGCGTGCCTGTAATCCCAGCTACTCAGGAGGCTGCGGCAGGAGAATTGCCTGAACCCAGGAGGCGGAGGTTGCGGTGAGCCGAGATCGTGCCATTGCACTCCAGCCTGGGTAACATGAGTGAAACTCCGTCTCAAAAAAAAAAAAAAAAAAAAAAAAGAAGTCCATAGAAACTGCTAATATAGAAATTCACAAGAAAGGAGAGTTTAATATCAAAATATAATAAGTAAATAATTATACATAAAATGTAACAATAAAGAACTGTCCTTTAAATTGCACTCATTTGGTTTTAAGGGAAACTCATCACAGTATATTTTTCTCCTGCAGATGTAGCTGCCTACAAAAGCTGGTCAGTGTCCCAATAGGGTCAAATTCCTTAATAGTCACTTTGAACATATTTCATTTTGAGGAAAATGGAAAAGGAAGAATTTTTTTGGATGGTAGAACAAAGTGCCATGAAGAATAATGGACTGGAGAGTCCTCTCCAAGGTCTAGTCAAGGAACCTTTCTCTCCTCTTGGGATAGAGGATCATTTCAGTATCTACTTGCTGAGATCTCACAGCTACTACAGGCCAGCACTGCTGTGTCTCCCCTTCTCCTCCTTTCTAAATGGGAAGAGTTATATGGAGGTTATCTTGAACATGTATCCCCAGTATAAATTGGATGCATGTGGGCAGATGACTTGCCTTTTTGTTCATAGGTTTCTGGTTCAAGAAGACCCCCATCCTCACATGAAGCACATTGCTCCCTGAGGTAAGGACTACAGTCTATTACCAAAGATCCTCCTTTTTGAGCTTGATATCCTCACCACATGGGACTTTTGGGTTTTCTCCTTCCAGGAGTGGGTGAGTGCATATTGCCTATAGGAAAGAGAGTATACTGAATACTTAGTGCCTAGGAAGGCTATTGTAATCAGTGACACAGCATAGTTCTGGTTTGATTACTTCCTCATAGGTTTGCCTGTTTGAGATCAGCCTTGACCATGAGACTTGCTTTAGCTGCTGAACCGTGAGCAGAAGGGTCTATGAAGCAGCTGTAAGAGCAAGTGTTTGACTTGCTGTCATTATTTCCCACTCTGTGCCAGTGACAGGCAACTTTCCAGATTGTAGATGGTATAATATTGCATGGTTGAGAGTGAGATAACAAGAGAGCTCCCACCTGTCTTGTGCTGAATACACATTAAGAGCAAGAAACATGTCTTCGTTATTTTGAGCCTCTGAATCTAGGAAGTGTTTGATGCTACAGTGATACCTAGCTCGTTCTGGTTTGATACAAGCACCAAACTGGGAGACAGAGGATTTCAATTATAGTCAGTCCTGCCATCTAATATCCATTTGGCAAGTCACTTGACATCTGTAAGGCTGAGTTTCTTAATCTGTAATATACAACTAATAATCCTTCCCCTGTCTGCTTCATAGGCTTGTCTTGGGTATCCAGTGTTTATGAAAGTATTTGAAAAATGTAGGGTATGTACAAATACCTCCCAGCAGTGTCATTAACACTGAATTGGTTTATTCCCATCTGTGTAATGCCAATCCCCAAAAAGAAAACATTAGAGAAGTTATGAAAACTAAAGATTTACATAAGATAACAGTGGAATGAAAGACTTAATAATTTCAGCATGAAGTAGAGATATTACCATCTAAAATATTTCAATGACTATTCACACCCTATTTTATAACCATAAAGTTATTTAAAGAGTCATTAATGCTTTTGAAATTCTATTGTAAGTTAAAAGTTATGACTAACAAAGCCAAAACCAAAGGTATTTTTAAAAGAAAAAATGTTTATTTTGAACTTAGAAAATAGTGTATTTTTCTTTTGTGTGATATCATAGTGAAGCTTGATTGAGTTGGCTTGCTTACTACACATTCCAGAGTCAAATCTATTAAACTGCTGTGATTTCAAGCTCCATCTGTCTTTCCCTCACTCCCAAATTTTGAGCCCCTAGGTGTTGATCCTTACCTTCCAATGAAATCACCACATTAGAAAGAACAAATCATAGAAACTTGTAGCATGTCCTTCCTATTATTTTCTGAAAACCTAAAGGCAGGAGAATATTCTATGATGACTTTCCAGGGTGTGTGAGCCTGTTAGTAACTGTTATGCTTTGGTTGATGAAGAACATACACTGATCACTTAAGGTGTCAGTAGAAATAACTCTGGGCCTTGTGGAATGTTGTTTTTGGCTTGCCATTTGCTGTAATGAATGTCCAGGCAGGTGGGGCAGGGCCCCACAGTAATGCCATGAAGTGCTACGTTTACTGGTGCTATCACAGTAATTATGATAATGTGTAATGAATAATTATACATGAAACTCTTGAGTTCCTTCTCGTATTAGACACCTGAAGACACCCGGAATGAATTACTTATCTCCGTCCTTTCTAGTTTTGCATTAGGAGGCCTAAAATATTCGGGTTTCATTTTGAGCTGTTCAAATTTTACTAATTATAGGTGTTAAATAATTTCTTTTCTTTGTCTTTTCTTTTTTTTTTTTTTTTTTTTTTTGAGACAGAGTTTCACTCTTATTACCCAGGCTGGAGTGCAGTGGCATGATCTTGGCTCACTGCAACCTCCACCTCCCAGGTTCAAGTGATTCTCCTGCCTCAACCTCCTGAGTAGCTGGGATTACAGGTGCCTGCCACCACACCTTGCTAAGTGTTTGTATTTATTGGAGATGGGGTTTCACCTTGTTGGCCAAGCTAGTCTCAAGCTCCTGACCTCAGGTGATCCACCCGCCTCGGACTCCCAAAGTGCTGGGATTACAGGTGTAAGCCACTGCGCCCAGCCTAGTATTAAATAATTTCTAATGCTAAATGAAAGCTTGCTTTTTGTTGGTCACTGTTCTAATTTTTTTCCATCTATGAAATCTGCCATGAATATAATTTCATTTCTTCAAACCATTTTCCTGTTACTTAGAAAATGCAATCATTCATTTCTGAAATACTCTGAATTTTTTAGTTGAAATAAGTAAATAAAATGTAAAATAGCATATACTACCAACAAATAATTTTTGCCACTCATAACCCAAATAATGTGGCTCTGACTTTTTGTTTTTTAAGACAGGGTCAGCCTGGCGTGGTGGCTGATGCCTGAAATCCCAGCACTTTGGGAGGCTGAGGCGGGCGGATCACAATGTCAAAAGATCGAAACCATCCTGGCCAACATGGTGAAATCCTGTCTCTACTAAAAATACAAAAATTAGCTGGGCATGGTGGTACGTGCTTGTAGTCCCAGCTACTTGTGAGGCTGAGGCAGGAGAATCGCTTGAACCCAGGAGGCAGAGGTTGCAGTGAGCCAAGATCACGCCACTGCGCTTCAGCCTGGTGACAGAGCGAGACTCCGTCTCAAAAAAAAAGATAGTGTCTCACTCTGTCTCCTAGGTTGGAGTGCAGTGGCATGATCATGGCTCACTGCAACCTCGACCTCTTGAGCTCTAGCAATTTCCCACACTCACCTCTGGAGGAGCTGGAACTATAGATGTGTGCCACCACATCCAGCTTATTTTTAAACTTTTCTTGTAGAGACTGGGGTGGGTGACCTTATGTTTCCCAGACTGGTCTAAAATTCCTGGCTTAAAGGGATCCTCCAACCTCAGCCTCCCAAAGTGCTGGGATTACAGGTGTGAGCCACAGTGTCCGGCTGGCTCTGATTATTTAAAAGGATATCTGTGCATGCCAGAGACTATATCATCACATATATGCCTTTATTTTTTTGTGTCCTAACAATTTATTCATCTTTTGGAGTTTCATTTATTTGCTTTCATTTATATGAATTTGTTTCATTTATATGAATTCATGGAAACTCATTTAACAATGTCACTGCTTTCTAGCATAGTATATAAATAAAAGGTGAGATTTTATTTGCAGGTTCAATGTATGTTGCTTAATGTGTAGTTTTAAATACTTTGAAGAATTTTGTATGTTAATCATATACTTGATTCATATGTAAAATAAATACTTTTAAAATGTTGCTATCTATGCCCAGAAACAAATACTATTAATAAATATTAGAGGGTAGATATAATGTAATCATAAAATGTTATAAAAAGAACAAAATGATTAGCTATTTATTAAGTAGTAAAAGCAAACTACTGGGGTGTATTGACAATTTTTTCCTACTAGAAAAGACCAGGTAATCTCACTTCTAAAAGGATTTTCTCTTCAACATCCAATATTACATTTTTCTCTATAGTTTTTATTTAACTGAATTCTACTTGGAACTTCTTTGCTTAATAGTTTCTTACGTTTAAGCTCATTATAGAAATTATATACAAAATGATATCTATTTTATTATCTAAAATAAAATTAGTTTCCTCTTTTTGGACATTACTTATTTACTGAAACTAATTTTTAAAAAATTACTGGTGTTTCAAATTCATAAAATTAATAAAATAAAAAGGACGGGTGAAGAAATCATGATATTCATAAATTACATTTTAATATAAGGCAGTTTTAACAAGAATGAGTCTTATAAATTGAAATTGTCTATGGAAAGGAATAAGACAATTCTTAAGATCCCTTAGTATATTTTACTGATTTTTTTCTACATTTTAATTAATCAATATGGGAAACAAAAGGAGAAACTAAGCTTGTTTATCACCTTTCCTTAGTCAACAAAATATTTTCCCCTAAAAACTGTTAGGGAAAATTACAAATTTAGGTTGTACCAGAAAATTCATTTTAGTATAATGACTGGTAAGATTTGTTAAATAAATACAAGATTTTGCCATATATATGTTGAATATGAGAATGGTTTAGTAATTGTTATTAAATGTACAAAGTGGATGTTATGCTATTTTTCTAAGACACAGAATAAAACCTACTGTGCAACAATTTTAGCCAAAAAGATCTAGTATGATGTCATTTCTTTATGGCTTAATCAGGTCAGAATTTTAGGACTCATGGCAAAATGTATTACAGGACTTTAAAAGCAAAGAAAATTCAGTCATAGAATTTAGAAATTAGGGCAAGGCTTGGAGAGTATTTACCTACTTCTATACCACACTTTTCTAGAAGAGGGTAGATATAATGTAATCATTATGAAATGTTATAAAAATAACAAAATTATTTATTAGGTACCTTTAGTTTACTGCAGGGGCATGGTGACCATCTCTTTCAAAGGATCTTTAGTAAAATGATAAATTGTTAGCTTCCACTTATTATGGTATTTGTGTAACTGTTGATGTAAATTATATGGCATCTTTAGGTACAATTTCTGTATCTGATAAAAGAACATTTTCCAAAGTGGTTTTCGGATGTGGTGTTTTCCATGACAGCATTTACTAAGGACATGAATTGGTCATTATTGACTGCTGACCACTATATTTTTCCATCATTTAAAAATGACTGCTCACAGTATTGGCAAAAGCTTCACCCAGGTACCTTATGTCCTCAAGGACCATCCCCTTATGTTCCTCTCTCAACAGCAGCAACATTTGGAAGACTCTTGGTGCAGTTTGTCTTTCCAGCTGTGAGCCTAAATGCTGTAAGTGCCACTGGAGGAACAGACAGGTAAGCGGCAAGAAAAGAGACTGAGAAAGGCAAGATGCCCAGTGCTGAGAATCCTGGTGTGCTACTTGCTTTTCTGCCTCCCATACCCAATTGTCACCATTTATATGAAATTCATTAACCAGCTGGGAACTCAGTGGTCATGATAGCTGCAACGTCTTTTCAATAAAATGCTTCCTTGATGATGCCATGACTGCAGTATGGTACAGCTGCATCCACCACAGAACAGATTCATTCGTCCACTGACAAAGTCATTTGTTTCTTCCTTGGAGTAGCAGCAATTTTTCTTTTCAAAAATAAAGCAAAATCTCTCTTTTAAGATACAGCTCTTGAACAATAGTCACGTCTATCTCTTTAAAACCAACAGTCAGTCTCAACGTTGCTAAGTTCATTTTCAGCTTTCTTTAGAAGGTTACTGTTAGTAGTATAACCAAACATACAACATTATCCACTGAATTGTGAGTCTTTAATTTTTCAAATGAAAAGTACAATGAAAAGTCCTGCTGCCTCCATTTTCAGCCCCAATATTTCCATACACTCTATAACGTTCTATATGTTGAATTAAATAATTTTCATGATCACTATTATTAATTTCTGTGGCTGCATGGCTTCACAAACTTCAAATCAACAAGATTAATGCCCAAAGGTGACACAATACTAAGTGATGCCATAGTAATCAATTTTAAAAATAAGTCTACAAATCTGAATCTGTTATTATGATCATCATATTTATGCTTGTATGAATAAAATTATTCACCCAGAATGTTAACAAGATATCTTTCATGTGTCATTAAAATAACATGTCAAATACTTGGCTAAATTTATTGAAGTACTTTCAATATTAATAATTTTATACAAATGTCTAGCAATAATAACCAGTCAAAATTAATTAATGATCAATTATTATAGATTATTTCTCTTGGCTCTCATTTGCTTTCCTAATAATCAACCTACCTTTTTTCTAAAATAGGTCAATATGAAATGAGTCCTAGTCATTTCGCACTTCTACTTTTTAATAAATCAAAATGGTTAAAACAATTATTCTCTTATAAGTTATTAATCCTCATGGATATTATAAATCATCTTTCCATGCCTTAAATTTGATATGCCCATTTTCTTTTTAATTATTATATACGAATGTAATAGTACTGCAGTAATTTTATTAGTTCTACTTCTAATACATTTTGTAAAAGTGGATTTATTCTAAAATTAATCATATTTGACTTCATAGTACAAACATCCCTCTCATTATTACACTACTGGTTAGGAGAAACTCTTTTTCAAGATGTTTAGCTAAAAGTATAAAAAGGGAACATTTATGTCTTTAACTTTGTAATCATTTTGTTTTCTGATTTGCATATTTGTGACTTGATGTTAGGTACACAAATCTCCCATTGATTTAAGCAAGAATCCAAGACATTAAGAATCAAACTCCTTGATTTTTCTTTAGCAGAGGATAAATGAGCAAGAGTCATATTATCTAGGAAGCTATAGTAAAGAATACAGATCTGAAATGTCGAGCATGGGCCAAGCGCAGTGGTTCATGCCCATAATCCCAGCACTTTGTGAGACCAACGTGGGAGGATTGCTTGAAGTCAGGGGTTCAAAATCAGCCTGGGCAACAAAGGCAGACCTTGTCTCTATGAAAATAAAGTAAAATAAAATAAAAGCAATATGATTAAAACAATCTTCAGTATAAACTAAACCTTTGAATCTTAGGCATATTGAAAGGATACTGGGTTTCTGACAGAGGATGAAGCTTCTTCCATGGTTACTATATTTGAGAAAGGTCATTCCCCTTAAGCATTTGTAGAATTTAACACTTCATTTTGCAATTGCTAAGTCATAGGTGAATGTTAAAATGGCAAACAAGTGAAAAGAACTACAGAACAAAGATAAAGCAAAGTTATTATCCTGAAAATTCAGTTCTTTTTTTGAAAATTCTGCCAGCCTATGTACATGCACATGTACCCAAGAACTTAAAATAAAATTTGAAGAATCAAAATTTTAAAACTCTATCATGTAACTCAATTGGAGTCAATTCCTTTTTTACCTACATTACTGAAAAGTGGTATTTTTGTCCTAATGGTTTGATTTCATAGTTTATGCAACTACTCTTACATTATTTCTGTGGACCTTCATACGGATAAGCTAAAAAGATACCCCCCTTCAAGTGTTTTCTTCACCTTTTAAACATTCTCCATATTTGAAAATGGAATTGGAGTCTATGCACATAGATAACTAAATATTTTTAGTAGTCCTATGATATAAACTATGAATTAGAGTTTCATAGTTTTTTTTTTCTTTACGTATAATAACAATAGCAGAAACAGCTAATATTTAGTTGGGTTTTTTTTGTTTTGCTGTCATGGTGCTTAGATATGTTCTATCTCATTTAATCCTTACAACCCTGAGGCAGGTAAATACATAAAAGGAAGCCACAAAGACTCAAAAGTTTAAAAAAAGTACTTGATTCAAATAGCTACAAGTGACCCATCTGGCTGGGACTTAACCCAGATCTGTTTGATTCTAGAATGTACTGCACAACCCTTTTAATTAATAGAATAGAATAAAATAGAATGGATTTCCCCTACCAAATGTTGTATTTCATTCAGGAGGATACAGCCTGCATGACCTAATCACTTTCCCAAAGGCCCCGCCTCTTAATTCTATCATATTGGATATTAGGTTCCAACATGAATTTGGAGTGGGAGTGGGTGAATGGGAACACCAAGATTCAGACCATAGCTATTATACTGCTCAAAGATAACAACAAAAAATTAATATTTGGATATGATGGTTACAAGTTGTAGTCATAAAGCACTAAAAACACTTACAATTTTGGAGGGTTATAAAATGTTGAGATAACTCAGATTCACATAAACTAGATAAGAATTGTGTACTACTTTCCCCAACCACTCACCTTGCAATCTCAGGATGTTCTTTATTCGATTAAACAGTGAGGATAGAAAGAACCTTACTCCTTAGTCTTAGGAAAATTGAGTTAACCTGTATACATGGAAAAAGGCAGATAGTTCAAGCTGAGTTTTTTAAATGACAAGTTTTGTTGTTGTTGTTGTTTTTAGACAGTCTTAATCTGTTGCCCAGGCTAGAGTGCAGTGGTACAATCTCAGCTCACTGCAACTTCCGCCTCCTGGGTTCAGGCGATTCCCATGCCTCAGCCTCCTGAATAGCTGGGATTTCAGGCAGGCACCACCACACCCAGCTAATTTTTGTATTTTTAGTTGAGACAGGATTTTGTCATGTTAGCCAGGCTGGTCTTGAACTTCTGGCTTCAAATAATCCACCAGCCTCAGCCTTCTGAAGGGCTGGGATTATAGACATGAGCCATCGTGCCTAGCCTAAAATGACAGTTTTAAACATAATTAGAAAATATGTAAAAGGTGAAATGTGAATCAAATATTTGTGCAAGCCCAGGGTTGGTGGTGGGCACTACTAGAACACTGCTGCACTGGGCAGTGTGCCAAATTTTGCGTAATATAAGACAGCAGTTTAGCAGCACTTTTTAAAGTTGATCAATAGAGTCAGCCAATTTAAGTTAAAACAAATGCATTGTGTTTTCCTTTGGGCAATTAACTTAGTAATTAATAACTTAAATCACTCTTTCTGAAAAAAATTAAGCCATTAATACAGGGATAGTGTATGACTCTAAAATTATTAGAAAAAGGCATGTCTAAATATTTTTAAAATTTCTATAATGGCAAATGTTAAATATAATCCAAAGTAAAAAGACTAATTAAATACATTCTCATAAAGCTATCATGTGGTTTCAACACTGTGAACTCATAACCAATCTTGTTTCATCTAAATTGTTCCTCTCATCCCAGCCCAAGCCGTGGATCAATTTGAAGCAAATCTCAAACAGCATATCTTTTCTTCTGAAAGTACTTCATAGGTGTTCTAAAAGATGAAAGGGTTTCCTTTAAGAACATAACCACAGTCCTATCATTCCAGTATTCCTTACTGTCATCAAATATCCATTCAGTATGTTCATAGTTCTCATGTTGTATAAATTATACAACAACATGAGAACTATGAACATACTGAATGGATAATATTCATATTATCCATTCATATTCAACGAGTATAAATTATACAACAACATAAGAACTTCGTTGAATATGAACCAGGATCAAAATATGTTCCATACAGCAAGGAACGGTGGCTCACGCCTGTAATCCCAGCACTTTGGGAGGCCGAGGAGGGTGGATGACCTGGGGTCAGGAGTTCTAGATCAGCCTGGCCAACATGGTAAAACCCCCGTCTCTACTAAAAGTACAAAAAATTAGCCTGGCGTGGTGACACATGCCTGTAATACCAGCTACTTGGGAGGCTGAGGCAGGAGAATAGCTGAAACCTGGGAAGCAGAAGTTGCGGTGAGTAGAGATCTTGCCATTGCACTCCAGCCAGGGAGACAGAGTAGGACTCTGTTTCCAAAAAAAAAAAAAAAATGCACTAAAGAAATATATTTTTTAATGGAAGTAGGCTAGGTTTTTCTATCTTTTGTTGAAGAAAACATCTTAGTTTCAATTATCCCAGTCAACTAAATGCAGTTTTTATGTCTTTATCCTCTACAAATTATCTTTTTTAAAACAGAGAACAATGAAATGACATGCATTTAGAGAATGTGTGGTGGATACAAGAGCATATTAATGTTAAACTCCAAAAGTATTTTTTATCTTAAAGACTGAAAACAAGATAAAGATGAAGAACTCTACAAAATAGTAAGTGATTTTGTGTTGACATTGTACCAAAGCCCTGTTTGTGAAATAATGGCTCAATTATTCAGCTATTCTGAGTATTGGTAAGTGCTGCAGATACAGAAATGAAAACACAAAGCACCTGCTCTTCCAGTTTAATGAGGGGGATAGAGGGAAATCCATAATTACAACGCAGCAAATGAATGCATGAATACTGTGTGTCGTGGTTTTGCAAAGGACAGGAAGAAGAGGGGCTTCTATCTCAATGAGTGAACGTTTTCATAAAACCTTCCAAGAGTAGGTGAGTAAGTTTTAGAAAGTTGTGTTGGTGAGGACACCATGAGCAAAATCAGACAGGCAGGTGAACTTACAGTGTATTCGGCTAATTCTCGGCTTATTCCAACACTTGGACTTGAACAAGCTTTCTAGCCTATCTGTTTTCTCATCAAAAATAAATAGGGCTGGGCACAATGGCTCACACCTGTAATCCCAGCACTCTGAGGGCCAAGGTGGGAAGATTGCTAGAGGCCAGGAGTTTGAGACCAGCCTGAAAAACACACTGAGACCTTGTCTATACAAAATAAAATAAACAGTGGATGTGTTGAGAAGTAAAGAAAGGGTAGTCAGGATTGGACTTTTAAATGTATTCTAAGGTTTTTTATAGATTGAGAATCTGATTATTCTAGTACAACTTCTTGTACTTCAGTCTAACCACTGAATAACAAAGTTGTAATGTTTAAAAGATGTTCCTTTAAAATTAACTGCCTTAAAGTGAATAACCTATTTTCTAGGGATAACACTTTATTATTTTCCTCTCAGTGAGTTCTCCAGGAAGCTACATTGTTAAAGTTAAAAGTTCAGTTGGTACTTTCTGAGTTGCTTTGTTCTGTTTGTTTGGCTGACAGATATTTTGATAACACTTAAGTCATCTTAAAGCTAAAATTATCCTGGCCTGCCTTTGAAGCTTGGATCTTTGAGACTTCAACAGCCTATATATATAATTTAAAATTTATTTTAATAACAAAAATGCATTCTTTTTTAAAATTTTATTTTAAGTTCCAGGGTACATGTGTGGGTTTGTTACATAGGTAAATATGTGCCATAGTGGTTTGCTGCACCCGTACCTAGGAATTAAGCCTAGCATGCATTAGCTATTTATCCTGATGCTCCCCCCACCCACCCGGCCCTTCCTGACAGGCTCCATTGTGTGTTCTTCCCCTCCCTGTGTCCATGTGTTCTCATTGGCTGGAACATACTTAATATAATTATTATGAAAATCTGAATTGCTGAGCCCCCACTGTAGCCCTCTATATACTACAGTAAAGTTCAGAAAGTGAAGAGGAAGAAAGTAAGGGAACAGAAATTCCCCAGGAAGGTTAAAGCTGATGACAGAAAATGTCTCCTGAAGACAACAGATGCTGGAGAGGATGTGGAGAAATAGGAACAGTTTTGCACTGTTGGTGGGAGTGTAAATTAGTTCAACCATTGTGGAAGATAGTGTGGCGATTCCTCAAGGATCTAGAAATAGAAATTCCATTTGACCCAGCAATCCCATTACTGGGTATATATCCAAAAGATTACAAATCGTTCTACTATAAGGACACGTGCACACGAATGTTCATTGCAGCACTGTTTACAATAGCAAAGACCTGGAACCAACCCAAATGCCCATCGACGATAGACTGGATAGGGAAAATGTGGCACATATACACCATGGAATATTATGCAGCCATCAAAAATGATGAGTTTGGGTCCTTTGTAGGGACATGGATGAACCTGGAAACCATCATTCTCAGCAAACTGACAGAAGAGCAGATCAAACACCGCATGTTCTCACTCATAGGCGGGTGTTGAACAATGAGAACACATGGACACAGGGAGGGGAGCACTACACACTGGGGTCAGTTGGGGGGAAATAGGGGAGGGAGGGTGGGGGGTGGGAAGCTGCGGAGAGATAGCAAGGGGAGAAATGCCAGATGTAGGTGATGGGGAGGAAGGCAGCAAATCACACTGCCACGTGTGTTCCTATGCAACAATTTTGCATGTTCTTCACATGTACCCCAAAACCTAAAATGCAATAAAATAAATAAATGGGAAAAAAAATTATGGACATGCTGATATGTTTAATATAATGTTTTGGAATTTAGAATTTAAGCAATAAATTTAATGCCATAGAGTTGTAAAAAAAAAAAAAAAAAAAAAAAAGTCTCCTGAAACAGATCCTATGGTGAAATGTTAAGAACAGGAATCCGGTTACTGATCATCCTGAACTCGGTAGCTATTTGTTCTTTAAAAAGGGGAATCACTTTTTCTCTTAATATCTTTTATTTAATGAATACCGATTTATTCTTCATCTTGACTTTTGACTTTAGCCATGCTATCAAATTACTTTTGCAAAATAACCTCCATCTTTAAAATCTTATATTATTCTAAAGTCTGTCCTAATATTCATATTAACTTGGAATAAATCTATCTTGAACCTCATCTTAGAAAACATCTTTTTCTATATAAATAAAAAAGAATCTTATCTTTTTCTTGACCCCCTCTTTTAAATACTCTAAAACAACATCAACAGCTATACAAAATTCTAATATCTATTAAAGTCAACATTTGAACATAGAGAAGCTAGTATTTGTGGGATAAACATTAAAAGATTTCAGTCTTGAGGTTTAGCATTTTTTGTGACTTATATTTTTCATTAAATTCAAGAAATTATACTCAAGAAAGGAGACATTTATTATGCCTCTGTTATTCTTTCTGAAATTAGAATGGGAAGAATAGAATGAGCTTTAAAAGTATTTGAAACTCTATAGATTTATTTTGCTGTTATGGGCCTGTTTATTTCAAAGCTTGACAGCAAACTGATAAGAAAACAACAATGTCATACATATTAACTGTGTGATACATTAATTTGAAAAGATTCATTATGACATGTAATGAGAGGAACTGAATGTTCCATTTGTTTAAGTGATCAGAAAACTCATTTGAAGGAATAATGGGCCTTCTCGGGGAATCCAGAGAAGTTCTCTTCATAGGAAACTACAAGAGGGCACACACAGTTAAAGAAGGTCTTTATATTTGCTTTTATTAGAAAGTTTCAATGAAGAGAGAAGTTAAAGAGTAAGATAAAATATTTTCAAATCAAATATTCTACAAAAAAGACCTGTATCTATTACACATAAAATTTAGCAATAAGAAAGCAAACTCCCTAAGTTAGAAAATGAGCAAAAATCTTGACTAGACACTTCACCACAAATAATATACAGAAGGCAAATATGCATGTGAAAAGATGTTCAACATTGTCAGACACATAGGGAATGCCAATGAAAACAAATGAGATATCACTTTAAGGTTATTAGAAGGTTAAAAAAAGATAATATCTAATGTTCTGCCACTGTAACTCTCAAACATTGTCAGTTGGAATATAGAATGGTACAACCACTGTGGAAAATAGTTTGACAGTTTCTCATAAAATTAAACATACACTTATGGTTCAGCAATCTCACTCCTAGGTATTTACCCAAGAGAAATGAAAACCTATGTTCCAGTAAAAATCTATATACAAACGTTTATAGCAGTTCTCTTCATAAGAGCTAAAACTGGAAACCACCCAAGGGATCAATATGTAAACAAAACTGTGGTACACCTTTCAAAGAGTGAATGCTTAAGCAAAAAAAAAAAAAAAAAAAACAGTGGTACAACCATCCAGTTGGATACTACTCGGTAACAAAAAGGAACCAAACTATTGATACACACAGCCGCTTGAATGAATATCAGAGACATTGTGCTGAGTTAAAGAAGCCAATTTCAAAATGTTACATGCTATATGATTCCATGTATATGACCTTCTTAAGAAGAAAGAATTCTATCAATGGAGAACAGCCCGTGTTTGCCAGGGGCTGGGGATGAGGGAGAATATGACGACAAAGGGGTAGCTTGAGGACATTTTTGGTGTGGCAGGACTGTCTATACCCTGACTTCAGTGGTGGTTACATGAATCTATATTTGTGTTAAAATCCACAGAACTATACCCTTTCAAAAAATCAATATTATGTTTACTTAAAAAAAATTAAAAACAAAATAGAAAAAACTTCCTAGCACTCCCTATGCTCCTAAAGAAATAATAGTCAAGACAATTTTGAAAAGAAGGAACTGGTGAAAGGACTTATTATTCAGCTAGATATAGATATCAAGACTTATTATAAAGTTATATTAATTAAAATAGTATGGTATTGTCACAAGATTAGACCGACCAATGAAAAAGATTAAAGCCCAGAAATGAATCTATGCATAGACAGATATCTAATTTATAAAAAAGGTGGCATTGAAGAGCAATGGACAAAGGATGGTCATTTAAACAGATGGTGCTGGGACAGCCTGAGTGTCTATATAGAAGAGAGATCAACTACAAGTTATATTGTTGGTCTCAATATGAGAGACAAAACAATAAAGCTTTTGGAAGACAGTATAGAAGAATGTGTTCATAGTCTCAATGTCGGGAAATATCGATTTAAACAGAATAATGAAAAATACAAATAAGGCTATTCATCACACTTGTTTATATAATAATAAGTTAGAAATAATCCAAGCGTTCAATAATCATAAAGACTTAAATCATGAATGGAATAAATATTACCATGCAAGTAATCTTTTCAAATAATATTTAATAATATGGCAAAATGTTTGCAATATAACATTAAGTGACAAAAGCCATGAGCTAAGCTATAAATATTTGTTACTGGAAATATACTGGAAATAAATATACAAGACATTATCTCTGGCTTTTGAGTCAGGATATGGTTAGCACACTCGGACTAGGTATTTTGAAAAGCATTTAATAAAAGAACATTTTACAAAGGTATGAGAAGGATTTAATGAGAGAGATTGCCAGAACCTGAGTGAGTGGCTGTGTGGAGTGGGCTGTCTTACAGGAGCTGAGGCATTTTATCAACAGATGCTGCAGGGAGTGTACAAGGAGAGTAAATACCCCAGCCTCTGTCCTCTACCTCTCCACTCTCCTGCTGATGTTTCTCATTGCCCAAGCCCAACAGGAAGCCACAAGGCAAGGAAGCTGGTTAATGTAGCCCATACAGATCAGGCTCTCGGGGCACAATGCAGGGTGAAGAAGGCAAGAGAGTGGATTTGCAGAAGCACATGGGAGGTATCCAGTACATCTGGATGGTGGGATTAGTGGTGATGATGGGTTTTTTTTCATTATAGGTTTTTTCCTCCAAATTTCAAGAAAGAACAGCATTAGTTTAAAATGGGAAAAATGTGTCATCAAACCCTAGACATATTTTCTTCACATCTCAACATAGCATGCATTAGGGGCTGGGGAGTATGTTCATGCAAGGGTGTATATGTACATCCTTTTATTGTAGAACCTGTCATTACAGTACTGGAAACAACCCAATGCCCACCAACGATTGAATGAATAAATAAAATGGAGGTATATTCCTATAATAGATCCTATATGGCAATGACTAGAATAAAATCCTGACTCCTTACCACGGTTTACAAAGCCCTGGCACCACTCGCTTTACCATTTGCTCCTGCCTCCATTCTGCTGTAGCTAAACTGACCTTTCTGTTCTTTAAATATGTCACTTACTCTGCCCTAGCGCCTTTGATCTAGGTGTTCCCTCTTCCTGGAATAAAAAGCTCCCTGACTTTTCCATGGCTGGCTACTTCTTGCCACTTAGGACTCATCTTAAATGATGTCTCTTTAGAGGTGGCTTCCTTAACCACCAAATCTGAAGTAGCTCTTAAAATCAACCTGTTTGTTCCTCTAGTACAGAGGATATAACATTCATCTACATCTGATATTTTTCTGCCTGTATGATGGTTATTTACTGTCACTTCCTACCACAATGTAAGCTCCCTGAAAGCAGGGACCCCATAAATCTCGAACCCCATAATTTCCACCTAGACTTCCCACTCATAGGCACTCAATTCTTAGTTTAAGAAACGTATGTCCACCACACATGTCCATGCATACATGCACCTGGGGAACCAAGCCGGGGGCAGGGCATAAGAGGGCCATTTCCCTGTTAATTATTAAGACCAAATGAGTACAAAACACCTTTAGACCTGTCTTGAATTTCAGTGTTGAAATGATGATAAGAGGTTATTTAATCTTATATAAAATTTCAAAAATGAAGTCCCACTTGCCAAGAGAAAACTGTTTGTTTTTACAGAGCATACTATTTATTTTGAATATTAACTATGCAATTATACCTCAGAAGTTGGTTTATCATACTGTAGTGAGGCTGATTTTCCATTTAATATAAAGGAACACATGTTCCGTGCATGCTGGGGACAGGGGATCTGTCCTCCTTGCTCTTGTTTCCCACCCACAGCCCCGCTGACTGTTCTCTGCATTGTGAGTACATTCACTCTCCAAATTGTGCAACACAGAATCAGGCACCATGCTCCCAGTTTCCTGGCATTATATCACTGTTTTGCTTAAAAGAAAGAAGTGTTTGAGGTTAATCATAAAGGTAAATGCAAGTTTGTAACAACCAGGGAAAAGGCATGAAAGTTCGGGGATAAAGTTTAGAGGCAGAATACAATTTGTGAGAGTTAAAAGATAAATTTAGAATCTGTTATTTTGAATCTAATTACATTTCCAGTGGCAGTGGCTGATAAAGGTCTAAAATCTTAATTCTAATCAGTAAATAAATAGAATGAGAATTTATCTTCTAGGAATTCTATTTAAATAAATTTGAAATTATTTCCTTACTAGATGTTTTCTTGCATATGCCTTCTAATGTATTTTGTTTCAAGGGACTGCTATAAACCATTATTAATGGTTTGCTTCTTAAGGATTTACGATCAAGATATACAGGAGAGCGCCTTATTTTGGGGGGGTTCTATATTCCATAGCAGGTGGGATTTGGGTTGTGGAAAAGGAGCTGCCCACAGGGTAGCCCTGGGAAGTGGAGGGAGTCGACTCTCAGGGAGTCGACACAGAGAAGGCTGACAGCTAAGAAGTGTTGTGCAGCTGGAAGGACCATCCAATGCAGAAGGGGAGAGGACCAAGGTCACTAGTCCTGTTGAAGGGCAAAGATGAAAAGATAGAGTGGCAATAATGTTGGTTGCTAGGAAGTTTTCTACATACTATAATTTTGGTTTTAGTTTTTAAAAAATGGGGTGGAACCAACAGAAGATTTCTCCTGTTTCAATTTTCCAAATAAGAATGTTGTGGCAGCTGCTACAAGCTACCTACTCAGCAGCCATTCCCTCCTTCCCTTCCTTGCTAATAGACTTGTTCAGTTAGAAAGGACAGATCCCTGACCATAGGAAAGAGAGGCCTCTTCTTCAACCCTAAGGGTGAATCATAAGACTTTAGACTAGTGTAGTAATCCATTCATTTATTCAACAATTGTTAATTGAGTACTTACTATGAATCAGGCATAATTCTAAGCATTAAGGATATAGCACTGAATGAAACAGATAAAGCTCTTGCCCTCAAGGAGCATATATTTTAGTGGGAGGAATGAATGATAACTAAGTACATAAACGAAGAGACTATGTCAGTAGGTGGACTAGTGAGAACAATTAAGCAAAGGGAGCTAGGAAATAATGTGTTGAGAGGTCAGAGATGGTGGTTCTTTTACACAGGACGGTTAGAGGGGACCCCTATGAGAAGGGAGTGAGTCATGCCAATATCTGGAGGCTGGAAGGCCTTGACGAAAAGTCAGGCTGGGTGTATTCAAAGACCAACAAAGACGCCAGAGTGTTTAAAACAGAGATAGGAAGGACAGAAGGAGACCCAATCAGACAGGGAATACAGAAGCTGAGTGGGAGGAGGTCAGATTGTGTAGGCCCACTACACTTTGGCTTTTATCCTACCTACAATGGGAAACTGCTGGAGGGTTTGAAAACATTATTTGCAATTTGTTTTAAAAAGAGCTCTTTAGCTGTCATGATGTCCCCTGGTCAGTGATTGGTCTAAACATTGTCATCTGATGTCATAGTTATTTGGCACATTTTGAGATGGATATTCAGAGGAGTTGCACACACAGAAACAGCCCTAAAAACAGTCCTCTGTAAGGCAGATTTGCATCTGTAGAGAAAATCTATCTTAGTGAAGTAAACAGCAGAGGCACAGGCTTTCTGAGGAGTCTTCTTATCCAGATCTAGGAAATATTAACTCATAGAAAAAGAAAACTTAATGTCTGACACTTTTAAAAGGTCCAACAGAGAAACTGCTATCACAGACTACCATCTATTCTTTCTGATGGCTGCTACCTGTGAGGCTTCATCTGCATACCAAGACAGCCTTTGCTCACCATGCCTTTTCTCCCTCTCCCTCTCATAACCTGTCACCAGGTTCTCAGCCTCTATTACTTCCTGTATTGGCATAAAAGCTTCAATCATCTGGCTGTTCATTGAGTCTCATATTTGCAAGATTCCTGTATCCATATGTGCATTAAGACATTTGTATGCTTTTCTCCTGTTGATCTATTATCAATTCACTTCAGTAGATTTAGACTTGAACCTTCAGAGGGAAAAATTTCAACTTCCCCATATCCACGATGTGCAAGGCACTAGGCTGGGCTCTGGGTAACACACACTGGCAATTAAACTAACCTGCTCCCTATCCCTGTGGACTTACAGTCTAGTAGAAGAAATAGATAACAAATAAGTAAATATGCACGTATGTGTGAAATTGCAAAGTGGAATAAATATTGCAAAGCAAATGAAAAAGGCACAGTGCTGGAGAATAAATGAACGGAAGAATGAACTAACACACTCTAACAAATGTTTAATTTGCCAGAGTAACCAACGACAAAACTGCTCAAAGCTATTTTCTTGGTTTTTTTTCCTCCATCTGTGAGAGGAGGAGGGTCGAGGAGTGAAAAGAAGACAGGATTCAGTCAGAAGAGCTGAGTCCTGGTTCCTCCACATAAGACCATAGTTGCAGAAGTGATAAATATTCTAAACCTCAATTTTTTAGTTGACTTTCCTCATTCATAAGGTTGTTGTGAAAAACAGAACAAAACTAATCAATATAAGTGAACTGCTATGAAACACTCTCTATTATGTATTTTCTTGATAAATATTTATTGAGTGCTGTCTTTCAGTTGGACTCCTGTGCTAGTAGCTTGTTATACAGAGCTTCAGGAAGTCAAGCTTCAGGCCATAGTTACAAAGAGCTCAGCTCTGATTTGGAGAAATAAATAAGTACCTAGGGTGCGGTTATGCACTAATAAACCCACAGTAAAGTCAAAAAATGAAACCATCAAAAGTGGGAGAATAAATACATAACTATGTGTGTGTGCATTTTTCTTTAAAGATGTGTTTGAGACCATCCTGGTCAACATGGTGAAACCCCGTCTCTAATAAAAATACAAAAACATTAGCTGGGCATGGTGGCACGTGCCTGTAATCCCAGCGACTCAGGAGGCTGCGGCAGGAGAATTGCCTGAACCCAGGAGGCGGAGGTTGCGGTGAGCCGAGATCGCGCCATTGCACTCCAGCCTGGGTAACATGAGTGAAACTCCGTCTCAAAAAAAAAAAAAAAAAAAGATGTGTTTGAGACAAATGAAAGTAAAATATCATATAAAAGATTGATTTTAAAAGCTTTCTCAATGCATTATTAGAGACGCAAACCAGTATTTGTCATCATTTGTATCTATTATTGTAGATAGTGAGAATAAACATTTACAGTGTGATGTTGTGATGCTATGTGAATCACCAAAGATTAAATAATCATCAGTATACATTTATGTGAAGTATTTTTGCTTGTATTTTATAGATGTGAAAACAAATAATTCATTCATAATAATCAATTCATAATAAAAAAAAAATTCATAATAAAAAATCACTCTCTCCAGAATTTTAGCTTGCTGTAACACACTATTCTATGAAGACAATGTCAGATAAATTAGCTTTCTCTATTACAAAAGAAAAGCGCTTTCTAATTTAGATTATGGATTATGAAAAGTAAATGGTTTGTGGATAAACTGAAGATGCTTTTGCTAAAATTAGAAATTTTTAAAGAAGAAAATGATTTGAAAAGGTTGTACCTACAGCTAGAATTTCTCGAGTTGAAGCAAAGCCTTTATGTATTTAAATTAAAATGAAAATAGAGAGTTTAAAATATCCCTCTTGCACCTTTAAAAATAAAGACTTCACTGTGTTAATTCAATCATTAAAGTTCTTTGATTCACAAGTTCTACAAGTGATTTATCTGAAGAAATCGAATTTTTATAACTGAATTGATGATGCATTTTGATTAATTAGCTCTAAAGAACCTCAGAAATCATCCGCGTCAATATATCCTAAATGGCTTATTTCTTTTTCAAAACCTTTCTCACATTCCTACTTGTGTTTAGTTTGATCTTTAAATAAAATGTTATATAAAATGCTTCCTGGAAAGTGTAGTGCTTGAAAAAAATTCATGGAATAATGAAAGCAATATTCTCAAACAAAATAAAATAAACAACACAAAAAAGTGAGGAAACGTCTTTAAAAAAGCATTTTGGCAATTTTGTAGCAATTGCAAAAGCCGATGTTACTGGTGCTCTTACAGAAACAGTGCTACTCTGCTTAACTGGGACCTACACTGTTCATGCCTCTGGATTGTCATAGTTCCCTGATTCCTTCCTGTTCCTGTCACAGCTTAACTCCTGTCCTCTGCAAGAGACTAAGTCATATGGCTTTTGATGTTTTCTCTGTTGATAGTTCTTGTTAGGAATAAGATGGGAACAGAAGCCGAAGTCATTTATAGAAAAGAAACAAATGGATTATTGGTTGATAATTATTTCCTGTCAAGTTATAACCCCAATCAGATCAATGACCATGACCATCATGCTCAATACTGTACCTGGTGTGGAGACTGGTACGGTGTTCAGTAAATATTGCTTGGATAAAATGACTCCTGTCAGACTTGAATCTCACTAATATGTATGATAAAGGCCGATTGCATAAACATGACAAAATCACTGGAATATTAATCATTAAATTAAGGTAACGGGTCAATTAGAGTTCTTACTACCCTTGGAGAGGTCATAATGAATGATTATCAGCACGTGCTGCAGAGCTCAGTATTATTATCTGGGTAACTTGCCATCACTGAAGGGAAGGGAGGACAGTGTTCTAAGAGCTTGTGACACAGGGAATATAACCACAGCAAGGAGCACTGCTGGGATGACAGAACAGAGAGACACCACCACAGGGAACCTTGAACTCTAAGGGGTAGCAACAGGATATTGCGAGCAAAAGACACAGAAAGGAAAGCTGGGATGGAGAGCAAGATGGAAGAGTACACCATGATAAATCCTGCACGTATTGTTTTGGGTAAGGACCAGCCTATCTCTCTATGTGTGCCAGGTTAAGAAAACAAAAGAACCTAATCAACACCTTGGTTACAAAATTCACGCAGCCTCTCTATTTTTCAGCCTTACTAGACAAATGTAGACAAGCTTGTAAAGATTCAAACGTAGACAAATGTAAACAAGACTGTAAAGATTCAATGAAATGGTATACCTGGCAGTATCTGTCAAAAAGAAACACTTCATAAGAAGTTTTTTGGTCCTGGCACAGTGGCTCATGCCTGTAATCCCATCACTTTGGGAGGGTGAGGTGGGCAGATCACGAGGTCAGGAGTTCAAGACCAGCCTGGCCAACATAGTGAAACCCTGTCTCTACTAAAAATACAAAAAATTAGCTGGGTGTCATGGTGTGTGCCTATAATCCCAAGTACTCCAGTGGTTGAGGAGGAGAATCACTTGAACCCAGGAGGTGGAGGTTGCAGTGAGCCGAGATCTTGCCACTGCGCTCCAGCCCAGGTGACAGTGCAAGGCTTCATCTCAAAAAAAAAATAAAAAACAAAAAACAAAAAAACAGTTCTTCAGTTCCCAGAAAGAAACAGATAGCACATTGCAATGAATTAATTTGAGGAGTGTTTTGAAAAGGGACTTTTTGTAAAGACATGGATAGAATATAATGAAACCCCAAGCTCAGTACGGCTGACCACAATGACTACCTGAGGCCCACAGACATGAGAAAAGGGGCAGCTGGGAGAACCTGAAGACAGAGGAGAGTGTGGAGAGGTCTGCCTGACTGGAAGCCAGAAAAATCCAGTTTACAGCAATCCTGCAGTGGGGAGCTGATATGGTGTGGCTGTGTCCCCACCCAAATCTCCTCTTGAATTGTAGCTCCCATAATTCCCACATGTTGTGGGAGGGACCCCAGCGGAGATAATTGAATCATGGGATAGTTTCTGCCATTCTATTCTTGTAAGTCTCATGGGATCTGATGGTTTTATAAGGAGAGACCCCTTTTGCTGATTCTCATTCTCTCTTGCCACTGCCATGTAAGAAGTGCCCTTAGCCTTCTGCCCCGATTATGAGACCTCCCCAGCCATGTGGAACTGTGAATCCATTAAACCTCTTTTTCTTTATAAATTATGCAGTCACAGATATGCCTTTATCAGAACATGAAAACAACCAGTTCCTGCTGGTTCTCTTCCCTGACCAGATCCAACTGGAGCTAAAGCGTAAGGGAGCCCACTCGTGGCATCCATAGGGGTCAGCCTCCTAGGGGCCCAAAGTGAGGTGTGTGGAGAGTAGATTTGCAGGGACAAGAGGAAAAGGGGGCTAACACAGTATCCATAATGGTAACAGTAATTACTATTTTTTGCTTTTGTTATGCCAGCATCTGGCACCAGAATACTCAATGCTTAGCATAATGTCTGGAGCCTGGATGTTCAGTAATAATCTATGAATGAATGGGCAAATTCCCATCCACAATTGCATCTGTAATGCAAAATGTTCACCACTTAAAGAGTCCAATTAACAAGAGCAAGGGCTGCTATAAAGAAAGGACTTTGTATTGCAAAGATACCTTAGGGGAAGAAGTACAGGATTCCTGCCTTAAGGGTATCATTTTGCTTTTGGAGAGAAAGTGGGTGCTTTTGAAGGGAGAAGCCTGCATCGAGGTAGAAGTAAGCAAGTTGGGGGTCTGCACTTTGGTGACTTATCTGTTGGGCAGTAATGTTAGCATCTTCATGAGCAGAAATAGGTTATAAAGGTGGCTAAAAACTCTAGTGGGTATACTTTGGGTTATAAATTGACTGCTATTTGTCAAGGCAATCTCCTGGTGGGCGAGAGATCTGCTCTGGAGATTCTAAGCACATAGATGAACTTGTCCTGTAGGAAGTGTCTGGTGAAGAGGAGGTAAAAGGCTATAATTGCATCTCTAAAGAGCTAAGTAGGAAGTGAAGAAAAGAAGGAAAGAGAAAAAGAGAGAGAAAATAATTAAACTGTCTCATAAGAAAATGAAGGTACTTGGTTAAATATCCATTAGACATTAAACCAGGTTGATATTAAAAGAGGCCTAAGTACAAGTGGCTTAAAAAACACAAGGATAGTTTCTACATAAAAGAAATCTGCCAGCTTGGGCAACATGGTGAAACCTTGTCTCTACAAAAAATACAAAAAGTAGCCAGCTGCATGTATATAGCCCCAGCTACTTAGGAGGCTGAGGTGGGAGGATCTCCTGACCCTGAAGAGGTTGAGGCTGCAGTGAGCTATAATTGCACCACTGCATTCCAGCATGGGTGACAGACTAAGACCCTGTCTCAAAAAAAAAGAAAAAAGGAAATAAAAAAAGAAAGAAATCTGGAGGCAGACTTTCCAGAACTGAAAACAGATACAGAGGTTCCGTTAAGTCATAAGCGACCGTGGTCCCTGGTTCTCCTCTTCTTTCTATTCCTCTGGGGTGGCTTTCAACCTTGAGGTCTTACAGTCTTTGAAGATGCATCTTATGATCCAAGATGGTTGTGTCAACCAAAAGATATCTGAGACAGGTCTGTCAGTTTAGAAAGTTTATTCTGCCAAGATTAGGGATATGCCTGTGACACAGCCTCAGGAGGTCCTGACAACATGTGTCCAAGGTGGTTAGGGTTTTTATACGTTTTGCTTGCTTTTCTACATTTTAGGAAGACATAAGCCATCAATCAATATGTGTAAGATGTACATTGGTTTGTGACAACTTGAGGTGGGGGCTTCCAGGTCATAAGTAGATAAGAAACAAAAGGTTGTATTCTTTTGAGTGCTTGATCAGCCTTCCACTGATGCACAATTTAGTTTGGCTCAGTGAATCTTCATTTTTACACAAACAAAAGGCAGAGGAAGCAATCAGATATGCATTTGTCTCGGATGATGAGTTCTATCTGTCCTTTGTCCTCAGGGAACTTCCTTATGGATAAATTGTGAGGGAGGTATGTAGCTTTTTGTCTTTGTAGCTATCTTATAAAATGAAAGGCAGGTTTGTCTGACATAGTTCCCAGCTTGACTTTTCCCTTGGCCTAGTGATTTTAGGGCCCCAAGATTTATTTTCCTTTCACAGCTGCCAGATCTCCAGATATTATATCCACATTTCAGGAAATGAGAAAAGAAAAGGGGAAGGGGCGTTAGCTTTCTCTAAGTTGTTCTACCGGAACTCCCATATGGCATTAACTCATATCTTTTTGGCCAGAATTTAGTCACAAAGGAGATGGAGAGGTGGCATTTTTCTGAGTACACTGTTACCTTGAATAAAATCTGTTATTGCTATGGAAGAGGTCAGCATTCTATCGAACAGACAGTATGGACTTCAAAGACTAAATTTTGAGACTTGAGAAAAGATAGTTACAGAAGAGCCACATAAGTTATCTTTGCTTACCTGTTTGCTAGACTGAGTCTGAACTAGCTGAATAAACTAGTGATCCCAGACAATTATCTGGTTATTAGAAGAAAAAGAAACCATCACTGAGCTATTGGTGGTAGTGTGGATGGGAATTTTATCTTCCATTTAAAATTTTCTGAGCCCCTCCTCATCTGACTAGTTGTGAGCCCACAAAGCAAGCCATCATGCTGTTGAATTAAATCCCAGCTTGTCCCCCCAGAATAGTTCAAAAACGATCCTGAAACATCATTAAAACTAGGACTTAATTAAATTTTTTGAGACAGAGTCTCACTGTGTCACCAGGTGCCAGGCTGGAGTGCAGTGGCGCGATCTCGGCTCACTGCAACCTCCGCCTCCCGGGTTCAAGCAATTCTCCTGCCTCAGCCTCCTGGGTAGCTGGGACTACAGGCACATGCCAACACGCCCAGCTAATTTTTGTATTTTTAGTACAGACGACGTTTCACCATGTTGGCCAGGATGATCTTGATCTCTTGACCTCATGATCCTCCTGCCTTGGCTTCCCAAAGTGCTGGGATTACAGACATGAGCCACCGTGCCCAGTGGTCTTCAAATATTTTAAAAATAAAATTCAGAAAAAAATTTAGAAAAGTACAAAGGACAGTATATAAAACTCTTATGTACCCATCAGTGATAATAGAAAATTAACATTTAATATCCACACGATTATAAAAAACTGCATAGTTACCTATTATATTGTGTAGCTTATATTATAAATTCCTGTTGCTACTTAAATTGTCTTCCAAATTGTCTGATAATTTTCTGCATCTGTGGATTCAACAAATCGTGGATCAAAAATATTTGGAAAAGCCAATAAACAATGACAACACAACAATAAAAACAATACAATGTTAATATTTAACAATAATAAAAATAATCTAAATTTTATAATATAAAAGTATAACAACTATTTACATAGCACTTACATTGTACTAAGTGTTATAAGTAACCTAGATATGATTTAAAGTACACAGGAGGATGTTCATGAGGAGGTTCATAGATTATATGCAAATACTATACCATTTTATATCAAGGACTTAAGCATCCACAGATTTTGGTATCTGGGGACGAGCGGAGGATCAGAATCAATTCCCCAGGGATACTGAGGGATGGCAGTACAAATAACACTCCAACAAAAATCAAATACAGATGTGTTGTAAGAGCTAAAGTCAGGGCCAGCTTCGTGTGTGTGGACATGTGTAGTCACACAGTGCCACTGTATTCAGAAGGGCCTCATGCATGGTTTAACACTCTGCTGTAGCTGTCTTGAAATTCATTGTATTAGGTTGGGGCAAAAGTAATTGCGGTTTTGCCATTTTTCTTAAGTGATGGTAAAAACCACAATTATTTTTGCAGTAACCCAATAATTTTTTAATAAGGGGCCTCACACTTTTATTTTGTACATTTTATTTTGTACTTTATTGTGTACAGAACCTGATCAATATGCATGTGTAGAAAGATACAATATTGATATATTAACTGACTTGTTTATTTCCCCATCCTCCTTTGTCTCCTGTGACTCTCCTCACCTCCACCGGAGCAGCTCCTGGGAAGAGATCACAGAAGAGAAAGGAAGGCTGAGCGGGCAATTCTCTGCATTTGGCTTTAAAATAGGCCATTGTAAACAATTGCCTTGAGGGAAAAAAGGAAAGAGTTTTGATGGGTTGCAAAAGCCTGGATTCTAAAGGCTCCAGAACAGAACAATAGTTTTAGAAGAAATGTTCTCTGTTTTAGACAGTTTTGCCCCCCTTTGATTGAAATCTCCTTAAGAAAGCAGAGGGATTCTATGCTTGGGTCCCCACTGCGGGGGCTGGTGCTTTGAGAAAGCTCTGGGGATCCAGCAGCAGGGAAGAGCTGTGCCTCACTTCCACTGTGGAGCTAGGAGAGGCGGCAAGCTTTGCAGATGCCCGCTTGGCAGCGTGGCGGGGAAGCAATGGAGTAGAAATGATGGAAGGAAGGGGTGTCTGAACAGAGAAGCCTGAGACACCCTCACATGATTCCTGAGACACCCTCACATGATTCCTGAAACCCAGGAGGGATGGGGAAGCAACAGGATGCTTTCTAGAGAGACCAAGTGATGGTCAAAGGCCATTGATAGAAAGCTGGACCCAAGAGGCTTTATAGTTAGGAATGAAAGGGCTCTGTGTGTACTTATGTCCCGAGCCTGGGTGAGACAGAGGGTATCCCAGAGGATGCCAGTGAGGTCAGACAAGCACCAGGACCAGAGCCCTTGCCTGAGGCCTTAGAACTGCCTAACCCACTCCCACCAAATTAGGCCCAACCATGGGCAAGAACAGTCCCCTTAATATTAGATATCAAGGTAATGAGATATGATCTAGAAAATGTCAGTTGCAAAAAAAAAATTTTTTTTTTAAATTTACTAAACTTGCACCTGTGACCTGGGATTCTTACCTGTGACACATATTTTTCATGGGTGCTAATATTTGAATTCACATATCTCCTTAGAGCTCACCTAACACCTGAAAAAAAAATGTGACTTAAGAATAAACACTCTTCTGTTCTTTGAAGTGTTTTTACATTTCATTAATAGTTGAACTGGCGTCTGGCTCCTAAGATACTTCGATAAACATTTCAGACATAGACATTATTCACATCACGTTTATAATTTTAGTGGAGTGATTTCTCAGACTTGGCACACTTTAGCAGTGGAACCCTCTTTTCAAACAAAATATAAAGAAATCCTTTATACAGACAGTTAGGACTGGTTCTCTGGTGAAGATGAGAATCTGCTCCTTCCTTATGTCCCCTTTCACCCTCAAAGGAGACCCTGGAGACATTCTTTTTAACCCTGGTGGCTCATGTGCAAGCTTGGAAGCCACCAAGCAATCAGACGGCTCCAGTCCTGATTCTCTAGGGAAGAAGAAATGATAACAGCTCACTTAGCTGGCTGACCCTTGGTTCCCAGGTCTGTCAAATGAGCGGAATAGACCAGCCCAATGGTGTAATTGTCACGAGAATCTACTCAATGGCTTTTTTTTTTTTTTTGAGACGGAGTTTCGCTCTTGTTACCCAGGCTGGAGTGCAATGGCGCGATCTCGGCTCACCGCAACCTCCGCCTCCCAGTATCAGGCAATTCTCCTGCCCCAGCCTCCTGAGTCGCTGGGATTACAGGCACGCACCACCATGCCCAGCTCATTTTTTGTATTTTTAGTAGAGACGGGGTTTCACCATGTTGACCAGGATGGTCTCGATCTCTTGACCTCGTGATCCACCCGCCTTGGCCTCCCACAGTGCTGGGATTACAGGCTTGAGCCACCGCGCCCGGCCTACTCGATGGCTTTAAGGATGTCTTTGCTTGGGCCTCCTACTCTCTCCTCCCCATGCTGAGATTAGTCTGGGGCGGGGCCCAGGAATCTGCATTTTCAAAAGGCTACCCCCAACCCCAGTTATTCCAATATGCATCCAGTTCATCTTGGAGAAAGATGAACTTTGAGGACTGTTATCAAAAATAAAATGCCATGAATAGGAATTTGAGAGAAGAAACATCTTAGCCAACTCTTTAAGTGACTGGAATAATTTCCTGGTTTACCTTAATTGGATAATCCAATTGGAACAAATTCTGGAGGGTAGAAGGAGTTTTGAGGACTCACAGGAAGTAGAAATAATACAGTTTCATTTTCAATTTCAGTGGTGTTAAATGAGACAGTGAAGCAGAACAAATTCTATTCTCCTAAGAATGCAAGCATTTCTCTCTAGCAAAGAGTCCTTGAAATAGTTATTTGTCCTTGGCTCTTTGGAAAATCATGGCTCAATGCCAAGTGGGCATAGAACACTGACAATTTTATTCATGTAAATGTCAATATTGCCTTCATTAGGTAAAAATGCTAAAATCAGTGTTTGAAAATTTTGGAACCTAGATACCATATAATTCAATTAAGTCTCAACTACAATTTTGCCTTCTTTGAGAAGAGTATTATTCTATTTTTGTTAAATATTTAAAAATTAACCTACAAGGAAATGAAAATCATTTTAATCTTGTCTCATATTTGTTTAATAATCTCAAATGATTAATTTTCTAATTAAGAAAATGGAATTGATTTTGGAAAGTTATGTAGTATTCATGGTTGAAGTTTTCAATATTTCACTATGACATTTAGCCTAGCTTAATAAAAATTCTTCTGCAGTTTTCTAGCAAAGCTTTCCCAAAATGTGTCTTATTGCCACTGCAAGAGGTTAATAGAGGTCACATAGACAAAATGTTTCTTTACTGAAAGAAGCTTGGGGAACACATCATATATATATATTTGAATTTAAATTTTAAATACCCTAATTAAAGTTCTTAGAAATTCCCTTTATAATAGATTACTTTATCTCGAGGCTATTTATAGACAGTATAAAACGTAGAGACAGACTTTATTTAAGCTGTTACTTCCAGTCCCATCTCTGTTTAGTCGGAGAACACAAGGAGGAGGGTCTTATCTGTGCCTTCTGATTCTTGGTTTGCATATGGAGACAACTGACAGATTTATTTGCTAACTCTAAGCAGCTCTCTGTGACTCAAGTAGATCAAGGTCTTAGTAAGGTTTTTCTCAGAGTTCTGAGGGATATGTTCATGGAAAAGACACAATTTTGGGGCGAGTTGTTGGAGATGTTTATCTCTTCATCAGGGTAAAGTCCTGCATGCGATGAGTAGCTGGACTATCCAGTAGTGCAGTCACTGGCCACATGTAGTTATTTAAATTTAAATGAGAGTTAAGCAAAATTAAATACAATTAAAAATTCAGCTCCACAGATACACTAGTCACATTTCAAGTGCTCAGTAGCTACATACTTTTTTTTCATCATCATAGAAAATTCCACTGGAAACACCATTGTAAAATGTCAGTCCTAGCTCTTGAACTCTAACTCAGGATTAGAGTTTTGTACTTTCTCATTGGTCTGGGGCCTCTCCCATCCATCTACATTGAGTTCCGTGTCTTGACAATTGGTTTTCATTTCATAATTCATGCAATTTTGTCTCTCAGTACTATTGTGGACTCTACTTTAACATTTAGGTACTGTTACAATCCCTCCCTTTGTTAGTTAGTCAATTTTTCATGGTCTTGTGGGTTGGCTGGGCTCAGTTGGTGGTTCTTCCTCTTCACACGATATTGGCTATGATCCCTCATGTGACTACAATCTGCTGGGAGCCTGGTTTGAGCTGGAATGTCCAAGATAGCTTCACGCACATGTTGGGCACTTCACCTAATGTGGCTGCAAGCTGGCTGGGCCTTTCTCTCTCTTACATTGTGGCCAACCCCAGGTTTCACTCCATAAACAAGTAAAAGCACAAGCTGCCAGATCTCTTGAGGGCTGGGCACTTGTACAGCACCACTTTCATCATATTCTATAAGTTGCAGCAAATCACTGTGCCAATAAGAGTCAAGAGGAAGTAAAACAATTTTCACTGTTGATGGGAGGAGCAGCTTGCTGGTGTTAGAAAGGGATGGATTTTTGGTAGTCATCTTAGCAGGTTTCTATACTTTTTTGTAGTTTAATCCCCTTTTTGTCATCATCTAAGATAGTTTTTAATGATACATACCACAATTATATAGTTAATATATTTAGCAATACCCATTCACTCTCTAATTTTTACACACAGTAATATATACTTATAAATAGTATTTTCTACAGCATCTAGGAACCAGAGGTGGAGTCATTATAAGCTATTGAGGTAAGAAAGTTAGGTGAAGAAGAGTGTGAAACGAAGATTTTCCTTCAAACTTTTCTATTCCAACTCCCTCTTGAGAAATTACAGTGCATATAAATATAGTAAAAATCTGATCAGTTATTCAGAAAAGATAAGTTTTTTTTCCAATGGGAATTTGGATTTGTCTTCATTCATACTTGCCCATCATGAAATGATTGCCCCATTTTGCTTTGAAATGTTTAAAAGAAATTATTAGGCAGGTAAGTTTTAAGTAAAAGAATATGTGATGCCAAAACCCATTCATAATTTAAGCATGCAATTGAAAACCAAGATACCATATTTTACAAATTATATTCTCCACAAGTAGAACACTGATATTGCCCAGGATAAAAATGTGTGTATGTGTGCATATGTGAACATTTGTGTGTGTTGAGAAAGCAAGAGTAATATAAACATGTAAGAATATAAATTTAAACATATTTTCAGAAAATATTTTGTCAACATTTATAAAATTTAAAAGGCATGTCATTTAAATAAACATTTCCGCTTTGGGGAGTTCATCATTATTCCAATAAATCCTTAGTGAACCTTCCCCTTGTTAACATACTCTATATATTTACTGATTTTGTGTGTGTGTGTCTTGAGGAAACACAGAAATATCAAATTATGAGATAACAATCATTCTCAAGTAAGTCACATCAGGATCTGCATGCTCCTTTCTGAAAAGAATGACTTCACATTATTCCCACAAACTGAACATGGAATGATTGCAGAGTTTATGGAAAAATCTATGTTCAAAAAACTATTCCAGCATATTGTTTAATATCGCTTTACCAAATTAGCAATAGTTACGTTCTCTTAGAACAATTCTCAAAGGGGCACTCACAGTGATTTCTGCCTTAATCAAAAGAGCCAGAACCTACTCTCTCTTTGAAGATGTCACTCATAGTAGGCCAACTACCCATGATCGTGTTGGTAAAACATGGTGAGTCCAGAGAGCTTAGATATTTGAAAGAGTTCTGCTCACAAGCAATGAACTGAAGCCAATGTGATAACATCTGATTTCTGGATAATATTCACTTAAGTAGAGAATAAAGAGGTTTTATAATACCTTTTTAAAACCGGTTTCTTAATCTCTTGGGTCCCCAAAATTTCTGTTCCATTACTTACTATAACCAAGATTTGTTTAATGGGTTAATCCTTGATTTTGAAGGCACCTAATTCAATTCAAGATATAGAAATGATCATTGTAGTTTTGTGTGGAATAAAAAGGGGAAATAACAAAACAGATGTTAAACTGACAAAGATCAAGAAAGACAAAGAAGGGTATTACATAATGGTAAAGGGTTCAATTCAACAAGAAGATCTAACTATCCTAAATATATATGTATCCAACACAGAAGCACCCAGATTCGTAAAGCAAGTTCTTAGAGGCATACAAAGAGTATTAGACTCTAACACAACAATAGTGAGAGATTTCAAAACTCCACTGACAGTATTAGACAGATCATCAAGGCAGAAAATTAACAAAAATATTCAGGACCTGAACTCAACCTTGGACCAAATGGATCTGATCCACCTCTATAGAACTCTCCATCCAAAATGAACAAAATATACATTCTTATCATCACCACATGGTACATACTCTAAAACTGACCACACAATCAGACATAAAATAATCCTCAGCACATATAAAAGAAACAAAATCATACCAAATACACTCTCAGACCACAGCACAATAAAAATAGAAATCAGACTTAAAAAATTGCTCAAAACCATGCAAATACATGGAAATTAAACAACTTGCTCCTGAATGCCTTTTGAGTAAATAATGAAATTAGAAAGAAATCAAGAAGTTCTTTGAAACTAATGTGAAGAAAAATAACAACATACTAGAATCTCTGGGACACAGCTTAAGCCATGTTAAATGGGAAATGTATAGCACTAAACGCCCGCATCAAAAAGTCAGAAAGATCTCAAATCAGCAACGTAACATTACAACTAAAAGAACTAGAGAAGCAAGAGAAAACCACTGCAAAGCTAGCAGAAGACAAGAAGTAACGAAATTCAGAGCTGAACTGAAGGAGACCGAGACATGAAAAGCCATTCAAAAGATCAACAAATCCAGCTGGTTTTCTGAAAAAAAAAAAAAGAAAAAAAAAAAAATAGATAGGCCACTCTAGACTAATAAAGAAAAGAAAGAAGATCCAAATAAACACAATCAGAAATGATAAAGGGGATGTTACTGCTGACCCCACTGAAATACAAATAACCATCAGAGAATATTTAAAAACACCTCTAGGCACACAATCTAGAAAACCTAGAAGAGATGGATAAATTCCTGGACACATACACCCTCTTGAAACAAAACCAGAAAGAAATTGATTTGGACCAATAATGGGCTCCAAAATTGAATCGGTAATAAACAGCCTACCAACCAAAAAAAAGCCCAGGACCAGATGAATTCACAGAATTCCACCAGATGTACAAAGAAGAGTTGGTACCATTCTTACTGAAAGTATTCCCAAAAACCAAAGAGGGACTCCTCTCTAATTTATTCTTGGAAGCCAGCATCATCTTGATATCGAAACCTGGCAAAGACACAACAAAAAAAGAGAACTTTCGGCCAATATCCTTGATGAATGTTAATGCAAAAATCCTCAATAAAATACCTGCAAACTGAATCTAGCAGCACACTGAAAAGCTAATCTACCATGATCAAGTAGGCTTTATCCCTGGGATGCAAGGTTGGTTCAACATGTATAAATCAATGAATATGATTCATCACATTTATAGAACTAAAGACAAAAATCATATGATTCTCTCAAAAAAGTCTTTTGATAAAATTCAACATTCTTTCATATTATAAGCTAGTTGTAGAAGGAACATATCTCAAAATATAAGAACCATCTATAACAAACCTACAGCTAACATCATACTTAATGAGTGAAAACTAGAAGCATTCCCGTTGAAAACCGGCACAAGGCAAGAATGCTACCTCTCACCACTACTATTTAACATAGTACCAGAAGCCCTGGCCAGGGAAATCAGGCAAGAGAAAGAAAAAAAGGGCATCCAAAAAAGAAGAAAGGAAGTCAAACTATCCCAGTTTGCAGATGACATACTTTTATATCTAGAAAACCCTGTAGTCCCAGACCATAAGCTCCTTCAGCTGGTAAACAACTTCAGCAAAGTTTCAGGATGCAAAATCAACATACAAAAATATCTAGCATTCCTATACAACACCACCAGCCAAGCCAAGAGCCAAATCAGGAATGTAATTTCATGAATTGTCACAAAAGCAATAAAATATCTAGGAATACAGCTAACCAAGAAGGTGAAAGATCTTTACAATGAGAATTACAAAACATTGCTCAAATAAATCAGAGATAACACAAACTAATGGAAAAACATTCCATGCTCATAAATTAGAAGACTCACTATCATTAAAATGGCCATACTGCCCAAAGCAATTTACAGATTCAATGCTATTCTATCAAACTACCAATGACATTCTTCACAGAACTAGAAAAAAACATCTTAAAATTTATATGGAACAAAAAAAGAATCCAAACAGCCAGGGCTATATTAAGTAAAAAGAACAAAGCTGGAGGCATCACATTACTGGATTTTGAATTACACTACAGGGTTACAGTAACCAAAACAGCATGGTACTGGTAAAAAGACAGACACATCAATGGAACAGAATAGAGAACTCAGAAATAAGGCCATATACCTACAGCCATCTGATCTTCAACAAAGCTGACAAAAACAAGCAATGGGGAAAGGATTCCCTATTCAATAAATGGTACTGGGATAACTGGTTAGCCATATGGAGAAAATTGAAACTGGACCCCTTCCTTACACCATTTACAAAAATCAACTCAAGATGAATTAAAGACTTAAATGTAAAACCCAAGACTATAAAAACCCTGGAAGACACATGCAATACCATCCTGGCTATATAAATGTGCAAAGATTTCATGACAAAGATGTCAAAAGCAATCTCAACAAAAGCAAAAATTGACAAATGGGTTCTAATTAAACATGAGAACTTTTGCACGGAAAAGGAAACTATTAACAGGCTAAACAGATAGCCTACAGAATGGGATAAAATATTTGCAAACCGCACATCTGACAAAGGTGTAATATCCAGAATCTACAAAAAAATTAAATTTACAAGCAACAAACAACCCTATTAAAAAGTGAGCAAAAGACATGAGCAGACACTTTTCAAAAGAAGACATACATGCACCCAACAAGCTCAATATCACTGATAATTCAAGAAATGCAAACCAAAACCACAATGAGATACTGTCTCATGCCAGTCAGAATGGCTATGATTAAAACGTCAAAAGATAACGGATGCTGGTGAGGTTGCAGAGAAAAGGGAATGTTTATATACTGTTGATGAAAGTGTAAATTAGTTCAACCACTGTGGAAAGCAGTGTGGCGACTCCTTAAAGAGCTAAACACAGAACTACCATTCGACCTAGCAATCTCATTACTGACTACCCAAAGGAAGATGAATCGTTCTATCATAAAGGCACACGCACACGTACGTTCACTGCAGTGCTATTCACAATAGCAAAGACATGGAACCAACCTAAATGCCCATCAATGGTAGACTGGATCAAGAAAATGCGGTACATGTATGCCATGGAATACTAAACAGCCATCAAATAGAATTACATCATGCCCTTTGCAGAAACATGGATGGAGTTGGAGGCTATTATCTTTAGCAAACTAATGTAGGAACAGAAAACCAAACACTGCATGTTCTCACAAGTGGGAGCTAAATGATGAAAACACATGGGCACATAGAGGGGAACAACAGACTGGAGCCTATAGGAGAGTGGAGGGTGGGAGGAGGGAGAAGAGCAGAAAAAAATAACTGTTCGGTACTAGGCTTAGTACTTGGGTGACAAAATAGTCTGTAACAAAGCCCCACAACACAAATTTGCCTATATAATAAACTGCCCATGCACTCCTGAACCTAAAAGTTAAAATATTAAATTAAATTAAATGTAAAAAGGGAAATAACCATACTAGGGCTTGGTTACATGGATTGTGTACATCCATACGAAGAAATATGAATAGGAGCTCCAGTAGTGCAATCAGTTAGCACTCAGTACTTATACCACAAAGGAATATGAATGTATGTAGCCATTAAATTGAAAATATTGAACTATATATATATTTGCATAGAAAGATATGCAAGATATGCTAAATGAAAAAAGAAATGTGCAGAACAGTATGCAAAATATGTATTCATCTGAGTAAATGGAAAATTGTGTTTTTGTGTGTGTTTGAATATAAATAGAAGCTTTATAAAATGGCCTATGTAAGAAATATAACTGGTCATTTCTGGGAAGAATTTGGGATGGGAATGGAGGAAAATTTGCTATACTTTTCTTATTATTTACTCTTTAAAAAACTACAAGCAAGCATTATTTTTATATATTTTAAGAAACTAAATGACAAAACAATTGGCAAAAAGAGGAAAGAATTAAAGATAATATGTTCTAAAACAACTCTATATGAATGTAGTTAAATGATCATTTTAATGTGAAACACATGGCAGTCAATGGCTTTGTAATGGATGGGGAAGAATGATAGGATTTGGAGCCAGACAGATCCAAGATTAAATCCCAATAGCACAGCACTTAGTGTAAAGCTCTGGGCAGGTCATATAAGCTTTCTGAAACACTTTTCACATCTGTCAAATAGATGTAATCATACATTTCTTACAGGCTCATCATGAGAATGCTGATGATAGTAAAATATTTGGCTTACTGTGTGCCTCACAGTAGATGTTCAATAAATGATTGGCTGTATTCATTACACTATACACAAGCTGTGTGGACTTGGGAACATTTCAACATCTCTCAACTTCAGTTTCTGCATCAGAAAGCAGTAAAAAATTAATTTCCGTCATATTGACTACAAGGAGCTGAGCTCAGGTAATTGGCAAATGGTATTTGTAATGTCTCTCTACAAATTTCCTGAAAGCTACAAGTGGAGGTAGTTTTAAACTTATGGAATAGAGGGAAACTATTTGTTTCCATTAAATCTCCTTCATGATCAGCCTACAAAGGTCAATTCTAGTTGAATTCATTCCCAATGGCATTCTCTTTTTATGCCTCCTTGATCAAAACCTTCTCAGTTGATTTCTGTATTGAAGACTACCAACACAAGTCCCTGGGCAGTAATGACAGTTTACATCCTATCAAATTTACTTTAATCAGAAACCATATCCTAGCAAATTTATTTTAATCAGAAACCACATCTCAGTCTGGCTACATTCAAAAATAATTTTTTGAATAAAAAATTTTATTATGGGTTTTCTGGTTACAGTCTATAAATATTTCCACACATCTACAACTGTGTATACTAGATCCTTTTGTCCAAAAATGTTGGTTGGTTCAAATATTTTTGTATAGTAATAGAAAGAAAAATCATCTGTTAGAAGTAAAAGGAAAAAGAGATTCTTTATCTGTGTTTAACAAAGGCCTCTGAAAAATACCCGACCAGTCTTCCACGTGAAGCCAATCAGCTTGGTTTATTTATCATGCATATTTTGTGAGTATGAAAAGGTATTTCATATAAAAGTCTTAGAGCAAATATACCTCTCAGTCTTTTCAATTTACTCTATGAACAAATTCTATAAAATTTAATCAATTAACTCTTTAGTCTGTGTTTCTACTAGATATTATTAACACATTCAACAAATTTAATGATGACTTAATATCATCCTATTCAAAATTCAGTCTTTGTTCAAATGTCTCTGATGTTGTAAAACATATTGTTGATTCAGAGTCCGAACAAGATCTATGTAGTATATTTGTCTATATGTCTCAATTATACAAAGCAAAACTTATGGACCTAAAATGAGGAATAGCCAAGTCCACAATAATAACGGGAGAATTTACGTGCTTGTTTCACTAAGTGATAAAACACATAGTCCAAATATCATTCAAGGTATAGAAAACTTGAATAATAGGATTGACAGACTTGACTTAGATGACGTATATAGAGCATGCCACTCAACAGTGACATGTTTTTCAAGGGTACATGGAACAAACAAGTGATCGCACATCTCTACAAATCTGACAGGACTAAAAACAAATAGAATGCACCCTTTGATAATAATGGGATTAAAGTAGAAATCAATAACAAAAAGAAAACTAGAAAGCACCCCAAATCTTTGGAGATTAAGCAAATATATTTACATAGTTTATGAATCAAAGAAGAAGTCACAATGGTAGTATCTGGAATATAGTAACCTGAATGTATACTTTAATAAACTATGTAAATAAATTGAGAGATTCAATACTATAGCAGTGTCAAGGATATGTATAGTTCCATTGAAAAATTTTATGTGGAGGAACGATGACCTAAAATGAACCAAGATACAATTGTCTCACTTATTTTTTATTGCAATAAAATACACACAACAAAAATTTACCATTTTAGCCATTTTAAAATTAACAATTCAGTTTGTTAATTTACCATTTTAGCCATTTTAAAATTAACAACAAAAATTTACCATTTTAGCCATTTTAAAATTAACAATTCAGTGGCACTTACTGCATTCACAATGTTGAGCAACCATCACCAGTACTTTGTTACTTCTTGTGGCTAAATGATATTCCATTGCAGGGCTATGCCGTATTTGTTTTTCCATTCATCAGTGGCTGGGTTGCTACCACATTTTGGTTATTGTGAACAGTGTTGCCATGAACATTCTGTACAAATTTTTGTTTGAACACACATTTTCAATTCTTTGTGGTGTAAAACTAGGAGTGAAACTGCTGGATCACGATAAGTCTATGTTTAACTTACTAAAGAATTGCCAAACTGTCTTCCACAGTGGCTGCACCATTTTACATCTCCACCAGCAATGTATGAAAGCTCCAGTTTCTGTACAGCCTCATTAACACTTACTTTCTGTTTAAAAATACATGGCCATTCTAGTGCGTGTAAAGTGGTATCTCATCTCATTGTGGTTTTGATTTGCATTTCCCTAATGACTAGCGATACTGAATATCTTTTCATGTGCTGTTGACCATTTGTACATCTTATTCAACCATTTGTATACCTTGTTGGTGGAAGCAATTATTTAAGTTCTTTGCCTATTTAAAAAATTGGCTGTTCATCCCTTTGTTGTTGAGGTGTAAGGGTTATTTATATATTCTAGATACTAGATTCTTATCAGAAGTACAAGTTATAAATATTTTCTTCTGTTTTTTGAATTTGATTTTTATTCTCTGGATAGTGTCCTTTGATGCACAGAAGTTTTGGATTTTGAAGTCCAATATATTCATTTGTTTTTCTTTTATAGCTTGTGTGGTTGGTGTCATCACTAGGAATATATTTCCAAATCCAAGGTCATGAAGAATTACTCCTGTATTACTTTCCCAGACTGCTGTAATGAGGTACCAGATTGGGTGGCTTAAACAAAAGAAATTTATTGCTTCATGGTCCTGGAGGCTACAGGTTCAAAGATGTCAGCATGGCCAGGCTATGCTCTCTCTGACAGCTTTGGAGAAAATCTTTCCTTACCTCTACCAACTTCTGGTGTTTGCTAGCAATTCTTGTCATTCTGTGGCTTGCAGATGCCTCACTCCAGTCACATAGCCCTCTTCTTTCTTTGTGCATTCACATCATATTCTCTCTGCGCGTGCTTGTCTTCATGTCCACATTTTCCCTTTTTATAAGGATACCAGTCATACTGAATTAGGATCCACCTTAATGACTTCACTTTAACTTGATTGCCTTTGTAAAAATTCTAATTCTAAATAAGGTCATATTCTGAGGTATTTGGGGTTAGAATTTCAATATGTTTTATGAGGGACATAATTCAACCCATAACAATTCCTTTCTTGCAAGTTTTAGTTCTTGTATTTAGGTCTTTGATCGATTTTGTGTTATTTTTTGTATATGGTGTGAGATGAGGGTCAAACTTCCCAGCACCATTTGCTGAAGAAACTATTCTTTCCCTATTTAATGATCTTGGCACACATGTTGAAAATCCACTGACCACAGATTTATGGGTTTATTTCTGACCTTTCAATTTGTTACAATGATCTATACATCTATTCTTATGCTGTACCATCTGATTTAATAACTGTAGCTTTGTAATATGTTTTGGAATTGGGAAGTGTGTCTTCCAACTTTGTTCTTTTTCAAAATTGAGGGTGATTTGCAATACCATATGAATTTTAGAATCCACTTTTTCATTTCTGCAAAATAGGTTGTTGGGATTTTGATAGGGATTGAATTGACTCTGTAGATTCTTTGAGAAGTATTGCCATCTTAACAGCTTTAAGTCTTTTGATCTTAAACACTGGATGTCTTTTACTTATTTAAGTTGTCTTCTTTCAGCAGTGTTTTCTAGTTTTCTGAGTATAGGTTTTGTACCTTCTTGGTTAAATCGATTCCAAAGGATTTCATATTGTTTTTAATACTATTGTTAGGTAAAATGCTGAACTCATAGAATGGGGTGAGCATATTACCTCCTCTTTAATTTTGTCGGAGTTTGAGAATGATTAGTATTAATTTTTAAATAAAAATTTGGTAGAATTCATCAGTAAGTCATCTGGTCCTAGCTTTTCTTACTGAGAAAATTTTTAAGTGTTTAATATTTGTTTCTTTCTGCTTGAGTCAGCTTCAGCAATTTGTACATTTCTAGGAATTTGTTCATTTAAGTTGCATAATTTTTTGGTATACAATTGTTCATGGTATTCTCTTATAATCATGTTTATTTCTGTAAGGTCAATAGTAATCCCCCCTTTTACTCAGATTCATGTGTTGAAGCGTTAACACCCAGTACCTCAGAATGTGACTATATTTGCAGACAGCACTTTTAAAGAAGTGATTAAGTTAAAATGAGGCTTTTATAGCGTACCTAATCCAATCTGTCTGAAGTCCTTATAAAAAGAGCAGATGAAGACACACAGAGAGAAACCAGGGATGCGCATATACAGAGATAACCATGTGAAGAGGCAGCAAGAGAGTGATCTCTTCCTATAAGCCAAAGAAAGAGGCCTCAGGAGAAACCTAGTCTGCTGACACCTGGGTCTTGAACTTCTAGTTTTTGAAACTCTGAGAAAATAAATTTTTGTTTGAACACCCAGTCTGTGGTATTTTGTTATAGAAACCCTGGTAAACTAATACAGTAATGCTCCACTTTCATGTCTGATTTTACTAATTTGAGTATCTTTCTTAGTCTAGCTAAAAGTTTGTCAATTTTGTTGATCTTTACAGATAACAACTTTTAGTTTTGCTGATTCTACTATTTTTCGATTCTCTTTTTAATTCGTCTCCCTTCTAATCATTATTTATTTATTTCTGCTAGCATTGAGCTTAGTTTGCTTTTCTTTTTCTAATTCTTCAAGATAGGAAGTTACGTTTTTGGCTTAAGATCTTTCTTATTTTTTAATGTAATTATTTACAGCTATAAATTTCCCAGAGTGCTGCTTTTCCCTTCATTCCAAAAGTTTGAAAATTGTATATTTCCATTTGACTTAAAATACTTACTACTTTTCCCTGGTGAGTTCTTCTTTAACCCATTGGTGATTTAAAAGTAGGTTGATTAATTTTTTAAAATTTGAAATTAAATGGTACCTCTTAAACAACCAATAGATTAAAGAAGAAACCTCCAGGGAAAAATAAAAAATACTTCAAGATACTGGAAATTTTCTTCTATTATTCATTTCTAGTTTCACTTCATTGTGATTACAGAACATACTTTGTATAATTTCAATCTTTTTAAATTTACTGAGACTTGTTAGGTCTCAGTAACATATGGTCTGTTTTGGAGAATGATCCTTTTACAGCTGAGGAAAATGAGTATGCTACTGTTGTTGAGAGAAATGTTCTGTATATATTTTATATCTAGATGGTTTATACTGTTGTTAAAATTATCTATTTTCTTTTTTGTCTTTTACTTGTTCTATCAATTTTCAGTAGTGGGATATTTAAGTCTTTGACTATCACTGTAAAACTACTTCTCCATTTAATTCTGTAACATTTTGCTTCATGTATTTTGTCATTCTACTGTTAGGTATGTATATATTTATAAAAACAAAAAATACATATAAAAATAAAAATGTAGATAATGTATTTTTAATTGCTATATCATCTTGATGAAATGACTCATTTATAAATACATAATGTCCTTCTTTGTTTCTTATTATAATTTCTGTTTTAAAGCTTCTGTTTTCTGATATAGCCATTGCTATTCTCTTTTTGTTACTATTTGCAGGTAATGTCATTTTCCACCCCATAAGTCAATCTATTTGTCTTTCAATCTAATGTAAGTCTCTAGTAGACAGACTATAGCTAGATTATGTTTTTTTTAAATCCATTCTGGCAATACCTGCCTTTTAATTGAAGTGCAGTGCATTTACACTTAAATTCATTATCAATAAGAAATGATACATTTCTACCTTATTTTTTTTCTGTGTCTTACATCCTTTATGTTTTTCAGTCATGCCATTAATGTCTTCTGTGTTTGATTTTCTTCTAGTGTACTATTTTGATTCACTTCTTGTTTCCTTTTTTGAATGTTTTTAGTTGTTTTCTTAGTGTTTAACCTAGGAAATATAATTAATATCTTAAATTTATAAAATTCTAGTTTGAAGTAAAATGAATTTAACTTTGAAAGTATACAAAAATTCTGCTTTTATATAACTTCATTTCTCCCCTTTTATACTGTTATTGTCACAAATTACATCTTCATGTATTGCGTGCCAATTAACATAGAATTATGTTTTTAAAATGCATTTGTCTTTTAAATAATAAAGGAAAAAGGCATTACTTACAATCCAAACATGCGATAATACTTGCATTTATATTTGTGTAAGTAGTTAACTTCACCAATTTTAAAAAATGTATTTGTATGGCTTCAATTTTCTGTCTAGTATGTTTTTATTTCAGCCTGAAGGACTCCATTTAGCATTTTTTGTTGGGTAAGTAGGTCTACTAGCAATGAACTTTGTCAGCTTTTGTTTATCTGGGAATATCTTAGTTTTTTTTTTTTTTTTTCATTTTTAAAGAATAGTTTTGGCAAAGGTGATGTTCCTTCAAAGGTGATGTTCCATTGCCTTCTGCCTTCTATGGTTTCTGACATGAAATCAGCTGTTAATGTTTTTGAAGAACTCTTCTATGCAGCAGGTCACTTCTCTCTTCTTACTTCCAGAAATCTCTTTTTGCCTTGTCTTTTAACAGTTTGATTACAGTATGTATTGCTGTGTACCTCTTTGAGTGTATTCAACTTAGAGCTAATTGAACTGCTTGGATACATAGTGTTTTTTATCAAATTTGGGAAGATTTTGTCCATTATTTCTTTTAACATTATTTTTCTTCTGCTTTCATTCTCTCTTCTCTTTCTGGGACTTCCACAATTTGTATGTTGATATGCTTGATGGTAGCCCACAGGTCTCTTAGGCCTGTTCATTTTTTTCTTTATTCTGTTTTCTTTCTGTTTCTCAGACTGGATGATTTCAATTGGCCTATCTCCAAGTTTGCTGATTTGTTCTTTTGCCTACTCCAATTTGTCATTGGGCCCCTTTAGTAAATTTTTTTATTTTGGTTATTGTACTTTGAAGCTCCAGAATGTTTATGTGGCTTTTTATTTTTCTATTTGTTTATTAATATTCTCTAATTGTTGAGATATAATGTTCCTGGTTTCCTCTTTGCACATTTTAAGGACAATTGACTTAAAGTCTTTTTCTAGTCAGTAATATCCAAACTTCTTCAGGGACAGTTTTGGTCTGTTTATTTTTTTCATGGTAATAACCATAATTTCTTGTGTGCGTGTGTGTGTATATATTTTTGCATGCCTCGTAATTTTTGTTGAAAATTAGGAATACAGTTTGAATATTGTAATATGATAACTCTGAAAATCACATTTTCCCTCCTCCCATAAATGTTTTGCTGGTGCTTTTTGTGGACTTTAGCTGTTTGTACAGTGACTTTTCTAAACTATTTTCATAAAATCTGTATTATTTGTTATATGTGGTATCTGAAGTCTCTGTTCCACTAGCTTGGTGGTAAGATAGGGATTTGACAGATTCTTTAAATGCCCAGAGCCAAAACATCTTCCAGTCTTTGCAGCTGGACTGTGTGTGTGTGTGTGTGTGTGTGTGTGTGTGTGTGTGTGTGTTGAGACATAACTTTAACACTCGCTAGGCAGTTTGAAACTCTTCCTTTGTCTTACTTCCTTCATGTGCAGAATTGAAAGGCCAATCAGAGAACCTTCTGAGGTGTTTTCTGAGCATGCACCCTATCCAAGACATGCATAAAGACCTCTAGATTGCCAAATATAAGTAAAGGATTTTCAAAGCTCTTATTTCCCACAATATCTCACTTCCTAGTCTTCCTCAAAGGCTTTTTAAAGTGTCTACTGTTTTAGGCAACTGGTACACTTAGATTTAGCTGGTAGCAAGTAATTCATTTGCCTTTAAATGTTTTTTTAAAATCTCACTACATAGCATCTCCTATGTCTTGAAAGAGTTCCAAGTTACATTAAAAAAGGGGAAGCTCTTTGCATTAGTACTTCACGGAGTGACCAGACAGGTCAAATACAAATAACCATAATTCTTTGAAAACAAGATCAGCTCTGCTTCCTCCACAAGCTGTCATTTTTCAGATCACCAAACTGGGGAGAGAGTAGCAGGACAAGAGTAAGTCAAAGCACCACAAATCTTTCCTACCAAGTTTCAGTTGCCCTTTTCTTGATTGTATATGCTTGGTTGCAGTAAACCACTGACCGCTTCCCGAAGTTCTGATAAAATTGATTCCAACACTTTTTGCCAGTTTTTCAGTTCTTTTTTGGAGAAACAGGCTCTTGAAGTTCCCTTATGTTTTTCCTGACATTTCTCAGACATGTTTTAAGAAATAGAAATAATGGTGGACTTAACATAACAGTCATTAAAAATTGTAAAGCTAGTATAATAAAATAGTGTGGTTTGTTTTACAGTTAGTCAAATTGATGAATAGATAAGAAGAAAAAGCACACAGATGGACTTCAATGATATTGTTAATGTTCCCCATTTTAGTTTGGTTGATGGGTACCAATTTTTACATATAATCTTTTGTAGGCATCAAATATTACATGATAAAATGTGTTTACAGTCTACTTAGGCACTGAGAAAAATATTTCTTAATAACTATTGCATTGAAAATAAATTTAAAACAAATTACAAACTATCTAGAAAGTAATACACTGCTGCAAAAGCTATGCCAAGGAGTGTAAGTGTTAGCCTTAAACACTTCAATTATTAAAGAAGAAATAGTTTAAAAAGGAGGGAGCTTTTAGTATAAATCTTAAGAACATTGAAAAAGCTCAACAAAATAAACTAAAAGAACTAGAAAGATGAAATCTTAAGATAGAAAAGCAATGGTTACTAAATGTAAAGCTTAAAAATCAAAAGATAAGAAAATCCAAGTGGAAAATATCAATAAAATTAAACTCCTGTTTAATTTTATGAAGAAAAATTAGAGGAGATAGTGACAGATTTTCCTCAGTTCTAAGGAACCAAACAGGATTCTATGATGAAGAATAACTTAGGTAAATGAATAAAGATAGCATGGTAGGAGGAAAGTTCCCAATCTAAGGATGAGAAGGACCTAGTCTAGATCTAGGACAATTGGAGGTGGTGATGAAAATATTTCTAGGATGTTCTTGAGTTCAGAAAGAGCATGGTGTCCTTAAAAGAAATCCTCAGTTTTTATGTCTAGGACTAAGGAAACAAGGAGGTAAAGATTATATGGACTAGTACAACACCTGAACAAATGATGACATCACAGAATTTGTGTTTCTTTGCAAATAGCCACAAAGTTGGAACAAGAAGAAAAATGAGACATGTATCAGAGAAGCCACAAACTAGATAATCAAGCTCTGGACAGTATCTGAACACCTATTCCAGAGGGAGATATTTTTTTCCCTCTCTTGTAAGTTTTCAACACTGGGAAATCTGCTTGCTTTGCTTATTTTATCATGCAACTTAACACATGTGTTAGTCACTTCCGGTGTGCCCAATCTACTATGGAGATAAATTAGATCCCCAACAACCAGGAAATATATGAATAATCTCTGTGATGCTCTTATTCACCATGCATGAGTGATTTGAATATTAATTAGTATTTGTAAAGCAGGAAGAGAAACAGGAAGTGTTGGTTTATTTTCATTACCTGATAGTTATGCATATATCACATTATAATATATATAAAGAATAATATCCTACTGCCCTTTCATCCTGGCAAGTTAATAAAAATGAAACTTTATTTTATTCTACGGGGAAAGATTTTGAGCAGGTAAGATAAATTAATAAAATGGGATCTTCAAAGGGAATTCAAAATAATAATAAAACCTGTATCTATCGTTGCAACATGTTTCCTAAACTTCAGACCCACATATTCAAAGGCTTATTCAATAGATTGTGATAGATATCTATAATTTAAACATATTCAAAACGTTAGACATTATCGTACCCCCAAATTCAACAGGTCCACCAGGGAACTCTCTATCTTTTCCCCAAGATCTATTCTTCTGTATTTCCTATCTCCATATTCAGCGCAAATACCTATTACCTCCCAATCTGGGAGTCATCTTATCCCTCCAACTCCTGTCGCATCCACAACAAATATATCTCTACTTCTTATTGATTCTACTTTCTAAATTACACTTAAATCCTACAGCTTCTCCATCTCCACTGACACCACTTCAGTTCAGGCCCTCATTAAACTTTTAGAATCCTGTAATAACTTCCCAATTTTCTCCTGACTCAACTCTTGCTCTTCTCCAATTTATTTGCTATGCATTGGTCTCAAGTGATCCTTATAAAATACAAATCTCCTTGCTTTTCTTCTCAGCTTAAAAGTCATCATTGTGCCCTACGGTATTTTTAAAAACATTAAAATTTAAAAATTTTAAATTTTAAATCCAACATTTTTAGTTTGGTTTTAACAGTTCTTCATGATCTGTTCTTTGCCTCTCTTTTGTATGTAACTGACACAATAGCCAAGGTGAGCTACTTGTGCCTACCATACAGTTTCATTCCTCTGGGCCTTTGCACATGCTGGTTATTCCCTCTGTCTGAATAATTTTTCCTCTCTCTTGTACTTTCATATTTCCACAATATTCCCCAAACCTGGATACATTGTACTAAATCATCAATACTCAAATGCCACTTTCTTCAGGAAAAGCTTTTTATCTACTTTGATCAATCTGAGCTAAATGGCCTTCTTATTTTACACTATATAACAGTAGAGTTGGGGAACTTCTTCAGTAAAGAGCCAAATAACAAGTATTTTAGGCTTCGAGAGTGTCTCAGTTCATTTTCTGTTGCTATAACAGAAAGTCACAGACTGGGTAGCTTATAAAGAACAGAGATTTATTTGGGTCATGATTCCAGAAACTGGAACGTTCAAGAGTGTGGCTCTGGCATCTGGTGAGGGCTTTTACCTTATCTCATGGTGGAAGATGGAAGGGTCAGAAGTGATGAAGACAGAGAGAGGAAACAGGGGCCAAAGTTATCCTTCTCTTCGAAGATGTTATTGATAGAGGCAGGGGGCAGACAAATGCCTAGGCATGTGGGGAAGGATCCCCAGAAAATCTCTGATGTACCCTACAAGTGTTTACACCAGATGTTTTCTGCAGATAAGCAAACCTGCACAGGGGGCTTGCCTCGGCATGCCTGCAGTAGACTAGAGGCCCACAGGCACTGGGGGAATGGGGTGGAGCCACCAGGAATTCACACCTATGCAGGGGAGGAGCCTGGCCTCTTCAGTTTGAGTGTGGTGGCCCTGGTATTTAATCTGAGAGGTGGATATCTGCTCTCAGGACCCCCTCACTTTGACGAGACCTTCTTTTTGCTTAATAAATTCTGTTTTCCTCATCATTCAATGTGTCTGCATGCCTAATTCTTCCTGGTCATGAGATGAGAACCCAGATTAGCTGAGCTAAGGAGCAAAAAATCCTGCATCATTACTAGGCAGCTGTCCATATAATTACTGCCCACATCCCAAAGGGAATAAAATAGCCACACCTACCTGCAGAGGATACTGGAGAATATACTTTATTCTAGGCAACCACATACTCAGCTAACAGATGATATTTCTGTTAATATGGAAGAAGAAAAGAATGGATACTGGGGGACAAGAATGAATGTGTAGTAAAACCAATGAAACAATTTACTTTTGAGAACAATATAAAAGTCTGGTTTAAAAGTTAAAAAAAATCAGGTCACATCAAGCCAATCCTCCTACTGCAACCACTACAAAAGGCCAGATAAATTGCAAAAAATATATTTCTAAAAGCGTTAGCAAACTGTGGAAGCAATGAGAACTGTCTTGGTCTGCTTGGGCAACCATAACAAAATACCATAGACTGCAGAGTTTAAATAACAGAAATTAATTTTATCACAGGTCTGGAGGCTGAAAGTTGAAATCAGTGCCAGCATGGTCTGGTTCTGGTGAGGACTCTCTTCCTGGTTTGCAAATGGCCACCTTCTCTTGCTATGTTCTCACATAGCCTTTCCTCAGTGTGTGTACATGATTAGAGAGAGCAGAACTTTCTAATGTCTCTTTTACAAAGGCACTAACCCTACTGTTGTGAGTGAGTATAGAATTATAAAGGCACTAACCCTACCATGAGCCTTTACCCTGATGACCCCATTGAAACCCAACTACATTTGAAAAGCCCCATCTCCAAATACTATCACATGGGGGTTAGGACTTCAACATGGTAGTTTTGGGGAAACACAGAGTCCATAACAAGGACTATATGAATGTGATGAATTCATCAAACTTTCCCAGATGATTTGTTAATCACTAGCTGTTCTTTCTTTGGAGATTGCTGCTCTTGGGTACAGGATGAAAGTCTGGCTAGCAAAAGTGGAAAGCTTTTGCTGGGAAAAAAAAGAAACCAGTAAGCCTTCAGTGGTCACATGAGCTGAAGTAACAAATTAGAGACTTGGGAATTCTCAAAAACACAGTAAATTCTGGAACTATGAAAAATTTGGGGGTTAGGCTAAAGCCTTCTAAAAAGCAAATGAAATTTTGTGCAGTTTTACATACTTAGGAAAAAAGACCAGCTAAGGGAGGGTCTTGTCTCAAGCACATAGCTGCTCTCTATATCAAGATGTTTGCAGATTTGGAGCTGTGTTGCAGTGGGAGTAAAGTGGATGGGGAAGTCAAATAACTGGGCTGTGAATCTCTGATAGAGCTCAATCTCCTACAGGTAATTGCCTTTAAGAGTTTTACTAAGATGTAATTTACATACAAAAACTGCACTCACTTTAAGTGTAAGCTTCAACTGATGAGTTTTGACAAATGTACGTACATATGCAACCACCACCACAATTAACATGTAAAACATTTCCATCACCCCTCCACTGCAAATTCTCATGTATTCCTTTGCTGTTGCTGCTTCTGCTACCCACCCCTAAACCCAGGAAACTACTGTTCTATTTTCTATTACTATGAATTGGTTTTCCTCTTTCTAGAATGTCATATAAATAACATTTCATAAGGCATGTACTCTTTCATGTCTGGTTTCTTACGCTCAACATAATATTTTTGAGATTCACTCATGTTTTGTAGGTAAAAGTTGTTTGTTTCATTTATTGCTGAATAATATTTCATTGTGTGTGCTGTACATTTTCTTGTTGATGTAATTTGGACTGCTTCCAGGTTTGACAACAATAAATACAGTTGTTTTGAACATTTGTGTATAAGTGTTTTATGGACACAAATTTTCATTTCTCTTGGGTGAATACCAAAGAGTAAAATAGCAATTTTACATGGTAAGTATATTTTTAACATGATGAAAATAAATCAAATTTTTTCATATGTGGTTATTTTCATTTTAGGCTCTCAACAGCAGTGTGTGAGTTCCAATTTCTCCACAAATTCACCAATGTTTGGCATTAAAAATTTTAGCCATTATAGTGGATATGTGGTGGTATCTCCTTATGATTTTAATTTGCATTTACCTATTGACAAAAGATAATGTTTTTATGTGTTTTTTAGCCAGTCATGTATCTTCTTTTGTAAGCATCTATTTCCATCTTTTTCCCATTTTTAAGAGATTTTTACATGGATAAATAGATTATAATATTAAAGATTAGATCAAATTATAATCTAAAATTTGATAATTATAATATATTAAAAGTTAATCTAAATTATAAATAGATTATCATAGATTTATATTTTATATTTATAACATAAAAAGAAAGTATTAGCAATGCATACATCTGACAAAATGGTTGTGTATAGAACATGTGAATATGTATGTGTGTGTATATATATGTATATATGCATTATTAATGTATATATACATAGATACATGATATATATATGTTGTATATATATACATATATACACATGGATACACAAACACATTCTGTACACAAACTTTTTGTCAGACTTATGTAACACAGACAGGAGGCAGGGAAATACTTGGTGGATCCCCAGTAAAGGCTCCACCCTCAAGCCTGGAAACACACAGCCCTAAATGGGAACAGGAATTCCTGTTTTTGTACCCAAATCTTGCCTTTTGACCCTCCATGACCACCTATACTGTACCTATATAAATCCCAAACCCTAGAATCCATGAGGAAACCAGGAGAAGAGCAGCAGAGCAGCGTGGCAGAGAAGGAGAGAAGAAAAGGAGCATTTGAACATCAAGAGGAGTTCAGCTGGGGATGGTCAGTTGCAGGACAGCTGAACACCAGGGTAAGATCATCTTCCCACTCCAACTCCTTTTCTGCTTCCCATCTGTCTCACTGAGAGCCACCTCCACTACTCAATAAAATCCCTACATTTACTATTCATCAAGTCCATGTGACCTGATTCTTCCTGGATGCCAGACAAGGATCTGGGTACCAAGAGGGCAAGGTGTAAAAGGTTGTCACCCTGACTCTCTACTGAGCTGGTTTAACATTTAGCCATCCATGGATGCCAACTGCTAAAAGAGCATTAATTGTAACACACACCTAGTTGCTACCATGGGGCCAGAGCCCAAAAGTGCTCACCCTGGCTCCTGCACCTGCCCATCTGCATGCTCCCCTTCCCAAAAGGTGTTTGAGCATGTGGTGACAGAGCAAGCAAGCCACGTCCTTGTCACAAGTCCCAAGAGGGGATCAGGAAACTCTCCTGTTCCATATGCATTACTAATATTCTCTTTATTCATCTAGTTTGCCTTTACAGTTTCTTAATGCTGTCTTTCAAAACTCAGAATTTTAAAATTTTGACGAAGCTCAATATATCTATTTTATTTTACTTTCATTTTTTATTTTTTTTAATTATTTTTTCAACTTTTATTTTAGATTAAGGGAGTACACGTGCAGCTTTTTTACTTGGATATATGGTATGATGCTGAGGTTTGGGATTTTTTAATGGTTAGTGTTTTTTGTGTTCTAAGAAATCTTTGCCCACTCCAAGTTTGTGAATATTCTGTCCAATATTATCTTTGAGAAGTTTTATGGTATTAGCTTCTATGTTTAGGTCTACAATCCACTACAAGTTAATTTTTTGCATACAAGTTAATTGTTTTTGTGTACAGCATGAGTTAAGTATCAAATTTCATTTTTTTAATGTGAAAATACAATTGTTATGTGAAGTTAGACAGAGTTGTAAACCATCTGCCAGAGCATGGCTCATCATGGTGAGTGCATCAGCAAAGGCTGTAAGCCTTATTGATTCAAGGTATTTAAGGAAGTCACTGCCCTGTCATTAGCTGATGACTAAGCTAACTGAGCAGAGACTTCATTGACTGCACACGGCAAAATATACAGACTTTATGTAATTGGTATGGGAAAATCACTAAAGAAACAGCAACAACAATGATTATTGTAGAAGGGAGGTATCTAACTTCAGGAAGTGACACATAGTATTACTCAAAATGGCCAGTTTTTAAGAAAAAGTTATAACATGCAAATAAACAGGAAAATTGGCCCATATAGATTAAAAAGCGTTCAATAGAAACTACCCTTTAGGAACTCAGATGCTGAACTAATTAGACATATATTCAAATTATCTATTATGTATGCAAAAAACTAAATAAATTTATGTCTACAGAGTAAAGGAAAATAAGAGAATGATGTCTAACCAAATTGAAAATATTGGTTAAGAGGTGAAATTTTACAAAAAGAGCTAAGTAGAAATTCTGGATTTAAAAAGTGCAATAACAAATGAAAAATTTACTAGAGGGACTCAAAAGCAGGTTTAAATTGGAAGAAGAATGAATAAGCTGACTGGAAGACAGGTCAATTAAGATTCTGAGAAACCAAAAGATTAAAACAATAAAGAAAACAAAGAGCCTCAGAACTCTTTTTTTCCGTGAACACCATCAAGCATACCAATGCACAAATAGTGGGAGTCCCATGAGTAGGGAGCGGTAGAAAGAATACTTGAAGAAATAATGGCAAAAAAAACTTCTCAAATTACATTTAAAACGTTAGCTAGCATATGCATAATGCTCAACAAATTCCAAACAGGATAAATGCAAAAAATTCCATACCTAGACATATTATAGTCAATCTTTCAGAAGATAAAAGCAAAGAGAGAACCTTAAAAGCAGCAAGAGAAAGTGAATCATTCATATAAGATTTTGAAAGGATCCCTTAAGGCTGAGGGGAGTGCCCAATAAAGAATGAGTTTGGAACAGTAGTCTTACCATATAAGCTGGCATTCAATCCTCATTGAGGAAGGTTGCCCACTGAATGGCAGAGAAGTTCACTGAGTTATCTGGATCAGAATTGGTCCACAATCCCTAGACAGAATCAAACAACCTTCCAGAGGATTCAGATGAGCACAGGTTTGTGGACAGTCATGCAGAGGGAGTTGGGATGCCACTTCTAGCTTGAGTATTTAAGTGCATTATATACATTAGAGGACCTCAGTGAGGTGGTCACCAGACTCAGGCCAGAGCTGCAAGGCCACTGAGGGACTATATGCCCTCTCTTGCAGCAGAGACAGTGTGTCACTAAGATGTTTCCTCACATATGATCAGCTGATAGAAATATATTTTGCACACTTATATTTTGATGTACAAGAATAAGAAGAAACAAAACAGCAGCAAATTGGATCAGAAAGGGAAGCATCGTTTTAACCTGCAATCTCCCTCCAGTATCTAGTACTGACAAAGCTTAATATTATGCTCACTGTATAGAATAAGTAATTATAAAGAGTCAAATTCATTGTAACAGAGCACATAGTAAAGAATAAATGCATTTTCAGGAGGCAATAAATTGATAAGTTGTGCAATGAAGATATATTGTGGTTTGATTTTCTTTGTTTCTTCTCTTGGGTTTATTGTCTTTATTTAATCTGATCCAGGGTCACTCTGCAAACAGATCTTGGATCAATGGATTTATACTTTTCATCAAATTTGGAAAAATTTCAATCATTACATTTTCTTTTTTTTTTTGAGATGGAGTTTCACTCTTGTTGCCCTGGCTGGAGTGCAATGGTGCAATCTTCACTCACTGCAACCCCTGCCTCCTGGGCTCAAGTGATTCTCCTGCCTCAGTCTCTTGAGTAGCTGGGATTACAGGCACCCACCAACAAGCCTCACTAATTTTTGTATTTTTAGTAGAGATGGGGTTTCATCATGTTGGCCAGCCTGGTCTTGAACTCCTGATCTCAGGTGACCTACTGGCCTCGGCCTCCCAAAGGGCTGGAAATACAGGCCTGAGCCACTGCACCCAGCCTCAACCATTACTATTTCAAGTGTCTCACTTTTTTCTCTCTTCTTCTGAGACTCCAAATACATAAATGTTTGCCTGGTTAATATTGTTCCACAGATCACTGATATTCTGCTCATTCTCCTTAAATATTAATACTTTTCCTACATCTATATATTTATATAATTTCTATTGCTATATCTTCAAGTTCACTGATCTTTTTACTGCAGTGTCTAATTAGCTAATAAGTTTATCTAGTGAGTTTTTATTTTACCTATGGCATTTTTCAAGTCTAAAAATTAAATTTGGTTAATTTTTATAACTTCTGTTTTCTCCTTATTATGTTCATATTTTAAGTCCTTGAGCATATATTTTTAAGGTCTTAGGTTTTTAATCTGCTAATCTGATCATCTCTTTTTTCCAAATCTGTTTCTACCAACTGAATATTTCCTCAGTTATACACATTTTTCTTTTTCTTCATATGTCTAGAAAGTGCTAAATTAATGCTGGATATTGTGATGTTAAATTGTCCAGTGTCCGGACCTTCTTGTCCTTCCCTAAAGGGTGCTGAATTTTATTTTGGTAGTTGGTGAAATTACCTGTACATCAGTTTGGTTGTTTTGATCTTTATTTAAAAATTTCTTAGAGTGAGCTAGAGCAGTCTTTACTCTGGGGCTGATTTAGACCTACTAAGACGTGATCATTTTAGGATCTACACTAATTTTGTTGTGTTTCCACTCTGGATAATTGGAGTGAAAATATCTCCCAGCCTCATATGAATTCTGAGGATTATTCAATCTATAACAACCAGGTTTGGCCACTTTTGTGGACTTTTGCCACATGTACATGTATTTTAGCATTCACCCAAAGTTTTACAAGAATCTCTGCAGATTTTTGAGCTTCTTTTTGTGTTTTATCACCTCTTTTCTGGATTTCTGTCCTGCAAATTCCAGCAGCCCTAGTCTTCCCAAACTCTAATTTCTTGTCTCCTCAACTCAGTTATAGTGGCATGCTCTATTTAGGTTTCTCTTCCCTGTTCCACAGTCTTGAAGGTGCTTCCAAGCAGAAAGCTGGGAAATGTTAGAGATTATGTTGTTTATTTTCTCTGAGGGGTCACAGTCCTGCACAGCCTATTTATAGTATTTGGAAACAATTATTTCATATATTTTGTGCAGCTCCTTTGTCATGCTCAGAAGCAGACATTCCCTTTCCCCAGTCTTCTATGCCTAAAGAGACTGATATTTGTCATGTATATTCATAACCAAGAATCACGATTAAACCAAAGGATTAAACCAAATCAGGGCTAAATCAAAACTGCAAAACTGCTACAATTAAACTCTACCTGACAGAGGAAAAGCTATTTTCTTAAGACAACACCTTCAGTGGTTTCTACAGTTATTTTGTATACACGTGTAACATACTATAAATATTACTAGAATAAAAGAAGTTAAAAAATGCAACCAATAATCAAGTGAGAAAAATGATAGAAACAGATACAAATGATTCAAAGATGGCAATTAACAGACAAGAACTTTTAAAGAACTGCAGGAAACATGTTTAAAATTTTTTAAATGATGAAAAATATACATAAAAAGATGAACAGAGAATTGGAATTTATAAAAAGAATCCAATGACCACAGTAGAATTAAAAAAATACAGTATTATTTGGCTGGGTGCAGTGGCTCATATCTGTAATCCCAGCATTTTGGGAGGCTGAGGTGGATTTTTGAGGCAGGTGGATCACTTGAGGTCTGGAGTTTGAGACCATCCTGGCCAACATGGTGAAACCTTGTCTCCACTAAAAATACAAAAATCAGCTGGGCATGGTGGCACATGCCTGAAATCCCAGCTACATGGGAGGTGAAGGCAGGAGAATTGCTTGAGCCTAGGAGGCAGAGGTTGCAGAAAGCTGAGATTATTATGTCACTGCACTCCAGCCTGGGAGAAAGAATAAGACTCTGTCGCAAAAAAAAAAAAAAAAAAAGAAAGAAAGAAGAAAAAGAAAGAAAGAAAGAAAGAAAGAAAGAAAGAAAGAAAGAAAGAAAGAGAGAAAGAGAGAAAGAGAGAAAGAAAGGAAAGAAAGGAAAGAAAGGAAGGGAGGAGAAAAATACAGTATTAGAAATAAAGACCTGGGTGTGGTGGCACACTCTTGTCATCCCAGATACTCAGGAGACTGAGACAGGAGGATCACTTGAGTCCAGGGATTCTTGGCTGTAGTGTTATGCCAGTTGGGTATCTACACTACCTTTGGCATCAATATGGTGACCTCCCAGGAGTGGGGGACCACCAAGTTGCATAAGGTGAGATGAATCATCCAGGTTTGAAATGGAGTAGGTCAAAATTCCCAAGCTGATCAGTAGTGGGATGGCACCTGTGAATAGCCACTGTACTGCAGTCTGAGCAATATAGCAAGACCCCATCTCTAAAATTGAGAAAAAAAAAAGAAATAAAGAAGTAAATGGAGAGGTTTAATAGCATACTGAACAAACAGAATATGGGGATGGAGGACTCGAAGACAGGACAGTGGAGAATAACCACATTGAAGTAAATGGAGAAGAAAGAATGGAGAAAACAGAGTAGACATGAGAAATATATAAGAAATACTCAAAAGGTCTAGCGCATATAAATGGAGATTGTATCTGTGATGGTGTATTAGCTATTATGGCTTCATAACAAATTACTTCAAAATGTAATGACTTAAGTTGACAACAATAATGTATTATCTATCATGGTTTCTATGGAAACTACAGGAATTTAAAAGTAGCTCGATTGGGTTATGGTTCAGGCTATTTTATAGAGTCGCAGTTAGATGTTGACTGAGCCTGCGAACATTTAACAGTCTGAATTCAGCTGGTGCTCAAAGGTTCACCTCCAAGGTTCTTAAGTTACTTTGCTAGCATATTAGTCCATTTTTATGCTGCTGGTAAAGACATACCCAAGACTGGGCAATTTACAAAAGAAAGAGTTTTAATTGGATTTACAGTTCCATGTGGCTGGGGAAGCCTCCCAATCATGAGAGAAGGCAAGGAGGAGCAAGTCACATCTTACATGGATGGCAGTAGGCAGAAAGAGAGAGCTTGTGCAGGGGAACTTCTCTTTTTAAAATCATCAGATCTGGACACTTATTCACTATCATGAGAATAGAATGGGAAAGATTGCCCCCATGATTCAATTACTTCCCACTGGGTCCCTCCCACAACATGTGGGAATTCAAGATGAGATTTGGGTGAGGACACAGCCAAATCATATCATTTCACCCCTACCCCTCCCAAATCTCACATTCTCATCCACACATTTCAAAACCAATCATGCCTTCCCAACAGTCCCCTTAAGTCTTAACTCATTTCAGCATGAACTCAAATGTCCACAGTCCAAATTCTCATCTGAGAAAAGGCAAGTCCCTTCCATCTGTGAGCCTGTAAAATCAAAAGCAGGTTAGTTACTTTCTAGATATAGTGGGGGTATAGGCATTGGGTTAATACAGCCATTCCAAATTGGGAGAAATTGGGCAAAACAAAGGGGCTATGGCCCCCATGCAAGTCTGAAATTCAGCAGGGCAGTAAAATCTTAAAGTTTCAAAATGATCTCCTTTGATTTCATGTCTCACATGCGGGTCACACTGATGCAAGAGGTGGTCTTGGGCAGCTTCACCCCTGTGGCTTTGCATGGTACAGCCTTCCTTCTGGCTGCTTTCACTTGCTGGCATTGTTTGTGGCTTTTCCAGGCACACGGTGCAAGCTGTCGGTGGGTCTACCATTCTGGGGTCTGGAGGACTGTGGTCCTCTTCTCACACTTCCACTAGGTGGTGCCTCAGTAGGGACTCTGTGTGGGGGATCCAACTCCACATTTCCCTTCTGCACTGTCCTAGCAGAAGTTCTCCATGAGGGCCCTGCCCCTGTGGCAAATTTCTGCCTGGGCATCTAGGCATTCCCTTACATTCTCTGAAATCTAAGCAGAGGTTCCCAAACTTCACTTCCTGACTTCTGTGCACTTACAGGCTCAACACCACGTGGAAGCTGCCGAGACTTGGGGCTTGCATCCTCTGAAGCCATGACCCTAGCTCTACTTTAGCCCCTTTCAGCCATGGCTGGAGTGGCTGGGATGCAAGACACCAAGTCCCTAGGCTGCACACAGCATGAGGACCCTGGGCCTGGCCCTCAAAACCACATTTTCCTCCTAGGCCTCCAGGTCTGTGATGAGAAGAGGTGCTGTGAAGACCTCTCACATGCTCTGGAGACATTCTTTCCATTATCTTGGAGATTAACATTAGGCTTCTAATTACTTATGCACATTTCTGCAGCCAGCTTGAATTTCTCCTCAGAAAATGGGATTTTCTTTTCTACAGCATTGTCAGGTTGCAAATTTTCCAAACTTTTATCCTTTGCTTCCCTTATAAAACTGGATGCCTTAACAGCCCCCAACTCACATCTTGAATGTTTTGCTGCTTAGAAATTTCTTCCACCAGATACCCTAAATCATCTCTCACAAGTTCAAAGTTCCACAAATTTTTAGCACAGGGGTGAAATGCTGCCAGTCTCTTTGCTAAAACATACCAAGAGTTACCTTGGGAGGAAAGAATTGCCCCTGTGATTCAATTACCTTCCACTGGGTCCCTCCTATAACACGTGGAAATTCAAGATGAGATTTGGGTGGGGACACTTCCCCCAAACCATATCAGCTAGCAAGTTAATGCTGGATGTTGGTTCCTGTCCATGTGGGACTTGGGATGGGGTTCCTTATGTGTCCTCATGACATGGCAGCTAGCTTCCACCATAGAGAGTGATCCAAGAAATTAAGAAAAATTTGCAATGCTTTTTATAATCTAGCCTAAGAAGTCATACACAATCAAAATCCTGTGTTCTACTGGCCATGTGGGTCAGCTTTGATTCCATGTGTGAGGGTGCTAACCAATAGCATGAATAACAGAGAGCAGTGTAGGCTGACTATGACAGTCTGCTCTCTGATCCTCAGTGGTTTATGTCCTTCCATCATGCAAAATAAATTCACTCCCTCTTAAGGATCTCAAAAGACTCATCATATAACAGCATTAGCCTGAAGCCCAGATGCAGTTGAAGCTCCTTGGTTGTTGTTCCTAAAGTATAGCCTCTTAGAGTAGTTTGCCTTGATCTGAACACCTGTAAACAAAAGAGGCAAGTTTCATACTCCCAAATATCCAAATTACAGTGGTGAGACAGGCATAAGATAACCACTGTTGATGCCTCCATTAAAAAAGAGGAAATGAGAGGCAGACAGGATTCACTGGCACATAGAAATACTGAAATCTACCTGGGCACATGTTGTCAATTCATTTAGTAAGACTTAAACCTATTACTGCCTGGAAATGATTCACCGCGCCCGGCACTTTAGGCCCATACTCTGGATTCTTGGTTCAGTTGTACCTCTGAATCATCTTTCCTTTTCCACAAAAGGTAATACATATTTACAGCTAATTTATCTCAGCCTTCTTTCTGACTCTTGAAATTTGGGGTCTAAAGACCTCTTGGCATTTTGTACTGTCCTGGTACCTTTAGTTCATGTATTGTTGCAATTAGTACAACTCTTTTTAAAATTTTGTGGGTTTCCTATGGATCTTATTAGCATTTACTCCATTAGACATAAGCCACATCCACAAACGTGTCTACTGGAAGCCCTTCTAAACCTTAGGCTTCTTCTGGGGCTATTGAAGTTACAATGTCTCCAAGATGCTTAGAAACCTCAATATTTAACAAAGATCTGCAAAGCACATCCTTCAAATTCTTATAGGTCTTTTTCTCTTACTAAATAGTTCCTTGAGGCATTGCTTTAGGTTTCTTTGCACCCTGAACAAAAGATTTTACTGTCATACCATCTGCTTCATCTTTAGATCATGCTTTTCCTAAGAGTGCCTTAGATTGATATATGCCTGAAAATCATTTCTTAATTTTAGCATTGTTTGCCATCTGTAAATCTTGAAATAAGAAACAATTTTAATTTCAAACCCATCATGTTCTGCAATTTAAAATTCTTCAGTGTTAGCTTTTCTTTCTGCTCTTGTATTTTACTATGAGCAGCAAGTAGAAGACAGGCAATATATTTAACACTCTGTCTTGATATCCTCTTAGTGAATTCTTCCAGTTCATTGAGCATATTTAAAATTTTCCATTCTACACCAGTCAACAATACAAATAAGCTTCCCATCACTCAATGTGTTCTCTTTTTGCCAGCTTGCAATAATATTTTCTTCACTTTTATGTAATTTATCAACTTATATCCTCATTGAACACCATGTAGTTTCCAATAACTATCTTTAATGGCATTTAAGCTCCACTAATAACTTTCTCATAGTCTTTTCAGCTCTTCCCACCAAACTATCACCATATATTTAGGTTTTTGTGATGGTGGCACCTCATTTTCAATGACCAAAACCTGTATTTATCTACTGTTGTGCCCCCCCAAAAAAATCATCTCAAAGCCCACTGGATTAAAACAATAAAAATAATTTTAAATTTCTGTTGGTTTCTGTGGGTTAGGGATTTATTCTTAACATGGTTGGTACACTCTGGCTAAGGGTCTCACCTGAGATTGCAGCCAGATGTGGGCTGGAGCTGCAGCCATCTGAAGGCTTGACTGGGGCTGTGGATTCAGTTATACAGCCTCTCTTAGAAAGCTGGCAAGTTGATGCTGGCTATTTTATCCTGTCTATTGGCCTCTGCATGGGGCTGTTTGAGTGTCCTCTTTATCTGTTGGCTCACTTCTCTCACAGTGAGAACTCCTAGAGAAAATGGGACACTGCAACATCATTTATAATCTTCAGAAGTTAAACACTACCACTTCCGTAGAGTCTATATTTACACAAGTCCATTCTAATTCAGTGTGAAAGGAAATATACACGGTTATGAGTACAAAGAGATGAAGATCAATGGGGACAGTATCAGGGGCTGGGAAATACAGATAAGAATTTGTATGTGGAAATGTTTTTGAACTTGCCAGCAGGAACAATACTGTGAGTGAAAGAAGAAACCAGCATTAGGCAGAAGGAAAAGTTTAAGTGGCCTCAGCCAAACCCCTGGAGAACTCCAGAGCTGCAAAAGCTTTTCAGGTGTGTCCTGAATTAAGGACAGATTTTATACACCTACATCAAGCAGTCACTGAATGTGAATTCTCCCTGAAGAGTTGCACTAACCTTGAGCAAGCCATTTTATTAACCCAGTGGTGATTCTTGGGAAGGGAACAACCTCTGAGATATCCATATGCAATATTCTTGGCAAGAGGACTAAGTGCTTTATACTTGAAGGAAAATCTTTGTGGTATACCACAGCAACCTCTACACAATGAAAGTTAGAAGAAAATTGATGAAATATTTGGAAACTAAAATAAAATGGTTACTAATTTCAAATTCTATATTCAGTTAAAAACATATCTTTTACCAATGACTGGAAAATATGCATATTTTCAGACAAAATTAAGAGAATTTTTGATATAAGGTCCTCACTAAAAGTAAATTAAATAAATATCTTCAGCCAGAAAGAAAATGTTACCAAATAGAAAGGTAAATATGCAGGAAGGGAATAAAGAACACCAGAAAGAGGAACTAAATAGATAAATATAAATGAGTATTAATTATACACAACAATAGTCATATGTGATCTGAGGTTTAAATTATATGTAGAACAATTCCACAAAAGTGAGAGATAGGTAATAGTAAAGGTAACAATTTGTATTAGTTTATTATAAGTCAAGACTATATATTTTGTATCTGAACGAACTACATGAATAGTTAATGGCATATAATTACAAGATAATAGAAAGTGTAAATAAAATAATCACTTAAAAAGTTTTAGTTCCAAAAAAGGAAAGAAAAATAGAAAAAAAGCATAAAACATGTGGCCATAATAGAAAATGAATAGCAACAATGTATATATAAACTCAATAATGTCCATAATTGTATTAATTGTAAATGACCTAAATACATCGAGTAAAGGTAAATTTCACTGAAGTAAAATGCATCTGGATTTTAGTACAATTAATTTCCCATGGTCTGACACATAAATGTCTTACCAATAAGTCCAGAGTAGTTGCTAGTTCATGCTCACTAGGTCCAATCAGAATAATGTCATCAATGTAACAGACCAGTGTGATATCTTATGGAAAGGAAATGCAACCAAGATCCTTGCCAACTAAATTATGACATTAGACTGGAGAGTTGATACACCTCCATAGTAGGACAGTGAAGGTATATTTCTGGCCTTGCCAGATAAAAGCAAACTGCTTCTGATGAGCCTTTGGACAGGTATAGATAAAAAGGCATTTACAATATCAATAGCTGCACACTATTGTTACCAGGAGAAGTGTTAACTGGCTTAAGCAATAGAACCACATCTGGTAGAGGAACAGCAATTAAAGTCACTGCTTGGCTAATTCATAGTCATTCGCCAGAATTCATCTGCACAAGCCAAATAGGAGAGTTGAATGGGGGTGAATATCTGCATATTTCCTGTTCTCACAACTTTGTGCTCTGATGGCCTGCAGGTCCTAGTTCCAGAGGGAGAAAGGCTACCACACAGAGACACAATGATTCCATTAAATTGGAAGTTAAGACTGCCACACAGCCACTTTGGGCTCCTCATGCCTCTGAGTCAGGTGGCGAAGAAGGGAATTATGGAATTATAAATTATGGTAGTCTGAAGTGATAGATCCAGAATACCAAGGAGAAATCGGACAATTACTCCACACTAGAAGTAAAGAAAGTATGCCTGGAATACAGGAGATCCCTTAAGGCATCTCTTAGTAATACCAGGCCTTGTAATTAAGTATGAGGGGAAATTACCTAAAATTAACCATCACACATGGCATCTTTTGTTTTTTTCTTCTCTATTTCTTTGTGTCTTTATATTCAAAGTATGACTCTTATAATCACAATACAGTTGTTATTTAATCCAATCTGACCACCATAAACCTTGACTAGGTAAATTGTAGTGGAGGCCTTTAGTCACTTTGGAGCAAGCATTTGCTGCCATCATCCCAGATAACTACTCTCCATTGAGAGACAGCTATTGGTTTGCCACTGTGCTTTAGAAGAAACTGAATGCTTGAACATGAGTTGTCAAGTTACTACGTGGCCATAGCTACCTATCTGGGTGTTATCTGACCCACCAAACCATAAAGTTAGGTGTGCACAGCAGCACTCTGTCATCAAATTGTAGTATATATCTGATGGGGCCTGAGCAGGTTCAGAAGGCACAAGTATGTTACATGAAGAAATAGCCCAGTGGCTCATTGTTTCTACTCCTATGACACAGCCTTTTCTCTAGCAGCCTACACCTGTGGCCTCTTGGAAAGTACCCTATGATCAGCTGACAGAGGAGAAGACCAGAGCCTGGTTTACAGATGGTTCTACATGATATGCAGGTACCACCTGAAAAGGGACAGCTGTAGCACTACATCCCCTCTCTGGGACATCCCTGAAGAAAAGTATTGAAGAAAATTCTTCTCAGTGGGCAGAATTTCACCTGATTGTACACTTTGGTTGAAAGTAGAAATGGCCATATGTGCCATTATATATTGACACACAGGCTGTAGTCAATGGTTTTGCCAGATGGTCAGGGACTTGAAAGGAAGAAGATTGAAAAATTCGTGACAAAGTAATTTGGGGGAGATACATAGGACTAGAACTGAGTGAGAAAAAGATGTGGAGATACTTGTGTCCTATGCAAATGCTTACCTTCTCAGCAGAGGACTTTAATCATCAGGTGAATAGGACGATCCATTCTGTGGATATTAGTCAGTCTCTTTCTTCAGTCACTCCTGTCATAGACCAATGGTCCATGAACAAAGTGGCCATGGTGGCAGGGATGGAGGTTATGCATATGTATTAGTCTGTTCTCATGCTGCTAACACAGACATACCTGAGACTGGGTAATTTACAAAGAAAAGAGGTTTAGTGGACTCATGGTTCCACATGGCTGGGGAGGCCTCACAATCATGGCAGAAGGCAAAGGAGAAATAAAGGCATGTCTGTTCTATATGGTGGCAGGCAAGAGGGAGCATGTGCAGGGGGACTCCCCCTTATAAAACCATCAACTCTTGTGAGACTTACTCACTATCATGAAAACAGCATGGGAAAAACCCATCCCCAAGATTCAATTACCTCCCACTGGGTTCCTCCCATGACACCCCAAGGTGAGATCTGGGTGGGGACACAGAGCCAAACGATATCAGCGTGGGTTCAGCAAAGTGGACTTCCACTCAGTAAGGCCAACCTGGCAATTGCATGGGTTCAGCAAAGTGGACTTCTACTCACTTAGGCCAATTAGCACCTCTGAGTGCTTAGTCTAACAGCAGAGACCAACACTGAGTCTCCAGTATGGCATCATTTCCTGGGGTAATTAGCCAGCTATCTGGTAACAGGTTAATGACATTAAACTGCTTCCACCATCGAAGGGGCAGTGTTTTGTGTTTGCTGGAATAGATAGTTACTCTGGATATGGATTTGCCTTCCCTGCACATAATGCTTCTGCTGAAACTACCATCTGTGGACTTACTGAATACCTTGTCTACTGTTATGGTATTCCACACAGCACTGCTTCTGATCAAGGAACTTACTTCAGAGAAGTGCAGAAATGGGCTCATGCTCATGGAACTCATTGTTCTTACCATGTTCCCCAACATCCCGAAGCAGCTGACACAAAGAAATTCCCTGAAAAATACCACTTACCAAACTGTAAGCATAGAAAATCTGAATAACTCAATATCTATTAAAGATATTTAATCCACTATTTAAAAATCTCCCCTAAGGAAAACTCCAGAGTCATGTGACTTTACTGGCAAATTCTTATGAAAATTTAAAAAAGTAATAATACAAATCTTGCATAAACTCTTCCATAAAACAGCCAGAAACAACCGCTTTCCTCATGTATCTTTTATAAGACTAGTACAACCACAATTGCAAAACCTGACAAGCGTATTATAAGAAAGAGAATTACACGATAAACCTCATAAACATAGTGTAAAAGTCTTTATCAAAATGTTAAACTAATGAATCTAGATATTATATATATGTGTATATATAACATGTACAGTGAGCTTCCCTTTGGAACATATGTTGGTTTGGCACTTAAAAATCAACATAATCACTTTTAAAATAAAAAAGGAGAAAAATTATATGAACATCTTTATAGATGCAGACTGTTTGACAAAATGTGCCCCCCAACCGCTTATAATATTTTTTGAAAAACTTTTGGCAAATCAGGAATAAAAGGTACTTTCTTAAACAAATAAATAATATTATAAAAACCAATAGCAAATATCATATGCATGATGAAATACTGAAAATGTTACTTCTAGGATTGTGAATGAGGCAGGCATGCCAGTTATTACTACTAACATTCATCATTTTACTGGAGGTTTCAGCCATTGCAATATTTTTTTAAAAAAGATATTAGGATTTGAAAGGAAGTAATATAGCTGTCATTATTTGCAGACATCATTAGCATATGCCAAGAAAATTCAAAAGAATAAACTATTTGGTCTAATAATTGAATCTCCAGTGTTGCTTAATACAATGTCATTATGTAAAAACCACTTAAATTTCTACATACCATCCACAAATAGAAAATTATATTTTAAGACATGCTATTTATAATACCATCAAAATATAAACTATATAGGAACAATTCTAAGAAAAGATTTGCAATACCCTAACATTGAAAACTATAAATATCCTTGAGAAAAACTAAACTTAGATATAAACGTTTAGTATTTAGAAGCTCAATATTGTAAAGCTATCAATTCTTCCCAAATCAAGCTGTAAACTCAACACTATCCCAGCCAAATCCTATCAGGATTATCTTTTCTTTTTTTTTGGCAGAAGTTGCCAGACTGATTCTAAAATTTATGTGAAAATTCAAAGAGCTGAGGGTATTCAAGGTAATTAAAGAGGAAGAGCAAAGCTGGATGATTTATTCTACCCGAGAACAAAATCCATCATAAAGCTAGCATTGAAGACCTCATAGTATTGGCACAGGATCAATATACTAACCAGTGAACTACATTAGAGAGCACACATATGAATGACCACCTAATTCAAGATGAAGGCAACAATAGAGTGGGTGAGAGAATCCTATTTTCAATAACCATTGCTGGATTAACAAGATATATGAGAAAAATGTATCTGGACCCCATTGTTCAAAATTCTATGTGGACTGTATATCTAAATACAAAAAATAAAATAAGAACATAGGAAGACAACTTCATGACCTTGGAGTAGGTAAAGATTTCTTAAACAAGACATAAAAGGCAATAACCCTGAAGAGAAGATTCCTATATGCATATCTGACAAAGAACTCATACATAGAATACATACAAAATATTATTAATCAATAGAAATAATATAGACAAGAGAAAAAAGAAACAAAGGATCTGAAGAGACACTTTACAAGGAGATATGCAAACATCAAAAACACATGTGAAAAGGTGCTTCCACTTCATTATCCAACAAGAGCATGTAAATTAAACCGTAGTGAAATATTACTACTCACCTATAAGAATGTTAAAGTCGGAAAGTTTCAAGAGTTGAAGAGATTATGCAGCATTTGGAATTCTTATACATTGCTGCCAGGCTTGTAAATTGGCATAACATTGTTGAATGCTATTAGGCAGTATCTACCAAAACTAAATATATGCATATTTTATGACCTAGCAATTTCACTCCTGGGTATATACACCACAGAGATATGGAAATATGTTCACCAAAAGACATATATATGTGCGGAAATAAATAAAGATCATGCAAATAAAAAGCAGCAAAGGCTGTTTATTCAGAGCTTGTTCTAGCAAGGGAGTCAGCCATCACCACCTGCGTATGGCTGAGACTCAAAGGCAGGCAGAGGACCAGAAAAACCTTATAATGGAAAAAAGAGAAGGATTCAACTATGCCCTGACTAGAGGTTGCTCAAATGGAGAAGCTGGCGGTGGGCTAAGTAGAAGTGGGGCGTACTATTTGATCGTTTAGATAAGCATATCTGGCTTTCTCTGATTGGTCCTAAGTTATAAATAGGGCAAAAAATTAGGGAAACTGATAGTTAAGGTCAACTTGTGGCCACTTAGGGGCCAATTACTACAAAGGTTGTGATTTAACATCCTGGAATAAGGGCAACCAATGTAGGTCAGAGTTCTGTTTTTATATATGGTCTGGCTTCTAGGTGTTTACATATTTAGTGACTCACTAGAATTTTCATATCAACTTTTCACAATAATCTCAGACTGGAAACTACCCAAATTCTCATCATTAGTATCATGCATAAATGGGACATATTCACAAAATGAAATACTATACAGCAATGAGAATGAACAAGCTACAGCTACACACAACAATATGGGTGAATCTCATAAACATAATGTTGAACAAAAGTCAGACACATAAGAGTATATACAATAGGATTCCATTTATTCAAAACACACAGAGGCAAGCTTAATCTATGCTATTAGAAGTCAGGATGATGGCACTCTTGAGGGGAGGGGTAAATACTTGGTAGGAATACACAGGAGTGTTCCAAGAAACAGAAGCTTGCTCTGTTTTTTGATCTGGACCCTGGTTACATGAGTGTGTCCAGTTGTAAAAGTTCACTGGGACTTGGGATATGAAAACTTTTTGCATGTATATTAGTTTCCGATAAAAAGTTTAAAAAAATCTAACAACTCATTGTTAGAGAGGAGTTAGACTAGAAGGTAGAGACTGAAGAACACCACTTATTTGTACCCGATAATAAAAACAATCCAAAGAAGCTACCTTTTAAACTCACCTTAAAATCTTAGCTATGGACTGCCTAGTAAAATACATCTCTTAGAATAAACTAGGAAACTAGTTTGTACTGATTGGGGGTGAAGGAGGAAATTCTTCTTTTTTTCATAATCAGAAAAAATTATTCCTATAAACCAAAAAAGGATAGAAATTACTCCAATTAAATATTCAGATATCTGCATTTGGGTATAATGTTAAAAAATGAATCATATACTGTTGAGTTAGGAGTTTAACTAGGTTTTGGTGTACACCATGCGTTTTCTTTGTATACAGGAGAAAAGTCTAAGTATATTTTATTTTCAAGTTCAGTTCTCTTTCCTATAGTTACAAGGGCTCCCTTTTCACTCTCTGCTACTAAAAAAAAAATGTAATTCTTACCCAAAATAGTAGAATAAAAATGCCTATGTATTTTAGGTCCCAGAAAACGGACCGTATTTTGACAGAGCATCAGTTCCATAATTTATTTTCATGTATTTACATAACTCAAACTATTTAGCAATCTTCGTATTTTAACTGTATATATATTTTTGCATCTTTTATTCCATAGCAACATGCTTTCTAGCTCTCCCACAACCACTTTGTTTAGGGAAGGTGTCCCAAAGATTTCTCTTCACATTATAAACTAGCAAGAAAGGAAAGGGCTTGAGAATTTGTAAATAATGAGCACAGAAAACCTTCTGAACATCAGCCATTTATTGCATGTTCAACAGTTAGCTTTTGAGGGTCCTTAGGATCCCAGGCCAGGATCTAGGCACTAAATATACAACAGAATCATGGCCAAACACACAGGTTCTTAATTTAGGTAGGCTGGATTCAAGTCCTAGCTATATAGCTTACTATCTCTTTAAAAATTACCCAATTACTTTACTTCTCTATGACTCAGTTTACTCATTTATGAAGGAGGGATACAAGTAACACCTTTCTCCCAGCTTTATTAGGAAAGTTAAATGGCATATCATGTGAAAACCACTTAGAACCATCCTTTGCACATAATAGGACTTAATATCTGTCAGTTGTTATTATAAGAGGAGATGACTTTTGCTATGGTTTGGATATAGTTTGGCCCCAGCAAATGTTAAAATCTGATCTCTGGGGTTGGCAGTGAGGCCTACTGGGAGGTGTCTGGGCCATGGGGCAGTTCTCTCATGAAAGGCTTGCTGCCCTCCTTCAGATAATGAGTGAGTTCTCACTCAATGAGTCTGGCACCTGCTTCTCCCCTCCAATCTGCCCATCTTGTGATGTCTGCACACGTTTGTTCCCGTTCACTTCTGCCATGACTGGAAGTAGCCCAAGTCCCTCCACAGAAGCAGATGTGCTTCCTGTACAGCCTGCAGAACTGTGAACCAAATAAACCTCTTTTCTTTAGAAATTACCCAGCTGCAGGTATTCCTTTATAGCAACACAAATGGACTAAGACAGTGCTTAACAATTTTTGACAAATCACCTATTGATAAACTTCTCCACCATCACCATAACTGCCTTCCCTGCCCTCTTCTCTAGCTGCCTAATCCATGCTAGCAAAGAAATGACAAATGAGAATATTTTTTTGAAACAGAGTCTCGCTCTGTCACCCAGGCTGGAGTGCAATGGCACGATCTTGGCTCACAGCAACCTCCACCTCCCAGGCTCAAGTGATTCTTGTGCCTCAGCCTCCTGAGTAGCTGGGACTACAGGTGTGCACCATCACACCTGGCTAATTTTTGTGTTTTTAGTAGAGAGGGAGTTTCACCATGTTGGCCAGGCTGGTCTTGAACTCTTGGTCTCAAGTGATCCACCTGTCTCGGACTCCCCAAGTGCTGGGATTATAGGCATGAGCCACGGTGCCCCGACAGAAATGACAACTGCATTAACTAAACTAACAACTAGGATTGTGGTACTGGAAAGTCTTTAGTTCATTCCAGCTCCTGCTTTTTACAAATGAAGACATGAAGTCCAGAGATGTTGCCCAGCTTGAATCAAAACTCACACAACTAATTAGGGGTGATGCTTGTATTAGATCTTGGGTCTGTACATTTTTAGTTCAGGCACTGGTCTGGAGAAATCTGCAAAGCAGAAAATTAGTCCACCCTCTCATTTGGCTCGTGTTTGACTCCACCAAGGGAACAGGTAACACTGCTCTTCCTAGGTGGGGGGTTTACCTTGCTGTAAATTTCTATTTTTAGCCTCTATAGAAGGCCTACTCCCTGCAGATTCACTCCGGCTAACAGACTGCTGTGGGATTTAAGGCACTCTCCATGGTGTTTCTTGGTGGTTGCCATGCCAACGAAATTTAATAGAAACACAGTTTTCTAGTTGAATATTCTGGTGAAGGCTTTAAAGCCAGATTAACAGCTTCAACTCTGAAGCTTAAATGATGCAAATGATTTGTACTGGCACATAGTAGGCATACGATAATACTTGTTGAAATTCAGAATGAATACATATATGCAATTAGTTGCATGAGGCAGCTGGAAAACCTAACAGCTGAGAACCGAGCTATTTATTAAAGTCAATACTTAAAAGTCAGGGTGGAGTGGTGGAGTAAGTTTATCATATACTCCTTGGGAAGTGGTGTAGCTCTGGGTTTTCCTAATTACCTAACACTTGGTGTGAGAAATGATTTGTGTAATTCCAAAGGACTGTGTCTGATCTTTGGGCCACTTACTAGCTCTGCAACCCAGGGGGTTCCCTCTGCACACAGATGTTTGCTGCAGACATGGAAAAAGTAGCAGGAATCTGACCTTGGGTTCCTTTTGCAGGCCTTTTATCTGGGGCAAGTATTCAAATCTTAAAGAGTCTGTGTTTAGTCCCCATAAGACTGTTTTTTGGCAAATGTAATCAACATATTTAATAAATGGATCAAAAAAATTTAAACAGCCTCTCTGGTTCAAACCTTTCAAACCTGTGTTTGAAAACAGCCCTTCTGGCCACAATGAGTGAGTGAATGCTATTTAATAAACGGAGAGGAAAGGGAGCTCAAAAATCTCCCTTCAATTCCTAGGTCTTTCCGCTGGGATTCTCTAACCACCCCAGCCTGAAGGGCTCTTCTCTTCTCATTGAGATTTATATTCTATATTAATCATTTGGCCTTCCTCCCCTCCTTCTTCTCTTCCTTTCTGCCTCTTTAGCTCTCTTTTCCTACCTATTCTTCCCTTCAGCCCATCCTCTTTTCCTCTCCACCACCCTTCCTTCCACAGCCATGATGGAAAGTGACCAGGCTTTTGGAGTGAGAATTAGCTTCAAATTCTTACTACCTCTCATGCTTCTTAGCAGCATGACCTTCGGCTGTCATCACATCTCCAGCAGCATTCTGTCTTGTGCACAAAGGGCTGCCAATGTCTGCCTTCTTGGTTATTGTAACAAAGGAGTGTTTCTCAAACTTTAGTGGTCATGAGAGTTACCTGGGGAGACAGGTGAAAACGCAGATCTTCAAGATCCACAACAGCAGATTCCAATTTATTAGGTCAAGGTTTCAGACATCTGCATTTTGACCAGATCCACAGGCTCCCCAGTCCCACGTTGAGAAACATTGGATATGTGCATAAAAGTTTAGTATAGTAAGATCCATTGTAATTACTCCAAAGGTGAGAGCTATGATCATTAATAATTCAGCAAACATTTATTGAACATCTGCTATGTGCCAGGCATGATGTCAGGTGCTATAGACACTTCCCATTTAATTCCTTTTACTATGTATTTAACTTGTTCTATATATATATATGCCTTGTTCCCATCCCACTAGTTTTAAGTGCCTGGAAGTCAGGGTAAAACAGCATAATGTGGCATAGAAAAACATCAATGTTAGAAGACATGAACTCTAATCCTGATTTTATTATTTATTACCTATGTGACTTCAGGCAAGTCACTTTACTTCTCAGAACTTTATTTTCTTCATCAAAAACTGGAAAGTCAAGACATACAGTGGTTAAAAGCCTAGTGTTTGCCATCCTGGCTCTAATGCTTTCTAGATTTGTGATCTTGAGAAAGTTACTTAACTTCTTTGGGCCTGTTTCCTCCTATGTAGAAAGGGGACTTACTTGTTCAATATTCATTCTTTTAACAGATATTTTTTTAGCACTTTGATCAGCACTGTGCTAAGTCCCGGGAATATATTGGAGAGTAAGACAAACAGGATCCCTGACTCACATAGTCTACAATTTAACATTGGATGTAAGTATTAAGCAGACAACACCACCCATAACCCAGCACATAGAATTATGACAAATCCTATCGTGATAAATTTTCCTAATAGGAGCTAACCTTGTCCAGGAATGTCAGAGAAGACCTTCTCAGAGAGAGAATACTTAGGATGAGCTCTGAGGGATGAGTAGGCATCACCAGATAAAGAGGCTCCAGAGATGGGAAGAAGCAGGACTCTTAAGTAAAGGGATGCCGGTGTGGCTAGAACTGAGTGCACAAGGTCCCCCCCTACCTCATAGGTGTTCAAAGATTCAGTGAGGTAATTGTTGGTGTATACAAGTGACACTCTGAGACCCACTTAAGGCCCTAAATGCATGTTCACCAAAGTTGAATTTCCCACAATACTCAGCTTTAGGCTCTGCACAGAATAACCTCTCCATAATGATTTGACAATATTTATGATATTATTAAGGTGAGAAAAGGACTTTGAAAATCTTCATCCTCTCATTTAACAGGGGAGGAACTTAGGACCATAAAAGAAGTAGCAGCTGTCTGAGAAATGGGAGGAGCTGGCCTGGTGCAGTGGCTCACTCCTGTAATCTCAGCACTTTGGAAGGCCGAGGTAGGCAGATCACCTGAGGTCAGGAGTTCAAGACCAGCCTGGCCAACGTGGAGAAACCCTGTCTCTACTAAAAATACAAAAATTAGCTGGGCCTGGTGGTGGAGCCTATAATCCCAGCTACTAGGGAGGCTGAGGCAGGAGAATCACTTGAACCCAGGAGGCAGAGGTTGCAGTGAACTGAGATCACGCCACTGCACTCTAGCCTGGGCAAGGGAGCGAAACTCTGTCCTCAAAAAAAAAAAAAAAGGGGAGGAGTGTGAACCCGAAACCTTTTCCTCTCCAGAACATGATTTTGTTGTGTTTTGCCATGAAGGCAGTGGGTGTGAGAGGTTGACCTGCAGGTGCCTCCCAAGATGACTGAGATAACCTGGCACTCCAATGTGCGTATCTTTCAGGCTTTAAAATTTTTTACTAAATAAATTGATTGTTGGAATAAATATAGTCTTGAGAACGAGTCAAAAAGTAACTTCAAGGAAATATAATATTTTCAAAGCAAACACATCCCAGCACAACTGCCTATCTCCATTTATGTGGATGTTGGTACATATTAGTTCCTCTTCTCCTTCCTGGTTTTTAAAAGTGTGTAGGCCCCTTTCTTACGGAAATAATAATAATTATAAACGAAGTAACAACAACGATAATAGCTTACTTTATCAGCGTGTGTCCGGGTCAGGCAGCATTTTCACCTCCATCATCATGAGTGCGTTCAGTCCATCGCCCTATTAAGAGGTAGGTTCTGATTACCTTCATTTCCTAGATGAGGAATCGAAGGAACAGAAAAGTCTAGTTACTTGACCCAGGTCCCAGAGCCAGGGTTTGAATCAAGTCTTATACCAGAGCTTGGGATCTTCATTGCATTTGATGTGATAATTCACTTGTGAAAAACAAAGCAATTCATTTGTCGAAAACAAAACAAAATCTCAACTATTGAGCTCTTTACAGTTAAAATAAAATCAGGTGTTGAAATGAGTAAGCCCCGAGAAAAGCCACCCCGAAGAGTCAAGAGGATGCAGTAACTGTCTACAAAGGAACAGAATCTCTTTTGACAAGAAAACCGATAGTAACTTTTATCTTGGTTTCACATTTCAGGAGTTAGAGTAGGGTAAACCAAAACAAGTTTTTGTTTTTTGTTTGTTTGTTTTTTTTTTTTTTAAAAAGCAAGCCCAGCAAGCTGAAACATCAGGGTCCTTCAGAAGGAATGATTTGCCGTCTTCTCTTTAGGACATCCTCTCTTTTGGACGGCAAACCTTTTCTCCAGGGAAAGAGGGCGCCCTCCTCAGAAATGGGGGTGCAGGTGAGGGATCGTGTTGCTCTAACTGTTCATAACCTCTGCACTTTACTAGATTTATCTCTGCCTGTTAAAGCAGCCTCAGGACACTTGGCTAGGAAGACTGGAGTGTACTCTCTGGGTTAGTTATTTTGGGACATTCTCGCCCAGCTGCTTGGGATGAAGAGGTCCTAATTAGATACCCTGACCTTCCAACAGGCAGATTTAAAAGAAGATGCTTCATCCTCATCCACACTCTCCCGCTCCCCACCAAAAAACTAAGTGCAAAAAAGCTTGCCAGGGCCTGCAGAACGCGCCGCGCCTGCGAGGCTGACACGCGTCTTCCCTTCCCTCCCCCGGGGAACGGGCCCCGCATCTCTCGCGGTGATGTCAGTGTAATCCGCAGTCGGCTCGGGCTCCCGGCTGGGTAGCGGGGGGCAGATGGTGCTCCCGCTAGCCGGGCAGAGCAAGGGTGTCCCCCGCGGAGGTGGCAGCCTGGAGCGTTCCGGCACCCCCGCACCGCCGGCGCGGTGCCCCGGGTGCCCGCGAGCGCCGCCCCCGCTGGCTGGCAGCGCCTCGCTCCGCCCTGGACGCGGCGGGTCCTGGCGCGGAGGTGCGGCGGGGGGTGGGAGCCGGCCCGGCTCAGCCTGATTTACGGCTCTGCTGAAAACCGCTTCGCTCCCGCAGCATCGGCACCGGCGGCGGCGGCTGCAGCAGCAGCAACAAGTCGGGTAAGAGGCGGCCGCCGGCCATGTGCGCCCGCGGCTCGGCGGAGGGGAGCGGCTGGGGTGGCCGGGGCAGCCGGGGCTGGGGCGGGGGTTCCCGAGCCCGCAGCGTGGCGGGGAGCTCGGAGAGCCGGCTTCCCGGCCCCCACTTGCAAGAACTCGCGTGCGCACGAATCCACTCTGGTACCCGTGGGCTGGCACGCAGCGGAGCGGGGGCAGGGAGAGCTGAGACCCCGAGGCAGGGTCATTGCCAGCCTGCCCGGCTCCGGCAGCCAGTCAGTTAGGGCTCTTCCGCCAGCCGCTTGGACTGGGGTTTCCGCTGGGCCCATAAAAGCCTGTGTGGCTCTGAAGTGTGTGATTACCCATTTCCCCATCCAAAAGGCCACCCCTTTCCCATTGCCCCCCTAGAATTCTGACTTCCCCTTTCTCTATCTCTTGCCAGCGTCTTTGGCTCTGAGCTGAGCCAGGGTTTGCATGTGGTTCCCAGAAAACCAGTGGTTAAACATCCCGGCGTACCTACCGCAGGAAGAGGTTCCCCTCTCTGGGGGCCGGAGGCTTCACCTAGAAGCCTTGCCACTGTCTAGGCCTCCTGTCTGGGGACCATCTGCCAGTCTGCTTTTGAAGAGGTCGAGGCACTTTTCACCCAAAGACACCAGTTGGGCTCCCTCGTTTCGGGTCCAATGCTTGTTACATTTAAGTAGAAACCATTCATGGAGGAATAGATAGGCACTGCCTGCAGAATTGGGTTGCTAACAGTCATCTGTTGCTAGGGTGAAGATAATAAATTCCTACAAGGAAATCAGAACTTCCTGTTATTAAGAGAGTTATGCAGATACCTACCTGGTTCAGACATTGACCATCCCTAGAGGCTGTCATATAAAATAGGGTTGACACAAGACACATCCACCCAGAACACCATTAGAATAAAAATCTTGGCCGTGGCCCACTTAGGTCAAATGGTATTTGATACATTGGGTCTCCGGGTTTCAGTAAAACTCACGGATGGGGTCGATTACTGTTACAATAAGTACTTTGGTTTATGTCATCACAGCAATACCTGAAGGGAAAAAAGGCAAAAATCTCAGGGTGAAAAAATTTCCGCTGATTGCAGGCTTATTGTCACTGTGCATAGCTTGAATCATCTTTCTTGTACTTGAGGAAAGGTCCTAAGCTTGCTGTCTTAGGACCTATTTTGACAATTCATGTGAGTTTTCATATTGTTTGTGGGTGTTCACGCGTCTCGGATTGTATCCTTAGAATGGCGTGCAGTTTTGCATTTAGTGTGCCAAATTCAGGAGGGCAGGAAACTGGAATTCCACGTGTGGATCTACCACTTCCCATCTGACCTTGGATTAAGGGCCTGACCTCCTTGCTCCAGTGTTCTCATCTGTGAAGAGGGAATGTTACCCACCTTTTTGATTCTAGGTAGGAGTTGGCAAACTTTTTCTGTAAAGGTAGTAAATATTTTAGCATTTTGGGGTATAGAGTCTCTGTCTCAGCTACTCCCCACTGCCATTGTAAATAATACAGAAATTGATATAGATGGATTTGGCCCCTGGGCTATAGGTTTTAATTGCAACATAAAATATTGTGTGCAAAAGTCACTTGAATTTCCTCTGCTATCATGGAGATGCGTAGCAGTCATTTTAATAGTGTGTTTTTCAGCAGACAAGTAAACTACCTATTTCCCCCCTCCCAGGACTTTTAGAGTAATGCAACAGAAGGCTTTTGAGGAAAGCAGATATCCCTGGCAGGAGTCCTTTGAGAATGTTGCTGTGTGCCTGCCATTCCGCTGCCCGAGGTGTGGAGACCATACCAGATTTAGAAGCTTGTCATCCTTGAGGGCCCATCTGGAGTTCAGTCACAGCTACGAAGAAAGAACCCTCTTGACAAAATGCAGCCTCTTTCCATCCCTCAAAGACACAGACCTAGTCACTTCCTCAGAACTCCTGAGACCGGGAAAGTTGCAGAGCAGTGGCAACGTGGTAAAGCAGAAACCGAGCTATGTTAACTTGTACAGCATTTCACATGAACATTCCAAGGACAGGAAGCCATTTGAGGTGGTGGCAGAGAGGCCTGTGTCCTATGTGCACACCTACACTGCCATGGACCTCCGTGCAGACTCGCTGGATGGGCCACGGTCAGGTCCTGGACTGCCCGCCTCAGACACCAAAGCTTCTTTCGAGGCACATGTCAGAGAAAAGTTCAATCAGATGGTTGAGGCTGTGGATAGGACCATTGAGAAGAGAATCGATAAACTCACCAAAGAGTTGGCCCAGAAAACTGCGGAACTGTTGGAAGTTCGGGCAGCTTTTGTGCAGCTGACTCAGAAAAAGCAGGAAGTTCAGAGACGAGAGCGGGCCCTGAACAGACAGGTGGACGTGGCGGTGGAAATGATAGCAGCATTGAGGCAACGCCTGACGGAATCTGAGGAGGAGCTTCTTAGGAAAGAAGAGTAAGTGTTGCTGACAGGAGATGCTAAGCCCATTGCTTTAAGCAGCGCTCCCAATCCCCCTTACAAGCAAATGCTAAGCAAGTTTGAGTTTTGCTTTTTGCAGGTGCCTTGACTGCATTTCTTATTGATATAGTTGAATCAAGAGGTACAAGGCTTTGATGTCATTTATGTTCTGTGTGCATGGTCTGCCGCCTAGCAACATTGAAGTCAAATATCCACTTCCTTCTCCAATGGGAATTTGTAAACCACAGATAATGTTTTTAGAGAGAAGAGTAGCACAGCCTACCCATGGTGTGATCCATTCCTAGCACCAAATGGTGTGCAGGGGTGAGTTGAATGGGAATGCAGAAAGGATGAGCTGAGTGACCTGTTTCCTCTTGACAGTCTCCATATTATAAAGTCAGTGATGCAAGATACTGTCTTACATACAAAAATACTCCTCCAGTATAAATAAGTTTGGTTTATTTGCCATTTTGTATTATCTTCCCAGGTTAATTAATTGTTAGTAGCTGATAATCCATTTAGTTTAATTGATATTTGGGAGAAGCAGACTTTAGGAAATTCAGAGGGAAGACTTTCTGATATTGCTGTACTTCTATGATTTTAGTTTGAGACTTAACTTTTTGGAAAATGATGTATATCGGATTAAGTTTTGGCCACTTGCAAAGAGCTGAGATTGGTTTTCACAAGTTATAGATTATACAAGCTATTGCTTGAGAAATCATCATACTTGGAGAAGCACTTCCTTATCAGTAAGTATAGATTTAACCCAAACTAGAAAAGTACACATAACAAGTCAGTGTATTTCCCAAATGCAGAACGTCAGATTTCATTTTAAATAGAGACTCAGAAATTCATGGAATCAAAAGACGTTAAAATTGATAGAGTAAAACATCCTACCTAAAAGGTAGGTTTCCAAATAATTTGAGTTATCTTATAGAGATTGATTTAATTTCATCTTTTCTTTGCCCTCTGGCACTCTTCTATTTTGTGTTGTCTCTTAAAATGTAATAATTAAAACTTCCTGAGACATTCCATAGATTAAGGAGATCATTGCTATCACCTAAATGCTTATATTCTACCTTGAGGGGAAGCCTAGACGTTTTTTGTTCAGGTGAGACATTTTTTTAAATTACATAGTTAGGATGGATTTGAATCAGCCTCTGACTTACTTTGCTCCTGGGGAAATCATCTCTAATTAAAAATGTTTCCCTTTTGGTTTCTGGTGTTTCCTGGTGGGAAGTTAGTGTCTTCACCCATTACTGGGCACAAGGGTGACCTACGCCATGCTGTTGAAGAAAGGGCAGATGGGGTTACTCTATGCATAAAAAAAGACCCAGAGTTAAGTTTATCAATCTTTGCTTGATTCAAGAACGGTGAGTTTAAAAGGCAACCAAATCAACTTTTTGAACTTATTTATTTGTTGTATTTTACTTATTAATTACACAAGTAATAATAAATATGAGATCTGGGGTAGTAGTTGCCTGGAGTGATGGGTTCCTGAATGCCTAATTATTAAAAATAACGGACTCAATAAAAGTGGGCCATGCATGGATCAGTTACATGTTGTGGTTAATCCAAGGCTGTTGCCTGAGCACCAGTTAAAAAACTAATATGTGTTAAAAAGGAAAAACTTGAATAGACAGAATTATATGTATAAAAATAGCCTTTCCAAGCACATCCTATCTTATCCTTCAGAGACAGCCACTGTTAAATGCTGTAGATGTCCCACTTGCAAAGAGTTGAGATTGGTGTCTACAATTGTACACACACCGATTACATTTTTCTAAATGAAATTGTGACACATACTGTCCTGCCACTTGCACGCTGAATTGTTTTTGTTTTTACTATAATAGGTTTCAGGCATCTTTCATTTACTAAATACAGAACTATACTACTCATTTTGACTGTTGTATAGCATTCCATGGTACGGATGCGTCATATTCCATTTAATCATTTTGTTATTGATGAATACATAGTTTTATTCCATTTTTCTAGTATTAAAAATAGTGCCTTGGTTATTATCCTTGTACATCTTTGTTCACATTTTTGTGAGTATCCCTGAGCATAAATTACGAGTTGACTTTTCTTGAGACAGAGTCTCGCTTTGTCACTCAGGCTAAAGTGCAATGGTGCGATCTCCATTCACTACAACCTCTGCCTCCCGGGTTCAAGCAATTCTCCTGCCTCAGCCTCCCAAGTAGCTGGGATTACAAGCTCCCAACACTGTGCCCAGATAATTTTTTGTATTTTAAGTAGAGACGGGGTTTTGCCATGTTGGCCAGGCTGGTCTCGAAGGCTTGACCTCAGGTAATCTACTGGCCTCCGCCTCCCAAAGCGTTGGGATTACATGGGTGAGCCACCGTGCCTGGCCACGAGGTGATTTTCTTATGTCATTTTCAGACTAACAGGAAAAAGCACTGATATTCTAAAAAAAGAAAACTTTTTAAATAAAAGTGCAGTGAAATTGCCTTAAGCTTTTAAACATAAACAACATCTTCATTTTTTTTTTTTAATGTTGATTTGGGCCAGTCCCATCAGTTTCTGTATTCAGGCCTCAAGTAATCATTCTTTCTGTACACAAAAGGGGACTGAAAGAGTCCTGTTTCCAGGGAGGACACTGGAGCTCTTGGTCCCAGAGCAGGACTGTGGACAGCGACCTCAGTGTCTGCAGCCTCTGGCCTCCCACCCCCACCCCTGCCAACTGAATGGGGATGCAGAGGGAGCTACCCACCTGTCACACCCTTAATACTGGGTTGATTTGCCTGCATCTGCCTGGCTGGGCGGTGGGTGTGTCTTCCCTCCTCACCACTCCCTCAGAGAGCTGTGCCTTCCATCAAAGAGTTGGCCTTTCAGATAAGGGAAGACCGTATTTTGCCGAGGACTATACCAGGAGCTGTGCTCCCCTGCCAGACACTTCCACATGAGCTCTGTAGGCCCATCTGTGAGAGAAAGTAGGTTGTTAACCATCTCATTCACAATTGACTTAAACTCCGGGGACCCTTTGAAACATAGGTAGTAGATTTGGTTTTAAAAAAGCAAACATCTATTATTTAAAATTCACATAAGCTTCTTTTACTTTTGGATTTTTCCTTTCAAATTTTAAAGTCCTTTCTTTCAAGTTAAAATACCCAAAGGATGCTTCTGCCCTGAGGCCATCTATAGGCTGAATCAACCAGATCGCAGAAGTCATAGCATACATATACTCATCCATATACTCATAGCAGAGGAGGTTGTTTGAATTGAAAATACCCTTGACCCTTAAACGACTCAGATTTGAACTGTGCAGTTCTACTTAAAAGCAGAGGTTTTATTTTCTCTGTCACCATTGAGACAACAAGGCCAATCCTTCTTTTTCTCCTCCTCCTTTACAATGATCCATTTCCATTTAATGAGTAGTAAATATATGTTCCTTATGAATGTCTTAATAACATTTTCTTTTCTCTAGCTTCCTTTAAGAATACAGGTATGTAAAACATGTAACATACAAAATCTCTGTTAATCATTTGTTTATGTTACAAGTAAAGCCAGGAGTTAAGTTTTTGGAGAGTCAAAAGTTATACTTGGATTTTCAACTGCTAGGAGATTGGTTCACCTAATCTCTGCATTGTTCAAGGATCAGCTATTTTGCACTTATGTACCAGTCAGTCTCATTGTATCCCCATAGAAGGTATCTATAGGTTTTGGAGTGAAAACCCAAGAAAGAAATTGCTCATCGTCTTGACAGTCAGTGTAACTTTAAAAGTCCTAGTGAAACAGGCATTTACCTATTGAAGGTATTCAGAGCTGGTGGGTAATCAGGTAAATCAATCCTGGAAACCTACAGTAAGGTATCCCTTAACAAGAAAGGATGGACTTAGTAGCTAGTTGCTGGCTGAGTTGGTCCTGTGGGGTTTGGAAAATTTAAGTGTAATAAAAGTAATGCAAACTTCACTCTTCTGCAATAAGGTTGAGAAGTCCTGATAGAACTTCTGTCATGTGCCCAGTGCTGTGCTGGTTGTGTGTGTGGGAATAGAAAATGCTTGCTGTCTTTCCCTAAGGTGTTTGTGCTGTGTATAGGAAGAATAAGGTATACTCCCAAACATGCCCATGTCCAAACAAGGGGAGTTTTGAGAAGTGCCTCAATATAAGCCACAGCTTCAAGTTGGTAAGACATTAGAGAACAGATTTTTCTGTGTGGAGAGGCCACACTGAGGGAATAAGGAGGAAAGGCAGAATTTGCATTGATGGCCAGAAAAGAGTGACCTTGAAGGGGCAGCAGGGAGGGCTGCTAGAGATGGCCCTTGAGTAGACCATGCGATTTTTGATTTGAGGACCGGAAGGTTGCCTCTGTTTCTTGTAGGATAACACATTCATTTTATACATGCAGAAAATAAGGCCCAGAGCAGGGGAATGACTTGCCCAAGGACAGAGATTTAGTAGCAAAGCTGAACCTGGAATCCAATTTCCCTGTCTCTCTACTGAGTGCTTTTTCCATCAGTTCACTGTGTCCCAGCCAGAATCTGAAAATGTGATTTTTTTTGTTTGTTTGCCCAAAGCGTCAAGACTTATGTAATCCTGAATGTGGCCCATTTTGGATGGGCTTGCTTCTTTGCTATTTTAAGAGGGCTGCCATGGTGACATCGTTTATTTTTCTGATGTGATTAAAGAAAATGTCAGCTGCATCTGAGGTGTTGGGAGGCAGGGGAAGGGGGGCATCATCAGTGTGGTCATGTTATTAAGCTTCTAGAACATCCAGCCCTGGGCTTTTCACTTGACTCTCAGATGTGCTTGCTTAATCGGGGTAGGGCTTTTGCCACTGCTAGGCTTTGATCACAATGAAAGGCCTCTTTGTGATTCCGTCTCTGATTTTCATCCTACTCCCTTACAGGCAGTAACACATAGAATCTGTTTCCCTTTTTCCTTCATCATTTGTCCTGTTCCAGCCTAAAGCCATGCAGAAGACAGATCTTTATTGAGAGTTTGCTGAGCAGCAGGTACTGATCTAGGTTCTAACTGTGCAGTGGTAAACCAAGTGAGCCCAGTTCCTGCCTTCATGGACCTTATAAACTGTTAAACAGGTCATTAGGGGTGTGACAAAAGAGACGTAGAGGGGGTGGCCTGACCTAGGTAATGCCCATTTAGGTTTTTATCCAGAGCTGACCTTGGAATGCTGACCTTTAAAAGGCAAATCTGACTTGGTAACTTGCTTTGTACAACTAAATCCTCTTGCCATTTAATTCATTCCCATTCTTTGATCAGCTAAAGCAGTGACTAGGCAACCTGGTATCCAGACTGATTCATAGCTAAGAAGCAGGCCCCCAAAAAAATCACGCTGGATATAGAGATCAGTGGGGCAGAGAAGGGTCTGCTTGCTCCATGTTGTTGGTTCGTGCATATAAATAGGGTCCTCTCTTTTCAGGCCGTGTTCTTGCAGAGTTACAGACTCATATAGAATAAACTATGTGTCAAGCACACCATCTCAGGGACGGCACGTGGTAAAATTTGGAAACGCGGGAAAGCTTTTGATTTCTGTCTCTGCATATTCTCCTCTTTACTCCACTCCCCTTCCCCCTACCACATCCTTGCTCTAGGCCCTTGGGACTCAGAATATAGTATTGGTAAACCTACAACCAATGAGAATAGTTTGATTTTCTCATTAGAGTTAAGGGCCAACAAAAGTACAGATGGGCCATGCCTCCAGACAGGCAGGTGCTGCAGATTCAGGCCTGCGTGGTCCCAGAGAGAACGCAGGAGCCGACTCTGTGCTCTGGGTTCACAGGCAAGCTCCCTGTGCTCAGAGGTGGTTGAATCCTGCTTTGGGATTTGCCTTGTGGCTGACACTGTGGTCTGTCTGAGGTGCTCTGTGATCAATAGCTAGACTATTTTTAGCCAGAGGTATTTTTACCATTTCATATTCCTCTGAAGAGTTTCATAAATCAGTCATGTAAAATGAAATTTAAATAACTTGGTAGAGTTTTGCCTTTGGGAGGAGAAGCCAATGTTAAAATGTTGTTTAAGAATAGAAGAGAGGCATCAATTTTAGATCCCACCCCCCTACTCCTGTAGGAGGTATCCGTAGGTTACTCATTGGTTTCATCCCCCAGTACTTTGTCTGGAAAAAGGAAAAGAGAAACTTAAGAATCTCTGTGTTGGTTAATGATTTTCAAGTAGAGATATAGTTGCACATTTCTTGAATTCAACAGAAATGCATTGATCCTGTATTGTGTACTGGGTTCAGGTTAGGTGCAGGGGGTACCTGCAGACAGTGAAGGAGCACACAGAGTCCCTGAACTCATGGATATAATGGTCAAATGGGGAAATGGCACGCTGGTTCATTGTGATGTGTGCCATTCACATGGTGATAGGGTACAAATTTCTGTGGAAAACACAATAAACCATGTCATGGATACCTGGGTGTGTGTCTGAGCATACTCCCTAGCAAGAGAGTCTGAGGCTAGAGAGACAGTTAATTGATAGTTAATTGTGGGGTCTTGGGAAGAGGAGGAAGAATGACCTTGGCAGAGAGAACAGCATATCCAAAAGTAAGTGTGGCTCCATGCAATAATGAAGGAAGTTAAAATAGATGTAAGAAATGGTTTGTGGATAGTAGATTATAATAGATGATAGGATCAGTGTGTTGTCACTCATTCAAATGCATAGTTCAATGCCTATGCGAAATTGCAGTGAGCACCACAGTGCGTGAACACACATTTCATTAATCTCTGCATATGCTTCTAGGGTGTGTTGGTCATATGATAGCATGTCTTTGACTTTTCCGAATTAACTTGTCTTTAACCCATTTCAGAAGAAGTAATTGAGAGGATTCCATCTGTAAAAAATGAAATAATAATATCTATTTTTTCAGACTATGTGGTCATCCTATAAATGAGTGAATGCATATGTGAATGGATATTTTTTCTAATTGAAGCTTTGGCTGTCTGGAAGGGGCTTTTTCACTCATTGCTCCCCTTCTACTGTGTTGGTTTCTGGATGCCTATCAGTCTGACAGATTTCCAGATCTGGAAATCATTCTGCGTAATAATGAACTTCAAGATCAGTTTCTTATATTGTACTGTTTTTTTTTTTTTTTAGTGTCAAATATCGCTTTAAATAAGCATATTTTCTACTGAAGCCTGAAACCTCAGATTTAATAATATTTAGCCTTTTTTTTTTTTTGATGAAGAAGTCAAAGATGGGGCCGGAAGTGGCTTAGAACCAGTTAAATTTCCCCAAGGCTGGTCTGTACCCACACCCTGATTGAGTTTCACTCAGGCTGGCCCTTATCTTCTCATCTGGCCTTCCAGCTTTCTCACTGTAGTCTGAGTCACAGGGTTGAGAACTAGAAATAAAACCACACAAGTCTTCTACTGTTCTGTCCGATAGCATCGTATTATTCTTTTTCTTAGTCACACTTAACTAGCTTTGTAATTACGTGTTTATTTCAGTGTTTCCTTCTTTCATTGTCTGACTCTCTCACTATGCGTATCTATTACATGCGAATGTAAATAACTTATTTTTATGAAAAGTAACTATTTTCACAGAAATAATTTAGTGAAAAGAATGGTATTGTTTTAAAAGTTTGTGTGTGGCTAAATAGAAGGCAGCTGGACTTTGGTAGTTCCACATTCAGTCTGTTGCAAATTTGTTGTTTTGGTTGAAACAGATGAAGAAAATCTAGTCTCCCACAGATATGTAGCAGGAAAATGGAGGGATATTTTAATAGCCTTCTCAGATAATCGTGGATATTTTGCTTTGATGCTGTGCCAAATGTGACAGTTGGTAGTTTCTTAAAGACTCATTGCAATGTGGGATCTGAAACCATATCAGTGAACATTTTGTACTTTCTTACTTTGAAATCTATTGGTCTATCTTGCACTTTGAATGGATATTTTACTGTTTGGAGTGTAATTATGAAAGAGGTTACAAATGCAATGTGTTTAACCATTTTTCTTTTCCATTCAGAAAAACCCCAAGATTTTGTGAGGAAATAAGAGGTGGTCCTGGATATTCATCCAGATTGAACAGGATGTGAATGAAAGGTGGATTTGAGATGTACACACATGATATTCCACAATTAGTCACTTGGTTTTGATACCTTTTTCATCTAACAAAGATACCCTACACAATCTTGGTATAATGAAATTCTGCAGTCTTTGTCTTGTGTTTAACTTCTCTTTTAAAACAAAACCATAGTATATCATCAGGCTTGTTTTAACTGTTTTTTTTTTTCTGCCCTAGTTGATGTAATACATCTATAAACTGAAATTAGGTTAGCAGTTTGTGGCAGGTTGGTTGAAAAATACAGAGGGTATTAACCTTTCAGCTTCAGGGCACAAGATAATTGGTTGAGAGAAGTTAGAAAAAAGATCTTTTCTTTTCTATAATGTGGCATAACATTCCAGGATCCTATTAAAGTTAATATTGTCATCATTAATATTAATTTTTTAAAATTTCATATGGAACCAGTAGCAAAATATTATACGATTTAAAAATACAGCCACAATCATAAAAGGTGTTGCATTCAGATTTGTTCTCTTGCTTTTGGGATGCTAATCCCGAGATTAAACCATCAAATGTTGCTGCCTTCGCATATGCTAAACTGTATAGCATGAAAGCCCTGGAATAGTAAATGTGTACAGAGGCGGGCGCAGTAGCTCACGCCTGTAATCCCAGGACTTTGGGAGGCCAAGGCGGGTGGATCACCTGAGGTCAGGAGTTTGAGACCAGCCTGGCCAACATGAAAAACCCTTGTCTCTACTAAAAATACAAAAAAATTCCCAGCACTTTGGGAGGCCGAGGCGGGTGGATCACGAGGTCAAGAGATCGAGACCATCCTGGTCAACACGGTGAAACCCCATCTCTACTAAAAATACAAAAAATTAGCTGGGCATGGTGGCGCATGCCTGTAATCCCAGCTACTCAGGAGGCTGAGGCAGGAGAATTGCCTGAACCCAGGAGGCGGAGGTTGCGGTGAGCCGAGACCGCACCATTGCACTCCAGCCTG